>NC_138535.1:0-325740 GCF_964234715.1 Podarcis melisellensis
CAACCTCCTTCCTTCCTTCCTTCCTTCCCTCCTCCCTCCCTTCCTTCCTTCCTTCCTTCCTTCCTTCCTTCCTTCCACCCTTCCACCCTTCCTTCCTTCCACCCTTGCTTCCACCTTGCTTCCACCCTTCCTTCCTTCCTTCCTTCCTTCCTTCCTTCCTTCCTTCCTTCCACCCCTTCCTTCCACCCTTCCTTCCACCCTTCCTTCCACCCTTCCTTCCACCCTTCCTTCCACCCTTCCTTCCACCCTTCCTTCCTTCCTTCCTTCCTTCCTTCCACCCTTCCTTCCTTCCACCCTTCCTTCCTTCCTTCCTTCCTTCCTTCCTTCCTTCCTTCCTTCCTTCCTTCCTTCCTTCCTTCCTTCCTCCCTTCCTTCCTTCCACCCTTCCTTCCTTCCACCCTTCCTTCCACCCTTCCTTCCTTCCTTCCACACTTCCTTCCTTCCACCCCTCCTTTCACCCCTCCTTCCTTCCACCCTTCCTTTTTAAAAAAAATGAATTTTTTTTTATTTTCCATTAAAAAAACATACACATACAAGACAACTACAATAAAAACAAACACAAACAAAAAAAGTATAATTTCAAATCTTATTTTCTCGACCTATTTTTCCCGACTTCCTCGTACCTCCCTGTTTTGTATTCTAGTTTCATTATCCTGACAGCAAATCCATTCCCATATTTCCCCCCAAAAATTGCTAATTCCATTCCTTTTCTTAATCAAGGTATCTGATAAACCACATTATTTTTAAGACCACTGTCTATCTAACATTCATTAATCTTATAGTATTTATTAAGAAAGTTTTTTAATTTCTTCCAATCTTCTTCCACCGTCTCCTTCTTCTGGTTGCGGATTCTGCCCGTCATCTCCGCCAGTCCCATATAATCTGTCATTTTCATCTGCCATTCTTCCAAGGTAGGTAGATCTGGTGTCTTCCAATACTTCGCAATAAGGATCCTTGCTGCTGTTGTGGCATACAGAAACAAAGTTCTATCCTTCTTTAACACCACATGGCTAACCATACCCAGGAGGAAGGCCTCTGGTTTCTTCAAGAAGGTATACTTAAATACCTTTTTCATTTCATTATATCACCCGGAACCCGCACCCGAAGAGGGGGAGGGGGGCTTTGAGGGGGGGGATGGATGTCAGGGGCTCAGGAGCAGAGGCACAGGGGAGAGAGGGAATGGAGAGCGAAGGGGAAGAATCTGAGGGAAGCGTAGGGGAGTATGACAGTGACCCGGGAGATTCCATGAGCTTCTCCAGTGAATCAGAAGATTCCCAGAAGGGGGCGCCGATGGCCAGGGCAAGGGGAGTGCCAGGGGGTACGCACCAGAAACAAGAGGCCAGCGGGGACTCCCAAAGCAGCAGCTGGAGATCAGGACCAGCTTCCCCACCAGAGCGTAGTGGGGGGAAGGGTCCCATGGATCAGGGCCAGCGTATCCCCCAGCAGGGAGAGAAGATGAGTCAGAGCTGGCCACGCCTCCATCGCAGAGTGAGGGAACGGAGGGGAAGGCAGTTTCAGCTAGCCTCCCCGAAGGGGAAAGCAGTGATAGGAGCAGTGTAACGGTTAGGAGGAAGGTTGCCGGCTGGGCGCGTGCGCCAAGTTCAAATGTGCAGGCGCGCGGCACAGCAGGAAACACGGATTGGGAACCAGGTCCTAAAGCCCGCCGGAGGCAAGGGGAAGACTCAGGAGAATCAGCGTCAGAAGAGTGTAGAAGGAGCGAGACCCCAGCGGACAGGCGGACCCAGAGGAGGAAAGAGCAAAGGAAGAGGTGGAGCAAGGCTAGAGTCTTAAACTGGTGTCTGGGGGGAGGAGATTCAGACGGAGCTTCAGCGGTCTAGAGTTTGAGACGTAGAGCTGCGCGCCGCGGCTTTGAAATCGAAACTGAACTTCAATAAAGACTTTTGTAAATAGTAACGCACTGGCGTTGGTCCTTTGTGAGCTGGGACCTCGGGCAGCTCTGACAACATCAAACACATCAAACACAATATATGGAACTGATGAACCAAGAAATAGAATGGAAACTTAAACAAATGAGACAAAGGACATTCAAATCAGCAGATAAATGTGGTAAACTATTGGCTTGGCAAATGAGGAAAAGACAAAAAATAAATACGGTTACAAATTTAGAAGTGGAAGGAAAAAACATTTACAACCCAATCGAGATTAGAAATTGCTTCCAGAGATATTTTAAACAACTATATTCACAAGGGCCGCAGAAAGAAATGGACATAGACCGATTTCTCGAGATAAATGGATTACAAAAAATCTCTCATGAAAGCAAAATAGCATTGAACCAGAAAATAACTGAACAGGAAGTAGAAGGTGCCATTCAAAACATGCAACTGGGCAAATCTCCGGGACCTGATGGGCTGACTTCCAGATACTGTAAAACTTTGAAGGAGTGGTTATTACAACCTTTGAAGGAAGTCTGCAATGAAATTTTGGAGGGGAAAAGGGCACCAGAATCGTGGAAAGAGGCTTTTATTACACTTATACCGAAGACAGAGACTGAAAAGACTCAACTTAAGAACTACCGCCCTATTTTGTTGCTAAATGTGGATTACAAAATTTTTGCCGACGTTTTGGCTAAGAGATTGAAAAAAGTGTTGATGGAGGAGATTCATGGAGACCAAGCGGGCTTTCTCCCGGGAAGACACTTGTCGGATAACGTGAGGAATATAATTGACATTTTGGAAAAACTAGAAGTGAATATAAATTCTAAAGCAGTTTTGATATTTGTGGACGCGGAGAAAGCCTTTGACAATATTTCTGGGAGCTTTATGAAGAAGAATCTTCAGGGGATGGGGGTAGGCCAAGGGTTTGAAAACTGTATAGGTGCAATATACTCTGAGCAAAAAGCTAAACTAATTGTAAATAATGTGGTTACGGAAGAATTTAAGATAGAAAAAGGGACACGTCAGGGGTGCCCAATTTCCCCACTACTTTTTATATCAGTCCTGGAGGTCTTGCTGAACATGATTAGAAGGGATCAGCTGGTTAAAGGGGTACAGGTCGGAGCTAAACAGTACAAATTGATAGCATTTGCAGACGATCTGGTACTTACATTACAAGAGCCAGAATCTAGTACTAAAAGGGTCTTAGAATTGATTCAAGAGTTTGGTCAAGTAGCAGGATTTAAACTGAATAAGTCAAAAACTAAGGTATTAGAGAAAAACTTAACAGCTATTGAAAAAGAGAGGTTTCAGAATGAGACAGGTCTAACCGTGGTTAAGAAAGTGAAATATTTGGGGATCAACATGACGGCTAAAAATGTCAATTTATTTAAAGACAATTATGAGAAATGTTGGACAGAAGTGAAAAAAGACGTAGAAATCTGGTCAAATCTGAAGCTTTCCTTGTCTGGTCGAATTGCAGCTATAAAGATGAATGTATTGCCTAGAATGTTGTTTTTGTTTCAAACATTACAAATTGTGGACAAGATGGACTGTTTCAAGAAGTGGCAGAAAGATATTTCTAGATTTGTCTGGCAGGGCAAGAAGCCCAGAATAAAATTTAAGATTTTTAACTGATGCAAAGGAAAGGGAAGTCTGCCCTGCCAGACTTTAAACTTTACTATGAATCAGCAGCATTCTGCTGGTTGAAAGACTGGCTGCTTCTTGAGAACACAGACATTTTGGATTTAGAAGGTTTTAACAATATTTTTGGTTGGTATGCATATTTGTGGTATGACAAGGTTAAAGCTCACAAAGCATTTAAAAATCATATTGTCAGGAAAGCATTGTATAATGTCTGGATTAAATATAAAGACTTGTTGGAAAATAAAACCCCAAGGTGGTTGTCGCCAATGGAGGCAAAGGCTGTGAAAAGACTCAATATGGATTCCAAATGGCTGAAATATTGGGAAATCTTGGAACAAGAAGGGGACAAACTGAAATTGCAGAGTTTTGAGAAACTAAAAGATAAAGTGCGAGACTGGCTTCATTATTATCAAATAATGGAGGCTTACAAGTTGGACAGGAAAATTGGCTCCCAGGTGGAAAAATCAAAATTGGAAACAGAATTGTTAGAACCAAAAATTAAGAACTTGTCAAAGATGTATAACTTGCTGTTGAAATGGAATACGCAGGATGAAACGGTTAAATCAGCTATGATTAAGTGGGCACAAGGTATTGGTCATAACATTATGTTTGCTGACTGGGAACAGTTGTGGACCACTGGCATGAAATTTATGGCATGTAATGCCCTAAGAGAGAATATTATGAAAATGATTTACAGGTGGTACATGACCCCAGTCAAGCTCGCAAAAATCTACCATTTGCCTGATAATAAATGTTGGAAATGTAAAGAAAATGAAGGTACATTCTTTCACCTTTGGTGGACGTGCCCAAGGATTAAGGCTTTCTGGGAAATGATATATAATGAAATGAAAAGGTATTTAAATATACCTTCCTGAAGAAACCAGAGGCCTTTCTCCTGGGCATGGTCGGCCAATTGGTGCCAAAGAAGGACAGAACATTCTTTATGTATGCTACAACCGCAGCAAGAATACTCATCGCAAAGTATTGGAAGACACAAGATCTACCCACTTTGGAAGAATGGCAGATGAAGGTGATAGACTATATGGGACTGGCAGAAATGACTGGCAGAATCCGAGACCAGGGAAGAGAGACGGCGGAAGAAGATTGGAAGAAATTTAAGGACTATCTTGGGAAATATTGCAAAATTAATGAATGCTAGAATGATGTTGGTTTAGAAATTAAGTGGTTTTCAGCTGTAATGATTAAGTAAAAAGAAAAGAAAGGTTGAAAATTAAATGAAAACTAAGGGTAAGGATTTGCTGAATTAATAATTAGAAATTGGAATATAAAAAGGGGAGGTACGAGGAGGTCTGGGAAGTAAGTTATAAGAAAATAAGGGAATGAAATTTTACTTGTTTTTATTTTTATTTTTTTTAAAAAAAATTATTGGGTTTTTACATTTTATAAAGACACACACACACAAAAAGATAAAGACAAAACAATTTCATACCCTAACTTTCTTTACCCTCTTTCAATGACTTCCCCCACCCCCTCTTCATACATCCCAATTCTGATACTTAGTTCAGCAAGTTCTTACCTAACATCTTAAACATATTATTATTACTTTTAAAGCTTAGCTCTTTTTGCTTGTCCCTATTCAACTTATCCAATTCTCTTATAATCATTAATTCCTTTTCCTAAGGTCGATCTAACTTCCTTTCCACAAATTTCTCCCCTTATTATATTGATTATAGGTCACAATAACCAAATAAGCAAATCATAACATTTTAAAATTCTATTCTCCCCTCCCTCCCTGCCCCGGTTTCTGTCCCTTCCCAAACAAATGTCCAAAAAACCAAAAAAAGGAGCAGTTCCTAGCCCGGATTCCTCACGTCCGAGGCCTTCAATTCTCTGTTAGTCCCTCTCTGCCAATTATGTTGGTAATCCTTTTTGTTGGTCCTCAGACCCCGAAGGAGTTCAGTCAGAGTCACATCAAATTTTCTTTCATCCAAAATGTTTAAAGGTAGTTGCTGCAAAAGGTCAGCTACTTTTCCATACTCAAGAGGGAAGTCCCGGTCATGTTTCTTTCTTCTTTTTAATTCCAATATTCCAAGTACTCCAGGGACTTCCCTCTTCTTCTTTCTCATCTTTCGCAGATTTGTAATCCAAAGGTCTTCTTCTTTATACTCTAGCAATGTAGGCTTCTGGTTGGTATTTTCCACCTGTAGTCTCCACTCCTTCTTTCCTCTCTGTCAATTCCAAAAGCATCTCTTCTTGCTCAGCTGCAGGTTTTTTATCAGTTGAATCCTTTGTGCATTCAGCAGAGTTGTTTGTTTTAGAATTCAAGGTCATAAGTGCTTTGTTCATAGCCGTACTCTGCTCTTGCAAGATTCCCACGAGAAAAAACATTTTTTCTATCTCCGCCAGTAATTTTCCCTCTGCAGCCATTGTAATGTCTCTGATTCCCCCTAGGGGGCTTTCAATTACTTAATAGTCCTTTTCCAACAATCCGTTACTTTGTTGTTATCCCTACTTTGTTTCCAACCACCTTGGTTCAGATGTATCACCTTTAGTTCAGAGAGTTATTAAATTGCAAAGTTCTTAACTTTATCCGCCCGTTTGACAGCTCCTTTGACAGCTGTCAAACTCCTTTCTCTTTTTCCTCCGGCACACACACAGGACGCTCCCGGGTTTTGGGGGGGGGGGGTTTACACACAAAGTTCCAAAATTCCTCCCTTTCTCTCCAGCACAAAGACTTCTTCTGTCAAATTCATGGAAAAACCTTTAACATCCTGAAAACAATAATCTCTCCACCTTAGTTCTCCGTTTCTTGCTTTGGATCGTTTGTAAGTAGGGGGGGGGTGCGGACTTCCCTTTAGCACATCCCCCGGTCGTGCCGAATTCAAAGGTAAAAAATTTTTAAAGTCCAAATTCCAATCTACTCACGGGTTGTTTGTTATCCAGTCCAAATTTGGGGGGAAAAGTCAGCGCTCTCCGGCCATGGCTCGCGGCTTCGCTCCACTGAAGTAGCGGTCTACTCCCAGCACCGCGCCACTCTCCATACCCTCTCCGTAGCCTTTAAAAAGGCTCTTTGTGGGTCGGGGAGGGCGCTTAAGGTGCCCACCGAGTCACCAAGTCCGCAGGCTTCCGCGCCTGCGGTTTCTAAGGGTCCCCGCGTCGCCGGCACGGCAAGACCCGTCTTCAGCAGAGCCGATTCCCTCCGGAGCTCAGAGGGAATCCGCCATTAGCCGTTCGCGCTAACCCGGAAGTCGAAATTTTACTTGTTTTTAAACTGTTTTTAGTTTTGTATTTTTTATATTTGATATGTTTTTTGGGTTTTATTTTTTCTGTATAATTTTTGAAATGTTAATAAATATCTTTTTTTTAAAAAAGGGGGGGGAGTTGACAGCTATGATCCTCAGCAGTGAACATCCAAAGTGTCTTCTGGATCAGGCCAGTGGCCCGTTCAGTCCAGCATTCAGTCCAGCATCCTGTTCACCCAGAGGCCAACCCACAAGGAGGATTCGCACACAAGACCGCTCTCTCCTTCTGTGGTTTCTAGCAACTAGGATGCAGAGGCACCACTGCCTCTAACAATGGAGGCAGAGCCTAGTCATTATATCTAGAGCCATCAGCAATCCTCTCCTCTAGCCATTTGCCTAGGTTCCTGCTGGTATTTGTCCATTGGACTTTCATTTATTCAAGATGTGCATTCTCTGGCCCTCAAGGAGAACCTTTTCTTGCTGAAGCAGAAAAAGAGCCCCAATGGGTGGCAATGCCTTTCCACAGCTCCAGCATCACAGGGCAGTATTGGCTGAGGCTTCTGGGAATTGGACTCCTGACTGGGGGGGGGGGCTGGCTGTGTGGTGTAGTGGGTAACGTGTTGGGCTGGGACCTAGAAGGCCAGGGTTCAAATCCCACACAACCATGAAGCGGTCTGGGTGAGCTTGGGCCAGTCCCTGCCTCTCAGCCTAACTAGATGCCTCTGGGAAGCCCACAAGCTGGGCAGGAAAGCAACCTCCCCACAAGCTGCTTCTCCCCAACAGCTCATCTCCAGCGGCATTCTGTGTCTTGGAGCAACAATTTTACACGGAGGTCCTAACAGCATGGAACTGGGCCAGGCCCACAAGAGGTCGGAGGGGAGGAGGGGGCAGTTCCAGAGCTGTTGGGAAGCTGGCGTCTGCTTCCTGGGTCAGGAAGGAGTTGCACTGGAGCTCAGTGCTATGAAGGGAAGCAGCTCAGAATTGAGGGGTACTGTTACTTCCCCTGATCTGAACGCTAGACTTCTGTGGATAAAATCTAGAATTGCCTTAGTGCTTTTGCGCTTCTCCATGATGAGGACTCAGGTTAAGCTTGAGGCCCAAGAAGACCCCTAGATCTTTTTCACATGCACTGCTGTCAAACCAGGTGTTCCCATCCTATATTTGTGCATCTATCTTATTATTCCTGCCTAAGTGTAGAAGCTTTGGAAATTCATTTTGTTACTTTGCACCCACTTCTCCGATCTGTTAAGGCCACGTTGAATGCTTTCTTCTGCAGCATTAGCTGTGAGGAGAATCAGAACTTACAGGGTTAAACAGTTCTGTGTGACGTCTCACAATCTGAGGTGTGGTTTTGTTCCCATCTGGGAACTTTCCTTTGTGTATGAGTTACTTTTGTTTTGGCTGTCGAGTCGAGAAGATGTCCGCTTGATCTCCAGGTTGATTTATGATGTTTTTCTACTCATTAAAGACTGTTTAGATTAGCAAGAAGTCTGCATACAGTCTTTGATTTATCACCCACACAAGGCACCTTTCTGCTGCTGCGATACTCTGCTGGGAGCCAGGAAGAGAGCTTGAGGCTCAGGTTGGCACAGGGAAGTGTGCCGGGCTCTCCAAGGGATGGGGGTAGGCCAAGGGTTTGAAAACGGTATAGGTGCAATATACTCTGAACAAAGAGCTAAACTAATTGTGAACAGTGTGGTAATGGACGAAATACCAATAGAAAAAGGCACACGACAGGGATGTCCTATATCCCCTCTACTTTTTATATCTGTCCTGGAGGTTTTGTTAAATATGATTAGAAAGGACCAGCTGGTTAAAGGAATACAGGTCGGAGCTAAACAATACAAATTAAGGGCATTTGCAGATGACTTAGTGTTAACCTTGCAACAGCCAGAAGCTAGTACCAAAAGAGTTTTAGAATTAATTGAGACATTTGGTCAGGTAACAGGATTTAAATTAAATAAACAGAAAACAAAGGTGTTGGAAAAAAATTTAACAAATGAAGAAAAAGATAGGTTTCAGAGTGAAACTGGGTTGGAAATAACAAAAAAGGTTAAGTACCTGGGGGTAAATTTAACATCTAAAAATGTGAACTTATTTAAAGATAACTATGAAAAATGTTGGTTAGATGTGAAGAAGGATCTAGATGTATGGTCTAGGCTGAAACTTTCCTTGTTAGGCCGAATCACTGTTATCAAGATGAATGTATTACCGAGAATGCTGTTTTTGTTTCAGACGTTGCAAATCCTAGATAAAATGGACTGTTTCAAGAAGTGGCAGAAAGATATATCTAAATTTGTCTGGCAGGGCAAAAAGCCCAGAATAAAATTTAAGATTTTAACCGATGCGAAAGATAGAGGGGGCTTCGCCCTGCCAGACTTAAGACTTTACTATGAAGCAGCAGCATTTTGCTGGTTGAAGCAATGGCTACTTCTGGAGGATACAGACATTTTAGATCTGGAAGGATATGACAATAGTTTCGGTTGGCATGCATATTTGTGGTATGACAAGGTAAAGGTGTACAAAAGCTTTAAAAACCATATTGTTAGGAAAGCACTGTATAATGTTTGGAATAGATATAAAGATCTACTGGAAAGTAAAACCCCCAGGTGGTTGTCACCAATGGAAGCTAAGGCAGTAAAAAAACTTAACATGGACTCTAATTGGCCTAAATATTGTGAAATTTTAGAACAAGATGGTGAAAAATTGAAGCTGCAAAGTTTTGAGAAGCTAAAGCATAAAGTTCGAGATTGGTTACATTATCGTCAGATAAATGAGACATTTAAGCAAGACAGGAAACTTGGTTTTCAGAAGGAGAGGTCAAAGTTAGAAACAGAATTGCTAGAACCCAATACTAAGAATCTATCTAGAATGTATAATTTGCTGCTGAAATGGAATACACAGGATGAAATGGTGAAATCAGCCATGATTAAATGGGCACAAGATATTGGTCATGATATTATGTTTGCTGACTGGGAACAGTTATGGACCACCGGTATTAAATTCACGGCATGTAGTGCCTTGAAAGAGAACATAATGAAAATGATCTATAGGTGGTACATGACCCCAGCCAAGCTTGCAAAGATCTACCATTTGCCCAATAACAAATGCTGGAAATGTAATGAGGCTGAAGGTACTTTTTACCATCTTTGGTGGACCTGCCCAAAGATTAAGGCCTACTGGGAAATGATCTATAATGAAATTAAGAAGGTCCTTAAGTGGACATTTGTAAAGAAACCGGAGGCTTTTCTCTTGGGCATGGTCGGCCAACTGGTACCAAAGAAGGATAAGACATTTTTTATGTATGCAACCACAGCAGCAAGAATCCTGTTGGCAAAGTATTGGAAGATGAAAGAACTACCTACTCTGGAAGAATGGCAGACGAAGGTGACGGAATATATGGGACTGGCAGAGATGACCGGCAGAATCCGTGACCAGAGGAAAGAGACAGTGGAGGAGGAATGGGGAAAATTTAAAATATATCTTAAAAATTGTTGTAAAATTGTGGACTGAGAAGATGTTAAGGGGTAAGAAACAAAGAATTACAGCTGTAAACGTTAATCTTGAGTAAATCTAAAAGAGAGTTGATTAGAAAATTGACTGAAGGGTTGCTAAAAAAAAAATGGTAAAATGAGGATGCGGTGAAAGGGAGGTATGGGGAAGTCAAATTTTGATGTATGTTTTTGATATATGTGTTTTGTTTTGTATTATCTTTTGTATGTTCAAAAAACTAATAAAAATTATTATTTAAAAAAAAAAAGTGTGCCGGGCTCTGTTACATTCCAGCAGGTTATGGAAGCTTTTGCCACGTCATGCCTGTGTGGTGGGGAGAAGCAAGACCAGCTGGAGCTCCTGCCTAACGTTCGCTGGGGAAGACATCATCTTCAGGACCCAGTACCAAGAGGAGCTGCTGGAATGTGAGTAGGCTCAGCCCCAGGGGAGAAGATGGCAGATGGCCAGGAATCTTTCACAGTTCCTTTTGAGAGATTAAATGGACATAAGTAGGAGGAGTGGTCCAGGAAAGTGAAGGCCTGGCTCATAGCCAAAGGTCTGTGGGAGGCCACGCAAGGAGCCCCATTGCAAGCACCAGCTGGGGCTGCAGCAGTGATCGTTACAGCTGCCCATGCTTCACAGAGGAAGGATCAGGAAGCCCTGGGAGCTATAGTGCTCAGTTTGGAGGGCTCACAGTTGCCGCTTGTGGAGGGTCTTGGAAATGCCCAGGCTGAGGTGATAGACTATATGGGACTGGCAGAAATGACTGGCAGAATCCGAGACCAGGGAAAAGAGTCGGCGGAAGAAGACTGGAAGAAATTTAAAGACTATCTGCAGAGGCATTGTAAAATTAATGGATATTAAAATGATGTTGGACAGAAAATAAGTGGTTATCAGCTGTAATGTAAAGGTTGAGAAATAAGCTATAATAAGTTATAATAAGGATTTGCTGAGTTAACAATTTGAAATAGAATACAAAAGGGGGAGGTGAGAGGAGGTCTGGGAAACAGGGTAATGGAAATAAGTAATGGAAATTGTATTTGTTTTAATCGTTTTTTTTTCTATTTTTCTATTTTTCTATTTTTGTTATCTTTTGTGTCTTCTTTTGTCTTTGTATTCATTTGGAAATCTTAATATATATATATTTTTTAAAAAAGGAAATGCCCAGGCTGTTTGGCAGGCGCTGGAGAGGCTTTACCAAAGAACCACAGCGGAAGCCAAAGGCCACGTCCCCAGGAGCAGTACAGCCTCGAGGAGAGCTGCTGGCAAGGTTGGGGGGGCAGAGAAGACCAAAGGCAAGCTGCAAAAGTTTTCCTCTCGTCGTTGTTTTGTATGCTGTTCAGACCAGCACCTGTGTCGTTCCTGCCTGAGAAGAGCTGGGCAGGATGTCTCTAAGGTCGCTTCTCATGGCAGCCAGCCAAGTCCTCGTGGCAGCCAGCCAGATTTCCATGGCAGCCAGTCTAGGAGAGGAGGCCAGCGTGGAAATGCGAAGGGAGGACGTGACAGAGGAAGTGAGAAGGACAGCACTTCTTACCATCTTGCTGCTTCCATGGCAACAGTTAAGGACAACTCCAGTGAAGGCAGCATGCTGCAGTGGATCATTGACTCAGGAGCCAGTCATCATCTGATGCCCTCTAGCGGTCAAATGTGGAATTGCAGGGCTGTTTCAGCTGGAAAAGCAGTCACTCTTGCAGATGGGACACAGAGACAGTTAACTACTGTTGGCAATGTGTTTGTTTCTTTTCTACAGGCAGAGCTGTGTATGTTGTGTATGTTGTGCCAGGAATACAATTTTGTTATCCGTTTCTGCTCTTGTACAGGATGGCTATAAGGTTTGCTTTGAAAATGATGTATGTTCCATTTCCAGGGGTGGGAAGCAACTGGTCAGTGTTGAATGTCAGAACAGGCTCTATGTTCTGGAAACACCTCTGGAAGGTAAGGGGGACACTGAGACATCACAGGCGCAATGTGCTAACGTTCCCACACACAATATGTGTGCACATCTGTGGCACAGGAGAATGTCTCACAGCTGCTGGAAATACATCCATGTTTAATGTTGGGTTTGTTTTTGTTTTGTGATGTGTTTGTTTTTTATTATGTGTTTGAAAAATCAATAAAAATTTTATTAAAAAAAAAAACAGAAGCTGCCAGAGTGCACTGAGGGGTGCAAAATAAAGGCATGTGATAAGTTCTTGGATTGCAGAGCATGCAAAAGAGCAAAGGTTAAAAGATGCAGTTATCCGAGGTCTGACAGAGTGAGTGACCACAAAGCCTTTTGAGTTGGTACATGCAGACCTATTTTTTTTAAAATATATTTTTTGGAATTTTCAATATTAATACAATAAAAATCAAAAAGAAAAAAGAAAAAATATAACAAAAATACAAAAACAAAAATAATTAAAAACACACAAAATTTCCATAACTTATTTTCCTTTAACTTATTTCCCAGACCTCCTCATACCTCCCTTTTTTGTATTCCAATTCAAATTGTTAGTTCAGCAAATCCTTATCAATAAACTTTAACCTGCTTCTAAACCTTTTTTTTCATATTCTCTTAAAACATTACAGCTGGAAACAGTACATGCAGACCTATGTGGACCCATGCCAGTGGCCAGTCTGGGCGGAGCCAAATTTGTGCTCACTTTGACAGATGATTTCTCGAGAAATGGTTGGCTGTTTACACTGAGACACAAGAGTGAGGCTGCACCACTGATCAGAAACTGGATGGCGGCAGTGGAACTGCAATTTTCCACACATGTGCAGAGTTTTCAGAGTGACCGGGGTGGGGAATTAACTGGGTCTGCTTTGCAGAGTTTCTTCCGCCGGAAGGGGATACGTCACAGGTTGACGGTCGCTTATTCTCCCCAAGAGAATGGCGTTGTGGAACGCAGGAACAGAACGCTACAAGAGGCAGCTGAAGCTCTACTGTTTGATGCTGGCCTGCCCCCACTTTTGGAGGGAAGCTTGGAAATAGGCCAACTTCACAATTAATCGCTCTGTTGTAGGGGACACGCCCTATTTCCTGCTGCACAGTAAGAAGCCCAAGGTGCATTTCTTCCGTGTGTTTGGTTGCGAGGCTTGGGTTCTTGTGCCAAAGGCCCAACGCAAGAAGGGTGACCCAAGGTCTCGGAAAATGAACTTTTGTGGGTATGAGCCTGGGACAAAGGGGTGGAGATTTGCCTATCCAGAAGGCGATCAGTCCATGATTCTAGTCAGCAGGAGTGCTGAGTTCTGTGAGCAGAGTGGGTGGACACGGATCCATGGGAATCCTGACATTCTCTCAGAGAGTCTATCTGATTCTGCTGAGGAGGAAGAGCTAGACGCTGAACCTGATGCTGAGGATCAGGTCTCTGACCAGGAGCAGGAACAAGGAATGGCATCTCCACAGGCTATCAAGAGAGAGCCAAAAAGTGAGCCTTCATCTCCCGTCAGTCAAGTGCAGAAGGCAAAAAGATGCAGTAAGTCAGAGGGGGAGTCTTCTGATGACAAGGACACACTAGCTGGCCCCAGTGGGTCAGAGGAGGCACCTGAGACAGTGCTCAGATGTTCCACACGTGCTACGAAAGGGGTACCTCCTGAGAGGTTCGAGGTCACTAGCATGTGGGTTGGTTTAGCGCAGTGCAAACCAGAGAGTTTTGAGGAAGTTCAACAGTTGCCTGAAACAGAAGCCAGGAAATGGAAGGGGCAATGGGAAAGGAGTTGAACTCAATGAAGTCTTTAGGTGTGTTTTCCACCACGAAGCTGCCAGCAGGCAAGCAGGCCGTGAGCTGTCGCTGGGTTTACAGGATTAAGCCCACAGCATCTGTAGAACCACAGTACCAGGCTAGGCTAGTAACCAGAAGGTTCACGCAGCAGAAGGGGCTGCATTACACCGAGGTGTATGCTCCTACTTCCCGGAGTGAAACTCTGTGCATGCTTTTAGCAGTAGTTGCTCAAAGAGGGCACCAAGTGCACCACTTTGATGTAGATGTGGCTTATTTGAACGCAGATCTGAAGGAGGTTCTGTACATGCTTCCTCCTCCAGGGTTTGAGAGCAATGAGCCAAGTGCTTTGTGGAAATTGCACAGGTCCATTTGCGGTTTGAAACAATTGGCCAGAAATTGGAACATGTGTCTGAATGAAGCTTTGGGAAGTTTGGGTTTCCAGAGGAGTCTTGCAGACAGTTGCCTGTACCTGAAGGGGTCAGGAGAGACACAGGAGGTGGTCCTGGTGTTTGTGGACGACCTTCTGTACACGGCACAGACAGGTAGACAGGTGCAAGGTTTTGCCAAAGAGCTTGGTAAGCAGTTTAAGCTCAAAAACCTTGGTCCCGTTCAGGTTTATCTGGGAGTTAAGATATCTAGGTCTGAGAACGGAAGCTTTTTGCTCAGTCAGAAAAGCAAGATTGAGAAGTTCAGGATGTCTGACTGTGCAGGGGTCAGAACGCCCATGGAGACAAGCTACGTGAAGGACAGTCAGCTTGGGGAGCGTTCTGAGTTCCAAAACCCTGAGGTGTTTCAGTCAGCGCTAGGGAGTCTGTTGTATCTCTCTCAGTGGAGCAGACCGGACATAGCGTTTGCTTTGAATCTGCTCAGCCGGGAAGCTACAAAGCCCGGTGTGAGTGCCTGGGTAGGCATCAAGAGAGTGTTGAGGTATTTGCAGGATACCAAAGATTTTTGCCTCACGTCAGCTGAAGGTGACGCACGGCTAATGTGCGGACTGACAGCGACTGGGCAAATCTTGGAAACAGGAAATCTGTGTCTGGACTGGTAGTAAAGTTTGGGGAATCTCTGGTTGGGTGGAAGTCCCGGAAGCAAAGTCTTATTGCACTTTCCTCTACTGAAGCTGAGTTCAGTGCGTTGTCTGATTTGTGCTGGGAGTTGGACTTCTACCGGTGTTTGATACAAGAGATCTGTGGGGATTGTTGCTTGCCCATCACTGTTTGGGAAGACAATCAACCCTGTCTTAAGTTGGCAGAGTCTCGACAGTTTAAGTCCAGAACCAAGCATTTGGACATACGTTTCCAGAATGTGTGTCAGAGTGTCCAGGCAGGTAGGATACGGCTCAAGTACTGTTCAAGCCGGGAGAACCTAGCTGATGGGTTTACTAAACCCTTGAGCTTCAAGCGTCATGGGGAGTTCTGTGAAGGGTTGTGTTTATGGTGAAGCCATTTCCGCGCCTCGGGGAGGAGAGGGGGTTGCGGGCTGACCCCTCCCACATTCGCGGGGGCTGGACTTTGGCCCCCGCGAGATCTAGGGAATCCCTGGGCGTGCCTTCGCCCCTGCCCGCCAATTGGTGGGCCGGGGAGGCGTGGCCTAGTGTATTTAAGGCCAGGCACGCCCCGGGACCGCCCTCTTCTCTCCTCGGCAGCTGAGAGGTTTTTCCATCCCACCCACCCTCAGGTTAGGTAGACTTGACCTTGCTATGGACTTTGGTTGGTCGCCGCAAGGGGCCTGGTAGGAATTTTTCCAAGTTGGCAAATTTCCAGCCTTTTGGTTTTTTCACCTACCTCGTAGCAAACGTCACAACTTTCGCGGTATTGGCGGTTAGGCATTGGCAGGGGTCAATTGTTATGCAAATGGACGGGGGAAGGAAACACCATCACCTTCCCCCAAGGAAAAAGGGTAGTCCGGTAGAGGACTCCGGGGGGCGTTGCCTTGTCCGAGACCTAGTAAGGTAAGGGCCTCCGGCAAGCCCACGAGCGGTGACACCCATGGGGTCCTAGTTGGCGTACTTCAACAGGACACCCACGGTTTGTGTTTAACCCTTCCCGGTCACCATGCCGGGTAGTTGATAGGAGCCAATGCCTAAGGCCAATACCTTCAATTCTGTAATCAATAAAGTTGTGGCCATTTACGCCCATTAACCTTAAATAACGTGTCCCGTGACTTCATTTCATATGGGGGAGGGAACTTGCCACGCAAGTGGTTGTACTTACAGTTTCCCTCAGTATGCGAGACAAGAGGGGGTGTGAGGAGAATCAGAAGTTACAGGGTTAAACAGTTCTGTGTGACGTCTCACATTCTGAGGCGTGGTTTTGTTCCCATCAGGGAATTTTCCTTTGTGTGTGAGTTACTTTCGTTTTGGCTGTTGAGTCGAGAAGATGTCCACTCCATCTCCAGGTTGATTTATGATGTTTTTTCTACTCATTAAAGACTGTTTAGATTAGCAAGAAGCCTGTGTACAGTCTTTGATTTATCACCCACACAAGGCACCTTTCTGTTGCTGCGATACTCTGCTCGTTTCTCTCTGGTCGGGGACAGAGGGTGGCGCTTGGGGGGGAACTGTCATTGCACCACTCCTTGGTGTGTGGAGTGGCTCAGGGTGCGATACTCTCCCCGATGCTTTTCAACATCTTTATGCGCCCCCTCGCCCAGCTTGTCTGGAGTTTTGAGCTGGGCTGCCATTAGTAAGCTGATGACACCCAACTCTATCTGTTGATGGATGGCCATCCTGACTCGGCCCCAGACACACTGACCAGATGTCTGGAAGCTGTGGCTGGATGGTTACGTGGGAGCCGGTTGAAGTTAAATCCTTCGAAGACAGAGGTTCTTTGGCTGGGAAGGGACGATATGGGATTGGGGGGGGCAACTCCCATCTCTTGCGGGGGTGCAATTAGTGCCAGCACCGTCCGTTAAGAGTTTGGGTGTAATTTTTGTTGGTTTCTATTTCCCTCACTGAGCAGCAAATGCATGTCACAAGACATTGTTTACATTCCACAGTCCAAGTTACTGTTGGGTTCCCACGGGAAAGGGAGACTGGATGTGATGTACACTGGTTTCCTGTTTTTCAGTGTTCAGTCGTTTTCTTTGTTAGAGAGTTGAGAGGGTTGCTCTCTGCTCTCACAGAGGCAAGATGTATGTTTGTGTGTTCTCGGTATAGATGAGAAATAGAATTAGCATGTAGCACAATACCTGCTTATCCTTTCGTCTGTGAACTATACTCTGCTGTACCAGCTCCAGATGGGCCGGAGCTGAATAAACTAACATTTTTGGGTTCTGGGCCCAGAAGTCAGATCGGAATGACGAATGGCTGCCGGCAGAGGAACGGAACGGTGTTATCTGCTCTGCATGTCAAGAAGATTGATGACAGGTATCTTGGATAGTTTTATTGCTTTATTGTTCGGCGTCCAGCCACACTTCCCCCTGCGAGCCTCTGCAGGTCGTAAAGCAATTAGCAATTAGCAAAGTTGCACAGCGGTCGTGTGTCGAAAGAGCAGTAAATCAGTCCCAAACGTTTCTTCTGTCCTAAAGTCTCTTTATTGAAAACAAATAGCGTATTTACAATCTCCAACAGTGTTAAGCTGCATCTTCTCTCTCTGCTTGCTGCGTCTTAACTAACTGCTTTCGATTTCCACTCAGCTCACAGCATTCCAAGCTGCTTTTGTCACGTCCTGGCTTACTTCCCTTGTAAACCCCACCTCTCAGGCTCAAGGCATAGAAGGTTAACCCTTCACTACACCCAACACCCCCTCTTGTCTCGTGCCTGAGGGGAGAATCGACCCTTGGTCGTCCCAAACCCAGACCTTCGCAAAACTCCCCATGTCTCTGGAAGGAGAGTGGCTTCGTGAACCCATCAGCTAGGTTCTTGGCACAGGGACAGTACTTCAGCGCAACTAATCCCTCCTGAACACTCTGGCACACATTCTGGTTTTTTTATAAGAATATTTATTAAAGTTTTCAATAGTAGTACAATAAATCAAAAAGAAAAAAAGAAAAGAAAAATAACAAAAATACAAAAATGAAAAATAATTAAAAGCACACAAAATTTCCATTACTTATTTCCATTAACTTATTTCCCAGACCTCCTCATACCTCCCTTTTTTGTATTCCAATTCAGATTGTTAGTTCAGCAAATCCTTATCAATAAATTTTAACCTGATTCTAAACCTTATTTTCCATATTCTCTTAAAGCATTACAGCTGGAAACCACTTAGTTTCTATGCAACATCATTCTAACATTCATTAATTTTGCAATATTTCTGTAAATAATCTTTAAATTTCTTCCAATCTTCTTCCGCTGACTCTTCTCCCTGGTTTCGGATTCTGCCAGTCATTTCCGCCAGTTCCATGTAGTCCATCACCTTCATCTGCCATTCTTCCAAAGTGGGTAAGTCCTGTGTCTTCCAGTACTTTGCAATGAGTATTCTTGCTGCTGCTGTAGCATACATAAAGAAAGTTCTATCCTTCTTTGGCACCAATTGGCCGACCATGCCCAGGAGAAAGGCCTCTGGTTTCTTCAGGAAGGTATATTTAAATACCTTTTTCATTTCATTATATATCATTTCCCAGAAAGCCTTAATCCTTGGGCACGTCCACCAAAGGCGAAAGAATGTACCTTCATTTTCTTTGCATTTCCAACATTTATTATCGGGCAAATGATAAATTTTTGCAAGCTTGACTGGGGTCATGTACCACCTGTAAATCATTTTCATAATATTATCTCTTAAGGCATTACATGTCGTAAACTTCATACCTGTGGTCCATAACTGTTCCCAGTCAGCAAACATAATGTTATGTCCAACATCTTGTGCCCATTTGATCATAGCAGATTTCACCGTTTCATCCTGAGTGTTCCATTTCAGCAGCAAGTTATACATCTTTGACAAAATCTTAGTTTTAGGTTCTAACAACTCTGTTTCTAATTTTGATTTTTCCACCTGGAAGCCAATTTTCTTGTCCAATTTATTTATTTTTTTAAATAATTTTTTATTAATTTACATCAAAACAAAAAACAAACATATTAATTTCACATCAAAATTTCACAACATATTCCTTTTTAGGACTTCCTCCAGCTTATCCGTAAATCATCCATAGTTATAATTTAAGTTGTGCATTTCTTAATTTTGTATTGACATTGTTCATATCTTTCTTTCTATTCCCTTTAGACAATATTTCATAGTCTTTCACAGTGCTTCTTTAAATCCTGTTAGCGTTATCTGTCCCTCACTTATATGTTCCAGATATTCCACAAATTTCCCCCAGTCCTCGATGAACTTTTGGTCTCTGAAGTATCTAATCTTTCCTGTCAATTTGTCCAGCTCCATATAGTCCAACAACTTCATTCTCCATTTCTTGCTGTTTCCATTTCTGGGCCAGTAGCACTCTTGCTGCTGTTACTGCATATTGGAAAAATTTACCATCTCTTCTTTTTATCTCGTTTCCTAATATCCCTAACAGAAAGACTTCTGGTTTCTTTATAAATGTATATTTTAGAATCTTCTTCAATTCATTATATATTTTTTCCCAGAAGTTCTTCACTTTCTCACATTCCCACCACATATGATAAAAAGAACATTCTTTATCTTTGCACTTCCAACACTTATTACATGTCTTATACATTTTTGTTAATTTTACGGGTGCCATATACCACCTATAAAACATTTTCATAACATTTTCTTTTAACGTCATACATGCAGTAAATTTTAAGCCTTCCTTCCATAGTTTTTCCCAGTCCTCAAATTGTATGTATTAATTTTCTTTACACTCAAAACTTCTAGAGGGGATAACCAGTGTGGCACTCTAGGTTCTAATAGGTTTTTATACCTATCCCATATTTCAATTAAGGGACCTCGGAAGATGTGGTTCTCGAAGCCTTTATGGACTTTCTTTTTCTCGTACCATAAATACACATGCCATCCAAACCTATTGTCGAACCCCTCTAAGTCAAGCAGTTCGTTATTTTCTAATTTAACCCAATCTTTCAACCAGCAAAGGCATGATGCCTCATAATACAATTTCAAATCCGGCAGGGCAAAGCCTCCCCTTTCTCTTATATCTGTTAACAACTTGAATTGAATTCTTGGCTTTTTGCCCTGCCAAATATATCTTGAAATCGCTCTTTGCCACTCTTTAAAAACTCTGTTCCCCTTAATTATGGGGATAGTCTGAAATAAAAGTAACATTTTTGGTAGCACATTCATCTTAATTGTAGAAATCCTTCCCTAAAATGACAATTTCATTCTTCCCCACACCTCCAGGTCCTTTCTTATTTCTTTCCACACTGGCTCGTAGTTATTCTTATATAAATCTATATTTTTAGGAGTCACCCATATTCCAAGATATTTGACCTTTTTAACCACCTCTATCTGTGATTGTTGTTGCATTATTTCTATAGCACTTTGATCCATATTCTTCGCGATCATTTTCGTTTTCTTCTTATTTAGTTTAAAACCTGCCACTCCTCCAAACTGTTCCATTTCTTCCAATACTTCTTTTACTGTAGTTATTGGCTCTTCGATCATTATTACCAAGTCATCTGCGAACGCTTTAATCTTATATTCATTTTGGCCGATTGTCACTCCTTTTATTTTCTTATTTTGTCTAATCGAATTCAAAAGGACTTCTAACACCGTTATAAATAATAGTGGTGAAAGTGGGCATCCCTGTCTTGTTCCTTTCTGTATCTTTATTTCTTCTGTAACTACATTATTTATAATCAGTTTAGCTTTTTGTTCGGTATAGATTTCCCTTATTCCATTAAGAAATTCTTTGCCGACTTCCATATGTTCCAAATTTTTCAACATAAAGTCCCATGCTACATTGTCGAAAGCCTTCTCTGCATCCACAAACATCATTATGGCCTGTTTATCATTCCTGGCAGACAGATATTCCATCATATTAATTATATTTCTTATATTATCTTTCATCTGCCTGCCCGGAAGGAAACCTGCCTGATCCTTATGGATAATTTCTAGTAATATTCCTGATTTGTTCGAAAATCCAAAATTTCTTTGTCTCAGTTTTTTGATATTCCATTCCACTTCTCTATTTATTATGGTTGCGAACTGAGCTTGTAGGGCTTTAATATTTTCTTTTATTTTCGAGCTGTTTGGTTTCTTAATTAGTTTTTGTTCGTTATCCATTATCTGCTTCAGGATTTCTTATTTACCTTTTTTCTCTATTCTTATTTTTTATTGTATTTTGCTGTATGAAGAATCCTCTCATTACTGCCTTGCTTGCATCCCATACCACTTTTGTCTTTGTACCTTTGTTACAGTTGTCAACAAAATATTCTGTTAGCCTCTCTTGTGCTTTTTCCACAATTTTCTGGTCATCCAAGAGATAATCTTTCAGTCTCCATCTAAAAGTTCTTTCCTCAAACCTTTTCAATTCAAGTTCTATTGGACTATGATCGGAAATTACTTTCGGTTGAATTTCTATTTGTTGGGTTCTTGGAATCAGTTCGCTCGAAATCCAAATCTGATCTATCCTTGACATTGACTGATTCGGTTCGGTGTAGTAAGTGAATTGTTTGTCCAACGGATGTCTAAGACGCCAAATATCTGTAAAATTACAATTTTTTATCAATGAAAAGAAAGATTTTGGTAATTTTCCTTCTTTGCTTGTTCCTTCTCTAAGTCTATCCATTTCCAGCGAAACCACTCCATTCATATCACCCATTAATATAATTTTCTGATCCATGTATTCAAATAGTTTTTCTTCAGTCTTATTACCATTTGGTGCGTAGATCCCGACAATAATCAAATTTTCTCCTTGTCATTTGATTTGAACCGCAATTATCCTTCCCTCTTCATCTTTGAAAATTTGTTGAGCTTCAATTTTGTTTTTAATATACAAAACCACTCCTCTTTTTTCTCCTTATCTGAAGATGCAAATTCATTTCCCAGTCTTTTATTGATTAATTTTTTTTGTGTTTTCTTGCCACGTGTGTTTCTTGTAAACAAATGATGTCCAAATTTTTCTTTTTTAAAAAATGTTCAATTTTGTTCCTCTTCTTTTTTTCATTCATCCCATTAATGTTCCAATTCCAAATTTTTAACGCCATGATGTCCAGATTTTAAATAAATTTTATTTTTATTTCTATAATTTAACTGATTCTTCTTCTTCCTCCTCTTCTTCTTCGTCTGTATGCTTTCCGTTCTCTCCCTCTTCTTCCCCTGGTTTTAATTCTCCTGGTGCTCTTCCCTCTGCTCCTTTGGTTTCCTCCACATCTGATCTTAATTCCTTGTATTTTCTCAAAAATTTCCCAGTTTCTTCTGGGTTTGTCAGTCTGTGCCGCCTCTTGCTTCTATACATAAATGAGATTCCTTCCGGGAACTCCCATCTGAATTCGATGTTATTTTTCTTCAATGTCTGTACCAGTGATTTATAGGGATCTCTTTGTTTAAGTAGTCTAATTGGTATGTCTTTGAAAATAATTATGAAATTCCCATCTATATTCAATCTCTTTTCTCTGTTCTTCTGTAAAATCATATTTCTCATTTCTCTATCTTTAAATGTGATCAGACAGTCCCCTGTGAATCTTTTTGCTTTTGTTGTTTTCACTCGCATTCTGAATGCATTCTGCACAGTTTTGGCCATTTCTTCTACTGGTAGTTCCATCCATTGCGCTAATTCCGCTATCAATTTCTCTTTAATATTTTCTCCTTGTGTCTCCGGCACGGCTCTGAGTCTCAAATTCACTTCCCTCTGCCGAAATTCATTCATAGCTATTACATCCTTCATTTCCTCTTGTGCTTTATTTAATTCCATCATCACTACTTTTATCTTTTCTTCTTCCCGTTTGACATCCTTCATTTCCAATCTTGTCTTCTTCAGTCCCTCCTCTACAGATTGCGTTCTCCTGAACGCTTCTTTTATTTGCCCTTTCAGTTCATTGACTGTTTCATCAATTTTTTTATCCATTTTTCCAATCTTGTTATCCACCTGCTCTAATTTAGACTCTAGGTTCTTTTCACTCTGTTTAATTTCGGCAAACATTCTTAAAATATCTGCCTTGAAATCTGTTTCTTGTTTAGACCCTTTCCTTTCAGCAGGTGTCCCCCCATCAGTCACTTTCTTCGATGGGTTTGACATTTTACTCTAATTTATCCCACCAATACAATAACAACCTTTTGCCAATCCCTCAAGATTTATCAATTTAACACTTTTCCAATTATTCAATTTCAATTTTACAGTTATAATTATTTAGTCTTCCAATTTTACCCTCTTAATATTTATGGTCCTTAAATTATATATATATCACCAAATGTCAATACAGGATTCTCACAGTGTCGTCTTCTTGACTCCACTCAGGCTAATCCACTTTTAGGTATTATTTTCTTGATGGGATCCAACCAAAAAAAAGAGAGAAGATTTTTCAAGTTTGGGAGCAATACATATGATAAACGTCCAAGTAGAAAAAGAGAAGAGGAGATGATTCAAAATCCAATTTCACAGGTAGCAGAAGATAACACAGTTATAAATCCAAGATGTTCTAAGTTCAAATTTGTATCCAATATCCAATATTATATCCAACTTCTAACAGCCATCAAATAGGAAGTAAAAAACAGTTCCCTCCAAAAAAAAAAAAAGAAGAGAGAAAAACAAATTGTACTGTCTTAATCCAACCACTAGAGGTATCGAAGCCTCATTGGTGTGGCGTTGTTTCAAAAAGAATAAAAGTATGTATATATCTCCAACAGTTCAGTCTCTTATATATCAAGGATTCCAAAAAAACCCAAAAGAAAAACCTAAGAAATTGAAGATAAAAATAGTTCGCAACAACCAATGCAGTTACCAAAGTATGTTTGTTCTTTAATATTACGTCTGTTCGCTGTGCTTAAAAAATCTTAATGGCGTCGAAGCCTTCTCTTCCGTTTCACTGTCCTTTGTTCTTTAGAAGAGAAAGTGGAGAAGCGCTTCCTCCCTCTATTTATGCCCTCCGTTACAGCAAGGACTTTAATTTTGCACAAGTTACTCTTCTGTTCTCCCTTTACTTTAGTAGTGTCTTAAATATATTGTATCCTCCTGAAAAGTTACTTTTTAGAAGAGTTCATAGGGGGGGGAAACAATAGCCGCTATGGCAACTCACTTTCACTTTCCCAGCTCTGCAAGTAGCGCTGCGTCAAAGTTGATTTCGGTTTTCGGCTGAACTCCGCAGACTTCTCTTTCCGCAGAAAGAGACTTCCTTGTTGTTAAACTCTCCTCCGCAGACTTCCTTGTTGTTAAAGCTTCAAAGTTACTGTCAGGGGCTCAGGAGCAGAGGCACAAGAAAGGGAGGAAATGGAGAGCGAGGGGGAGGAAGCCGAAGGAAACGTAAGCGATGACAGTGGTCCGAGGTCTCTGAGTCTTTCCAGCGAATCGGAAGATTCACAGAAAGGGGCTCCCATGGTCAGAGCAAGGGGGGTGCCTAGAGGGACACCCCAGGAAGAAGGGGCCAGAGGGGACTCAGAGAGCAGCAGTTGGAAATCAGGACCAGCTTCCCCACCAGAGCGCAGTAGGGGGGAGGAGTCCCAGGTATCGGGATCAGGCTGCTCACCACCAGCGGGAGGAGATGAGTCAGGATTGGCCACGCCTCCATCGGAGAGCGGGGAAACGGTCAAGAGGAAGGTTGGAGGCTGGGCGCGCGCGCCAAGTTCAAATGTACAGGCGAGCGGCACAGTCGGTAGCCCGGATAGGGAGCCAGGTCCTAAAGCCCGCCGAAAGGAGGGACAGGAGTCAGGGGGGTCAGCGTCAGAAGAGTCCAGAAAGGAGGAGACCCAGGGGGGCAGAAGGACCCAGAGGAGAAAGGAGAGACGGAAGAGGTGGAGTAAGGCTAGAGTCTTAAATTGGTGTACAGGGGGTGGAGACTAGGACGGAGCTTCGCCGATCTAGGTTCTAAGACGTAGAGCTGCACGCTGCGGCTTGGAAATGGAAACTGAACTTCAATAAAGACTTTTGTACATTATTACTGACTAGCGTTGGTCCTCTGTGAGCTGGGACCTAGAGGCAGCTCTGACAGTAAGCTCCGTCTCCACACACCAAAAACCTCGCAACGTGAGTGGACGCAGCGAGGGGCGAAGATTGGTGCTTCGCGAGCTCACAAAAACTGGACAAGATGACTACCGAAGAGCAAATGGCAGCCCTGCAAAAGGCAGTGACGCAACTTAACATGGAGATACTAGCATCCAGGAAGAGGGAAGACGAAGCAGCTGCCACCTGCAGGGATATGCAAACCAGGTTGGATATGTTGACTAAGCAGGGGCTACCGGGACCCAAACCAGAGAGGATTGGGCTGGGAAAGAGAGGAGGCAGCCTTGTGTCCCATTTCGATGGGAGTCTGCAGCAGTACCCTAACTTCTGAGCAGACGTGGTGTTTGTGCTGCAGTTGCTGGAGAAAGACTTTAGAGATGAGCAGGAGAAAGTGGGATTTATTTTAACTCATTTGCATGGAGAAGCTAAAGCGTGGCTGCGCAATCTGTGGAGAGATAAGGATCCGGCACTCCAAAGTGCGCATGCCTTCATTAAAGCGATGGATGAGTGTTTTTTATCAACAATAGACGTTGATATCGCCAGAAAAGAGATACATGGACTGAAACAAGGGAGAGCCACTGTAAGGCAGTATCATTCCCGCTTTTTTGCATTGGTCAATGCGCTGGGATAGGAGAAAGATTCAGCTGCAGTCAGAGACCTTTTCTGGGAAGGGTTGAATGGAGCTGTGAAAGATGAAATTGCAAGGGGGAAAAGACCCCAAAACACTCACGGAGTGGTCCAGAGGGCGCTGACGATTGGGGTGCGTCTGGAGAAACGTCCTTGGAGCAAAGACGAAGGGCGTTGGGGACGCACGCCAGCGAGAGCAACTCCCTTCTTTCCCAGGGATGCAGCGCGCGCTCAATCCACGCCTCCGCTGGGAGGGGGAGAGGAACCGATGGAGATAGGTGGTGCAAGGGCTCAATCAGCAACCAGAGCCCTAACACCGGGAGCAGTCAAAGCGAAGCCTCCTAGAGGGAACAAGAAGTGCTACATCTGCGACAGTGCTCAGCACATGGCGAAAGAGTGCCCCCAGAGGCTCCACAAGCACACTGCAGCCTCAGCGACAGTAACAGAGGCAAATCAGCAGAGAGAACCGCAGCAGGGAAACGGCAAAGTCTGGCTGGAAGCAGAGGCACTGGGGCCCAGCCAGACGAGTCAGTGAAGCAGTCCCCAGAAATTTTGCAGCCCACAGACCCTCTCCCGCCCAAACCAGTGGTGCAACTCACTGCATCGCTGCAGCTACCCAATGGACTCACAATGGAAGTGCCCATTACCATTGACTCTGGTAGTAACGCAGACTTTATAGGACTGGATTTCATTAAGCAACACAGCATAGCGCTCCTGCCAGCCACGCTGCCTCTGAAGGTTGTCACGGTGGATGGCAGGGAATTGCTGGGGGGGCAGGTGGTAAAGCAAACGCCGCCGATGGTGATGCAAATTGGAAATCACCGGGAAGTCATCAGCTTCAATGTCACCCAATTGTCGGACACGCCTGTAGTATTGGGCATGAGTTGGCTGCACAGGCACAGCCCAGGATTGGCTTGGTACCAGCGCCAACTGACTTTCGGCTCCTCCTATCGTGCAGAACACTGCATTCTGCCTAGCCCGGAAGGGGAAGAGGATGACCCGCAGCTACAATTAGGCACGCTGCAAGCAGTGCCCCACAAGTACGCAGCGTTTTTGGAGGTTTTCTGCGAGAAGGAAGCGGACAAGCTACCTCCCCACAGGTCCTATGACTGCAAGATTGACCTCCTGCCGGGGACGACGCTGCCGACCGGGAAACTGTATTCCATGTCTGAAGACGAACTGCAGGAACTCAGGGAGTTCATAGATCACAACTTGAAGCGCGGTTTCATCCGGGAGTCCAAGGCAGCGGGGGGCAGTCCCGTATTCTTCGTGAAGAAAAAAGACACGCCCCCCAAAAAGGCTGGTAGTGGACTATCGAATTTTAAACTCAAAAACAAAGCCCATGGCCTTCCCCATGCCCAAAATCGACGACCTGCTCGCGATGGTGAGAAAAGGACGCGTTTTCACCAAGTTGGATCTGCGAGGGGCGTACAACCTTATTCGCATACGGGAGGGCGACGAGTGGAAGACGGCCATGTTCACGCCCCTGGGCACCTATGAATACAGAGTTATGCCGTTTGGATTACAAAATGGCTCCCACTGTTTTCAAGCCTTCATGCATCACGTGTTAGCGGGACTCCTCTACAAGAAGTGCGTCTGCTTCCTGGACGACATCCTGATATTCTCAGAATCGCAGGAGGCTCACGAGAGGGACGTCAAGGAAGTTCTGCAGAGACTGCAGGAGCACAGACTGTACGCCAAGCTGGAGAAGTGCCAGTTCGACATGACGGAGGTGGATTTCCTGGGCTACAAATTATCGGACAAGGGGCTCGCCATGGACAGCGCCAAGGTTCGCTCAGTGTTGGACTGGAAGAGCCCGCGCAATCGGAAGGAGGTCCAGCGGTTTGTCGGCTTTGCAAACTTTTATCGCAAGTTCATCAAGGGGTTCGCTGTGCAGACGGCGGCCATTACCGACACGCTCAGCTCCAAGAAGAAGAAGTTCATCTGGACGGAGCAGGCGGAGCAGTCCTTTCAGAAACTCAAGCGTCTCTTCTCGTCCGAAGAGCAGCTACTGCACGTGAATCCCAGCAGACCGATGAGGGTTGAAACGGACGCCTCAGACAGGGCCGTGGGAGCGGTCCTGTTGCAGCAAGACCCGCATGGGGACTGGAGGCCGTGCACCTTCTACTCCAGGAAGCTCAGCAAGTCGGAGCAGAACTACACCATCTGGGACAGGGAGTTGCTGGCCATTCATGCAGCATTCAAGGCGTGGCGGCACTTCCTTATCGGAGCCCAACACACAGTGCAGGTCCGCACAGACCATAAGAACCTGGAGTACTGGCGCACGGCAAGGTTCCTGAACCAGAGGCACATACGCTGGGCGGAGTTCTTTGCGGATTTCGACTTCAGGATAGAGTACATCCCAGGCGGCAACAACGTCATGGCGGATGCACTGTCCAGGAAGCCGCAATACCTCGAGGAGGCGGCACCGGCGGCGGCCAAGCACATTTTCGCACCAAAAGCGTGGGCGTGCGCTTCGGCAACCGTGGACCTGGATGCTGTACGTCGCGCGCTGCAGGAGGACTCCTTCGCACAAGCCAAGATGGAGGAGGTGCACAGTGGCACGGCGAAGGACGACGAGTTCCACATACGCGACGGATTGCTCATCCGCAAAGGGGCCCTCTACGTACCGGGAGACGACCTACGCATGAAGGTACTGCAGCAGTTGCACGACGCACCCACCGCCGGGCACTTTGGCAAAGAGAAGACTGTAGAATTAGTAGCCAGAGACTTTTGGTGGCCCAAGATGCGGGGGGAAGTCGCAGATTACGTCTCGAGGTGCGACACCTGCCAAAGGGCCAAGCCAGTGCACAAACCGCCGGCGGGACTGCTGGAACCGCTGCAGACACCGCTCGAACCGTGGGAGAGGGTGGCCCTGGACTTTGTCACGGATCTACCCAGCTCGCGGGGCAAGACAGCAGTTCTAGTGGTGGTGGACATGTTCACCAAAATGGCCCACTTCATTCCGTGCGCGAAGGTGGCCACGGCGGAACAGACCGCCAAACTGTTCATAGACCACGTGTTCAAGGTTCACGGTCTACCACGGTCTATTCTGTCCGACCGGGGGCGCCAGTTCATCTCGAACTTCTGGCAGAAGCTGATGGGCATCCTGAACGTCAAGATCAACCTAGCGTCGGCGAGACACCCGCAGACCAACGGGCAAGCGGAGCGGGTCAACGCCATCATGCAGCAGTACCTGAGATGCTACGCGAATCAGCAGCCTACGACATGGGTGGACTACCTGCCGCTCGCCGAGTTCGCCTACAACAACACGAAGCACGTGTCCACGGGGGTGACACCGTTCTTCGCCAACAATGGGAGACATCCCAGAACCTTCCCGGGATTAGAGAGAGTGGGGGAGGGGGAGCCACAGGCAGCGGACGCCTTCGCGTCAGAGTTGCAGGAGGTCCACGAACAGCTCCGAAGGCAGTTAGAACTAGCAAAGCACGCATACAAACTGCAGGCTGACAGACATAGGAGGGTTGGGGAAGACATACAGGTGGGAGACTGGGTTTGGTTAGCAGCCCAGGCAGTGCCGGCCAGATCGTTAGCGAAGAAGAAGCTCGGACATAAGCAGCTAGGGCCTTACCAAGTCGAGGCACAGGTCAATCCAGTGGCCTTCCGGTTGACACTTCCGGAGGGATCCAGAATGCACCCGGTCTTCCATAGATCAGTACTCATGCCCTACAAGGCACCTCACAGATTTCAGGAGCCAGGGACGGCACCAGACCCGCTCAGGGAAACGCCCACAGAGGGGGGGTCGCCAAGGGGGGAGCCCATCAACGAGGTCACAGAGATTTTAGACTCGAGATGGGGGGAAGAGGGGGTCGAGTATCTCCTCGCCAGGGAAGGTACCCCGGCAAGCGCCAACAGCTGGGTGCCGTACTATGAGGTGGAGGAGCACTACCTCAAGGACGAGTTCCACGCACTCTTCCCACACAGACCTATGCCGGCAGACTATTTCGACGAATATCTTTTCACACCCACACTTTCAGCCAGCACGTTCCAGGGGTTCGCCTCGGACGAGGAACCGGCACCAGACACACGTTCCCCGGAGGGATCACCCTCGGGGTTTGCCTCAGACCGCTCTTATTGGTGGGACGATCGACTGGAGGAGCAGTAGCGCAGGAAGTGGCTGGAGGGTCCTTGGAAGGCAACATCCCCCGAGGAGACCGGGGGAGAGACGGACGTGGACGTGTTGGGAGAGGACCTTGGGTTCGAGCACGGAGGCAAAGAGATGGAAACAGAGGAGATCGACGTCGGCGAGAACATGGAGGACAATCCGGACTTATACGGCTGGATATACGCCACGGGGGACGAACTGTATTCGGCACTCACCCCCACAACGATGGAGCACCCAGTACCCACACCTGAAGGAGGGGAGGGGGGAAGGGGGGGCTTCGAGGGGGGGATGGATGTCAGGGGCTCAAGAGCAGAGGCACAAGAAAGGGAGGAAATGGAGAGCGAGGGGGAGGAAGCCGAAGGAAACGTAAGCGATGACAGTGGTCCGAGGTCTCTGAGTCTTTCCAGCGAATCGGAAGATTCACAGAAAGGGGCTCCCATGGTCAGAGCAAGGGGGGTGCCTAGGGGGACACCCCAGGAAGAAGGGGCCAGAGGGGACTCAGAGAGCAGCAGTTGGAAATCAGGACCAGCTTCCCCACCAGAGAGCAGTAGGGGGGAGGAGTCCCAGGTATCGGGATCAGGCTGCTCACCGCCAGCGGGAGGAGATGAGTCAGGATTGGACACGCCTTCATCCGAGAGAGAGGAAACGGTCAAGTGGAAGGTTGGAGGCTGGGCGCGCGCGCCAAGTTCAAATGTACAGGTGAGCGGCACAGTCGGTAGCCCGGATAGGGAGCCAGGTCCTAAAGCCCGCCGAAAGGAGGGACAGGAGTCAGGGGGGTCAGCGTCAGAAGAGTCCGGAAAGGAGGAGACCCAGGGGGGCAGAAGGACCCAGAGGAGAAAGGAGAGATGGAAGAGGTGGAGTAAGGCTAGAGTCTTAAATTGGTGTACAGGGGGCGGAGACTCAGGCGGAGCTTCGCCGGTCTAGGTTCTAGACGTAGAGCTGCACGCTGCGGCTTGTAAATGGAAACTGAACTTCAATAAAGACTTTTGTACATTATTACTGACTAGCGTTGGTCCTCTGTGAGCTGGGACCTAGAGGCAGCTCTGACAGTTACGATTAATTTAGAACCGGATTCCTTTAATTTGAGAGCGTAGCGCTTCCTCAGCAAGCTCGGGGCTTCGCTATTCAGAGGTAGATAATGGCTTCCCTCGACCCGCAGATCCGCTCCGCCGTTCTCTTCGCTTCTTTCGAAGCTACCTGACGGCCGGGCTGACCGCTTCTGGTCCCGCCGGGAACCTAACCTTCTGGACACCCACCAGAGGTATTTTTGGGGACCACCGCGCCCTGTAGCACCCCTAATCCTCCAAAATAGCCCGGGATTTCCCTCACAGCAAAATCCCTGCTTGCGACGAGATCGCGCTGCACCGGAAGTCCAATTTTCTTGTCCAATTTATATGCCTCCATTATCTGGTAATAATGAAGCCAATCTCGCACTTTGTTTTTTAATTTCTCAAAACTCTGCAGTTTCAATCTATCTCCTTCTTGTTCCAAAATTTCCCAATACTTCGGCCATTTGGCCTCCATATTGAGCTTTTTCTGAGCTTTTGCTTCCATTGGTGACAACCACCCTGGGGTTTTATTTTCCAATAAATCCTTATATCTTATCCAAACATTAAACAATGCTTTCCTGACAATATGATTTTTAAATGCTTTATGTGCTTTAACCTTGTCGTACCACAGATATGCATGCCAACCAAAAACATTATTAAAACCTTCTAGGTCCAGGATGTCTGTGTTCTCAAGAAGCAACCATTCTTTCAGCCAACAAAATGCGGCTGATTCATAATAAAGTTTAAGGTCTGGCAGGGCAAATCCACCTCTTTATTTTGCATCAGTTAATATCTTAAATTTTATTCTGGGCTTCTTGCCCTGCCAGACAAATCTAGAAATATCTTTCTGCCACTTCTTGAAACAGTCCATCTTGTCCACAATTTGCAGAGTTTGAAACAAAAACAACATTCTAGGCAATACATTCATTTTTATAACTGCAATTCGACCCAACTAGGAAAGCTTCAAATTTGACCAAATTTCTAAATTTTTTTTCACTTCCGTCCAACATTTTTCATAATTATCTTTAAATAAGTTCCCATTTTTAGCTGTCATGTTAATCCCCAGGTATTTCACTTTTTTAACCACAGTCAGACCTGTCTCATTCTGAAACCTCTCTCTTTCAATCGGTGTTAAATTTTTCTCTAAGACCTTAGTTTTTAACTTGTTCAATTTAAAACCTGCCACTTGACCAAATTCTTGAATTAGTTCTAAAACCCTTTTAGTACTAGATTCTGGCTCCTGTAACGTCAATACTAGGTCATCTGCAAATGCTCTCAATTTGTACTGTTTGGCTCCGACCTGTATACCTTTAACCAACCGGTCCCTTCTAATCATGTTCAGCAGGACCTCCAGGACCGATATAAAAAGCAATGGGGAAATTGGGCACCCCTGTCATGTCCCTTTTTCTATCTTAAATTCTTCTGTAACCACATTATTTACAATTAATTTGGCCTTTTGATCAGAGTATATTGCACCTATACCATTTTCAAAACCTTGGCCTACCCCCATCCCCTGTAGGTTCTTTTTCATAAAACTCCAAGAGATGTTGTCAAAAGCTTTCTCCGCATCTACAAATATCAGAACTGCTTTAGTGTTTATATTCACTTCTAGCTTTTCCGAAATGTCGATTATGTTCCTCAAGTTGTCAGACAAATGTCTTCCCGGGAGAAAGCCCGCTTGGTCCTTGTGAATCTCTTCCATCAATACTTTTTTCAATCTCTTGGCCAAAATGTCAGCAAAAATTTTGTAATCCACATTTAATAACGATATGGAACGGTAGTTCTTAAGTTGAGTCTTTTCAGTCTCTGTTTTAGGTATAAGTGTGATATCCGCCTCTTTCCACGACTCTGGTGCCCTTTTCCCTTCCAATATTTCATTGCAGACTTGCTTCAAGGGTTGTAATAACCACTCCTTCAAAGATCTATAATATCTGGAAGTCAGCCCATCCGGTCCTGGAGACTTGCCTAGTTGCATCTTTTGGATGGCACCTTCTACTTCCTGTTCAGATATTTTATAATTCAGCATTAATTTACTTTCTTGAGAGATGTTTTGTAATCCATTTGTCTTCAAAAATCGGTCTATATCCATTTCTTTCTGTGGCCCTTGTGAGTATAATTGTTTAAAATACCTCTGGAAGCAATTTCTAATCTCAATTGGATTATGTATGTTCTTTCCTTCCACTTGAAAATTTGTAATGGTGCTTAATTTTTGTCTTTTTTTCATTTGCCAAGCCAGCAGTTTCCCACATTTATTCGCTGATTCAAATGTCTTTTGTCTCATTTGTTTAATTTTCCATTCTATTTCCTGATTCATCAATTCCATATATTCTACTTGATATAGTTTTATTTCTCTCAGGATCTCCTGCGACTTTGGTTTTGCTCTCAATTTCTTCTCCCCTTCTTTTATTTTCTCCAAAATTTTATCTTTTTTCTCATTTTGGCCTCTCTTCTTCATTGCATTCTGTTGTATCAAAAACCCTCTCATCACAGCTTTGCTTGCGTCCCAGATTACTCTTTTTTCAACATTGGTTCCAGTTACAGATAGGTAGCCGTTGTTAGAATTCTGCCCGGTCAGAGGGTTGTGCCAGTCTTCCAGGCACCGGCAGATATTCCTTGTGACCTCCCGGCTGCGCCGCTCTGCTGATAAGCAGCCGAGGTCTCGGCGATTCTTCCCAGACTGTGAGAAAAACACACCGTTGTTCCTCTCTCCCCTTTGGTGTCCCCAGGGAGGGGAAAGAAGCAGACAGAAATCTATTTACATCTTTTATTCCTGTCTTTTACTTCAGTACAGAGAAAACATGTCTGCACTCATCAGCAGTTAGAATAAAACTCCACCCATGTACTTCCAGCACAGGTCATATGACAAACCCACTGAGTTAACATCCGGTGCTCAGTACAGAATGGACTGCCCCTTTGTTCCCATGGCAACAGTCACAAACTTCCTGTTTGGCTTTCCAGCCACAAGCAGCAGACTTGGCTGCTATAGCCTTTGCTTGCTGCTGCATTGGTGCTTTAGAATAACATACTCCCCCTAAAGTATCAATGCGTGCAGCGAGCAAAGCGTCATCCAGAGAAGAAAACAAACAGTTGTTATACTTATAACACTCCCCTGTTGTTTCAGTTCCACCCTTGGAACTACCCGCCACTGGTTTTACCAATGTACCTCTCTGGTTGTGTGACTTCCAAGGAATGAGTGCATCTGCATTACCTTGGTTAGCAACTCTCTGTTGTGCCTTTGTCTCTGACTCAGACACAGCTTCAATTTGACCTTGGTCATTTACAACAGCAACAGCTAAGTTAGCAAACTCTTGTGAATACCTCTTGGGTGGTACACCCTTCGTTGCTCTCTCAGACCTACGTAATAGGTGCTGCTCTTCTTTGCTTTCTGGTTCAACCTTTGGACTCTTTGGAGAACCAGTACCAATTGTAAACAGTGGTTCATCCTCCTCTTCTGAGGGTCTAGTCATTATGTGAGATTTCCTCTCAATGACTGTGACAACTGAGCTGTCTGAGCTATCGCTGTCATCATCAGTACTACTGAACTCAATAAGATCAAAATCATCATCAGAATCATCATCACCTGTGGGAAATGTGTGAACAATCATTCTCTCCTGTTCAGGAGCACTCTCTAGATATTTTGTGAGAATCACCTGACCAGATTCAGACAAAATTACTCTGTAGAGACCTTTTTCATAACCCACAAAAATGCCTCTGGCATTCTTTACTCCACCTGGAGCTTCTGTTCTCACATGAGACCCAAAAACCTTGAAATGGGCAACAGAAGGTTTTCTGTGGAACAGTTTCTCAAAAGGAGAACATCCCAACTCTTTTGAAAACTTTCTCAACCACGTGTAACAAAATGACATTAGCGACTCAGCCCAGTACTCATGTGGCAGATGTGAACTAAGCAATTGCGCTTCCATTCCCTTTTGCAATTCTTTGTTCACCCTAACACAAACACATTTGTTCCAAGCTTCTTCGGAACTAGCAATTTTGTGTCTTATCCCTTTCTTCTTCAGGAACCTCTGGAAAACCTGTAAAAGAAAAATTGGCTTCTCATCTGTGCAAAGACAATCTATGTCAGCATCATGCATATTTTTAACTTTGTCACAAAACTCTTTAAACCTTTCTAAGGCTTCTTTCGGTCTCTCCAAAAGATAAATCCAGACAAAACCTGTAAAAGAATCAACACATATTAGGTAATACTTTGCATTGCCTCTAGACGGTGCTAAAGGACCAATCACATCAGCATACACCCGCTGAAATGCCTTGTAGACCCTCGAGGTCACCTTCTTGGCATTCTCCTTGGCTACACCTGCAAAAGAAATCATGTCAGAATCACAAGAACTACAGTCCATGTAATCACTTTGATCAAAAGTCAACAAATACAGTCCATCTTTCTCTTTGGCAGAAAGATACAACTCTCCATCTTTGTAGATCTCACAGTTCTGATCATCATAGGACAGTTTTAGTCCCTTCTTGGCAATCTGCGAAACGCTGAGCAGATTGTACTTCAACTCTGGAACCAAATAAACATTGTTTATAGTCAAGTTCAGACTTTTAAGATACACAGTCCCAATTCCGGTGGCTTCCAGCTCTTGACCGTTGGCTAGTTGCACAGCAAAGCTTTGCTTCTTAAATGTAGAAAATAGTCCTCTGTGTCCTGTCATGTGAACCGTCGCGCCCGTGTCTAGGATAAAGAAATTCCCCGCTTCTGGTGTGGCTTTTAGCGACATCAAAGCTTTTGCAGTCTTTGCCTTTGGCTTGGTGTGACCTTTGTCTGACGCCTCAGACTTTGTGGAGCTTGCCTTGGCTCCTCTGTTCTGACGTGGCTTCTTGCAGTTCCGCTGAAGATGCCCAGTTTGTTTACAATTGTAGCATCGGACAACGTTCAAAGCTACAGCGTCTCCTCCAGTAGCTTCAGCAGTGGGGGTGTTAGAACTCCGTTCTTGTCTCCCCCTGTCCTTGACTTCCAGGGCGGCAAGTCTGTCATGTTCACAAAGAACCACGGCAAAGACCCTCTCCGACGTTAGATCAGCTGCTGGGAGAGACCCCAGCTGACTGGCAACTGTTTTGTAAGTCCGATTCAGACTGTTGATCACCATGAAGCAAAACACTTCCTCATCCAGACGGAAATTGCGTTCCACCATCTGTTGACGCAGATATTTCATTTCCGTCAGGTGCACTTGAACATCTCCATCAGGCGCAAGCCTCAGGTTGGTCAGCTTCTCAAAATACAGCAAAGCAGAAGAACCTGCATCTCTCTGATGTGTCCTTCTCAGCGTGTCCCAAACATCTTTCGCGTGGTCTAAAGCCTGTATATGAATCAGCTGCGAATCTGACACGCACAGAATTATAGCCGTTCTGGCCTTCACATTCTGTGACTCCCAAGCACGTGTTGGTGCTGCTGGAATGGGGTTCTCAATTACCCCAAACAGTCTCTGATTCTGCAGCAGGGCCTTCATCTTAATAGACCAAGATGCATAATTGTCACTGGTCAAAAGGGGCGGAGAAGGCAAACCTCCCCCCTTTTTGGCATCCATTTTGAGTCCTTGCATTGACTCTCAAACACAAGCCTCTAAAATCCAATAGCTGGCTTGTTTACACTCTGTGCCACCTGGCAGCTCTCAACGCTGGCTGCGTTGGAAATTTCCAAGAGCTCTTCAGACTGTGTAGTCAAAACATTCCATTTTAACTTTCACTTCTCCTCTCTGAGGCTTAGCCTTAACTGAAGGGCGTCGCTTAGCAACAGTGCATTCCATCCCCTTGGACAAGAAACCACAAGAATGTCTGGAATGCGGTTTCTCTTCTGACAGGAGCTGTTTTCCCATACACTGCTCCCCGTGAAGCAGAGAATAACTCAATCTGCGTTCACTCTTCTAAGCCCGAAAAATCTCATACCTGGGCTCCGTTGCTTGGACTTTCAGCTTCCTCTGGTCAGCTTCTGGCTGCAGAGAATCAGCTTTCTCACCTCAGGCCTCCATGGAGCAATGAAAACAGCAGTTCTGCCACTCCTTGATGCAGAGTCCCATGGATCGATGAAACCAGCAAGTCTGCTACCACTGTTAGAATTCTGCCCGGTCAGAGGGTTGTGCCAGTCTTCCAGGCACCGGCAGATATTCCTTGTGACCTCCCGGCTGCGCCGCTCTGCTGATAAGCAGCCGAGGTCTCGGCGATTCTTCCCAGACTGTGAGAAAAACACACCGTTGTTCCTCTCTCCCCTTTGGTGTCCCCAGGGAGGGGAAAGAAGCAGACAGAAATCTATTTACATCTTTTATTCCTGTCTTTTACTTCAGTACAGAGAAAACATGTCTGCACTCATCAGCAGTTAGAATAAAACTCCACCCATGTACTTCCAGCACAGGTCATATGACAAACCCACTGAGTTAACATCCAGTGCTCAGTACAGAATGGACTGCCCCTTTGTTCCCATGGCAACAGTCACAAACTTCCTGTTTGGCTTTCCAGCCACAAGCAGCAGACTTGGCTGCTATAGCCTTTGCTTGCTGCTGCATTGGTGCTTTAGAATAACAGCCGTGTTGGTCTGCCATAGTCAAAACAAAAAAAAATCCTTCCAGTAGCACCTTAAAGACCAACTAAGTTAGTTCTTGGTATGAGCTTTCGTGTGCATGCACACTTCTTCAGGTTCAACATTGGTGTTCATGTTTATTTCGAAATAGTCTCTCAGAGTTTTTTGGGCCTTTTCATACACTTCTTCATCTCTAAATAAGGTGTCATTCATCCTCCATCTGAAGGAACCGGTTGTTATTTGCTTCATCTCCATCCTTACAGTATTATGGTCGGAGCAAGTTTTTGGGCAGATTTCCACTTTCTTTATCTTTGGTGCCATTCCTCTAGTAATCCATATTTGGTCAATTCTAGTCCATGTCATCTTGGCTTCAGAGAAAAAGGTTCCCTCTCTCCCCAGGGGGTTCTTTGTTCTCCAAATGTCAATCAGGTCCATATTTTCAGTCAATTCAAAGAAAGTTTTTGGTAGTCTACCATCTTTGGTGACTACCTGTCTTTGTGCCTTGTCCATATTTGTAGATACTACTCCATTCATATCCCCCATCAAAATTAAAATGTAGTCCAAATAGTCCAATAAAGTCTCATGCAACTTTTTGAAGAATTCAGATTTCCCCTCATTTGGTGCGTAAATTCCTACAATCAAAAATTTCTCTCCTTGAACTTGAATTTCAATTGCCAAAAATCTTCCTTGCTCATCTTTAAAGATTAATTTCAGTAATAATCTCTCCTTTGCATATATCACCACTCCTCTTTTTTTTACTTTATCAGATGAAATAAATTCTTGTTCCAATCTCTTATTAATAAGTATTTTCCTGTGTAACCTCATTACATGTGTTTCTTGTAGACAAATCAAGTCCAATTGTTCTTTTTTTAGTATATGAAAAACGCTTTTCTCTTTCGAGGTGAGTTCAGACCATTACAATTCCAGCTTAGAAGTTGCAGAGCCATGATGATGGGGTTACTTCACTTTACCTCCAACTGCTCCAAGTAACTGTTCTTGTTCTGTCAGTGGTGTCTCTTTCCCTGGACTGTGCAGTCCAAAGGATAAGTTTTTATATCAAGTATTCCTTTTTCCAGTACTCTTGGGTCTTCTCCGGATTCCACTTCTTTGTGTAGGTCTTCTTCGTGATCTTTCAAAAACCTGTCTTTGTCGTTAACTGTTCTTATTTTTATCTTTCTTCCTTTATATTTAAAAGATAGGCCTTGGGGAAATTCCCACCTAAAGAGGATTCTGTTTCTTCTCAGCAGGGCAACTAGATCTCCGTAGTTGGTCTTTAAATCCAAAAGATGTTTTGGAATGTCCTTAAAAATCTCCACACTTGAGTCTTCGATTTCCAAAGTTCTTTGATAGTGCAGGTTCAAAATTTTGTCTCTCTCCTCTTTTGTTCAGAAAGTGATCAAATAGTCTCTTACTTTATTCCTCCTTTGTCCTTTACCAAGTCTAAATGCACTCACTATCTTAAATTCTTCCTTCCCTAAATCTTGTTGCCAAAAATCTGTAAATTCCTGTGTAAGGAAGTCAGCCAAATTATCTTTCTTACTTTCTGGTACCGCCCTGATTCTTAAATTTCTTTTTTTCTCTCTTAATTCAATCATAGACAGTGTCAGGCCATGGTCCTCCAATTTTCTATATACTGGTGGTATCTTCTCTTGAGTAGCAGTTGCAATTTCCTTTGCTTCTTCAGCTACCTTTCGGGTCGAAGTAGATTCCTGTAATAATTTTTCAATAGACTGTGTGTTGGAGTTCACCTTCTGTCCCAGGCTATTAATGCTTGCAGTGTTCAAATCAATTTTGGCTGATGCTTCAGTCACTTGTTTATTTGTCTCAGCTACTTGTTTAGCTAAGTTTTCCAAAGATTCATTGATTTTTCCCAGTGCCTGTGCCAAAACGTCTTCAGACGACATAACTTTTGGTTTAGCCTGTGAAGGTGTAGCCCCTGATGTACCAGATGCTCCAGATGTTGAAGCTCTTCGCTGGTGTGCAGTATCAGTTCGGTATTGTCTGCCAGACCTCGTAGTCTTTTCCTGTGCCAACTCTAACTTTCCTCTCTCATTTGCCATAACACTCTCATGAGAATCCAAGGTCACTCCCACGGCTGAAAAAAGATGTTTTGAAAGGGAATTTTCCTATAGCCCAGTTGTTGTTGCAACAATGTCAGCACTCCTCTAGGGGGACACAGTTACAGTCCAAAATTTGCAACTTTCTCAAAACAAATGTAACCCTTGTAAGTCCCCCAACTCCCTTGAAAGCAACAGTTTCAATGTAGTTAAAAATTACTTTAAAGTCAGGAGAAGTCCGGAAATACTGTAACTTGCCGACAGGCTTTCCACTGGCCGGCTTTCCTGTTTAGGGGCAGCCCGTTCCCAGGTTTTAGGCAGCGGATATTAACTTTCTTTCTCCCCCTTTCTTGCAGGTAAATATTCTCAATTCTCTTCCCCTCCACTCCTGCAGTCTGGAGGGGAAACGACTTTCTTAATGTTAGGATTTAAGTTTTTTCTAAAAGTCTTTCAAAGTTTTCGCTTTACAGTCTCTTTGCTTTGACCAAATCAGTCAATGTCAAGAATTGATCAAATTTGGGTCTCTAATGAATTAACTCCAAGAATCCGACAAATTGAAATTCAACCAAGAACAATCTCAGACCATAATCCAATAAAAATGGAGATTAAAGGATATGAAGAAAGATCATTTAGATGGAGACTCAACAATTATCTCTTGGATGACCAAAAAGTCATTCAAGAGGCAAGGAAAAAGTTGATGGAATATTTTCTGGACAATATGAATAAAGGCACAAACATGAGTATAGTCTGGGATTCAAGTAAAGCGGTAATGAGAGGGTTCTTCATCCAACAGAATGCGATTAAAAATAAGAATAGAGAGAAAGGCAGGAAGGAAATTTTAAGACAAATAATGGACAATGAACAAAAATTAATCAAGAAACCAAATAATTTGAAAATAAAACAGAACATCAAAGCCCTGCAGACACAATTTGCAATGATCATAAACAAAGAGGTGGAATGGAATATTAAAAAGTTAAGACAAAGAAATTTTGAGTTCGCCAATAAATCAGGCAAATGGCTTGCATGGCAAATTAAGAAAAGAAAGGAACAAAGTACAATTAATAAAATTATTGTGGATGGAGAAGAAGTAGAAAATCCAAAAGCTATTAGGAAAGGATTCTTGGACTTTTACAATCATTTATATAACAACAGAGAAAAGAACAACATGAAGAAAATAGAAAGATTTTTAAGAGAAAAAAAGGTGCAAAAGATCCCGACAGAAAAGAAAGACAGACTGAATGCTCCAATTGAAAATGAGGAAATAATTGAGGTTATAAAAGAATTGAAAAAAGGAAAGGCACCAGGGCCGGATGGTTTCACATCTAGTTACTACAAATAATTGAGGCACACCTTGACGGTACCATTGAAGGAAGTTATGAATAATATTCTGAAACAACAAGACATTCCTGAAACGTGGAAAGAAGCCTTTATTACACTCATTCCCAAGCAAGACTCCGACCTGACACAAGTGAAGAACTATAGGCCGATTTCTCTGCTGAATACAGATTATAAGATATTTTCTGGAATATTAGCAAAAAGACTAAAAAAGATTCTGCAGGAAGTTATCCATGCAGATCAGGCAGGTTTTCTCCCAGGCAGACAGATGAAAGACAATGTTAGAAATATAATAAATATTTTTGAATATCTGACTGCCAGGAATGAGAAACAAGCTATATTAATGTTTGTGGATGCAGAGAAGGCCTTTGATAATATTTCGTGGGAATTTATGCTAAAAACCTTGGAAATGATGGAAGTTGGAAACAATTTTTACAATGGAATAAGGGCAATATACTCAGAACAAAGAGATAAATTGATTGTAAATAATATACTTACAGAAGAAGTCAAGATACGAAAAGGTACCAGACAGGGATGTCCTCTATCACCATTGCTATTTATAACGGTTCTGGAGGTCCTCTTGTGTTCAATTAGGAATAATGAAATAATAAAAGGAGTGACAGTCGGTCAAAACGAATATAAAGTTAAAGCCTTTGCCGACGACCTAGTAATAATGATTGAAGACCCTAAAAATAGTTTAAATGAGGTGTTAAATGAAATTGACCAATTCGGTAGAGTGGCTGGATTTACGCTAAATAAGAGGAAAACCAAAATAATGGTTAAGAATATAGACCAGAGTCTGATAGAAGAAATGCAAAGAGAATCAGGGATTGAAGTGGCTAAAAAGATAAAGTATCTGGGAATTTGGTTGACCCCCAAAAATATTGATTTATATCAGAACAACTGTGTGGAACGGAATTAAGAAAGATTTAGAAACCTGGAGCAGAATGAAACTGTCTTTTTGGGGCAGAATATCAACGATCAAAATGTGTGTGCTTCCAAAGATGTTATTTTTGTTTCAAATGATCCCTATAATCAGGGGAACAAGCGTGTTCAAAGAGTGGCAAAGAATGATTTCAAGATATATCTGGCAGGGCAAAAAGCCAAGAATACAATTTAAGTTATTAACAGATGCTAAGGAAAGAGGCGGTTTTGCCCTGCCAGATCTGAAACTATATTATGAAGCGTCTTGTCTCTGTTGGTTAAGGGAATGGATAAAATTAAAAAATAACAAACTATTAGATCTAGAAGGCTTTGATAATAGATTTGGTTGGCACGCTTACTTATGGTTGGAGAAGAAGAAAACTCACAAGGGTTTTGACAATCATATCTTCAGGAGCTCCATAATAGAAATATGGGATAGGTACAAAAATATACTGGAACCCAAAGTTCCACACTGGTTGTCACCATTAGAGGTAATGAGTGTAAAGAAAATCAATATGAGAGGAAATTGGATAACCTATGGTGAGTTAGTAATGAAAGAGGGGGGGGGGGAAATGGAAAATGAAGCCATATGAACAAGTAAAAGAGCATGTCTATGATTGGTTGCATTATCTTCAGGTAAATGAAAGGTTCAAAAAGGACCTTAAAGAGAGGGGGTATACAGAGAAAGAATCGAAATTTCAAACAGAGATAATTGACAATGATGTTAAGACAATGTCAAAAATGTACAAAATACTTTTGGAATGGCAAACAAAAGACGAGGAGATAAAGTCGGTTATGATACACTGGGCCAGAGATTTTGGTTAAAATATACAATTGGAGGATTGGGAAAAGGTATGGAATGAAAATATGAAATTTACTGCATGTACGGCGTTAAAGGAGAATATTATGAAAATGGTATATAGATGGCACATTACACCCGTAAAGTTAGCAAAAATGTATAAAACATGTAATAAGTGTTGGAAATGTAAAGAAAAAGAAGGTTCATTTTTTCATATGTGGTGGGAATGTAAGAAGGTAAAGGGTTTCTGGGAAATGATATATAATGAATTGAAAAAGATGTTTAAATATATGTTTGTTAAAAAAAACAGAAGCCTTTTTGTTAGGAATAACAGGAAGAGAGATAAATAGAAGTGATTATAAACTTTTTCAGTACGCAGTAACAGCGGCAAGAACATTAATGGCCCAAAAATGGAAACAAGAGGAATTACCGACTTTGAATGAGTGGAGAACGAAACTTATGGACTATGCAGAACTGGATAAAATGACTGGGAAAATCAGATACCAGAAAGATCACAAATTCATCGAGGACTGGGGAAAGTTTACGGATTATCTGAAAACTATATGTGACGAACAGACAACGCTAGTGGGTTTTAAGGAGGCTTTGTGATAACACAAGGTGTATTGTAAAAAAGAAATAGAGATGGAAGGTTAATAGTAAATTGGCAATATTACATAGAAAATGTGTGAAGATAGGAAAAATGGATGATTGAGGGAGGTGCTGGTGGAAGTTCAAAAATCAGCAAATTTGTAAGCATGGTTGTATGAATAATTTGTAAAAGAAAAACTTAATAAAAATTTATATATATAAAAAATACAGTCTCTTTGCTTTGATCTATTTACAAGCAGGGAAGGCAGACTTCCTGTTTATACCTTCCCGTTTCGGTGTCGAATTTAGTTCAATATAGTCCTACTCACGGGTAGTTGCTTTTAAGTCCAATTGTCCCAGGAAAAAGTCAGCGCTCTCCGATAACGGCTGTGCGGCTTCACTCCGTGGAAGATGCAGTCGACTCTCAGCACTGCGCCTCACCCCCGTCCTGCCCCGGAGCCCTTAGAAGGATTCCTTTGCAACTTGGGGGGTGCAAATGGTGCCCGCCGAGTCCCCACGTTCGCAGCCTTCCCCCGCCTGCAATTTTTAAAGGGTCCCCGCTTTGCCGCAGCGGTGAGACCCGATCCCGCGGAGACAGTCCCTCTGAGACTCAGAGGGAATCCACCATGGATTGTTGGCGCTGACCCGGAAGTCTCCACTCTGGCACACATTTTGAAAGCGAATGTCTAGGTGTTTAGTCCTGGCCTTGAATTGACCCGTCTCGGCCAAACGAAGGCATGGTCGATTGTCCTCGAAAACACGTATCGGCAGACAATCCACTCCGCAGAGCTCCTGCAGTAAGCAAGCATAGAACTCTACTTCTCTGCATATCTCTGAAAGAGCACTGAACTCAGCCTCAGTGGATGAGAGCGCTATAAGACTTTGCTTCTTGGACCTCCATCCAACTACTGAGTTTCCAAACCTCACCACTATGCCAGACACAGACTTGCGATCCTCAAGATTAGCCCAGTCTGAGTCCACAAAACAAGTCAGTTTGACTTCTCCTTGTGCTGGCAACCTAAGACAAAAATCTTTGGTTTCCTGCAAATACCTCAGAACTCTCTTGATGCCACTCCAGGCTTGCACACTAGGGTTTGAAGCTTCCCTGCTGAGCAGATTGACAGCAAACGCTATATCAGGTCTGCTCCACTGGGACAAGTACAGCAAACTCCCTAGGGCTGACTGAATCACTTCAGCATTTTCGAACACAGCGCGTTCTACTTGTTGGCTGTCCTTCACAAAACTAGTCTCCATAGGACTTCTCACTCCTGCACAATCACTCATCCTGAACTTCTGAAGCAGTTGCTCAATTTTACCTCTCTGGCTGAGCAAGAAGCTTCCATCCTGTGCTCGGTCAACACTGACACCTAGATAAGTTTTGACAGCACCAAGCAGGTGAAGAAGGCTCACTCTTTAGCTCAGACTTGACACTTGCCTGAGGAGGTGTTCTAGGTTCCCCCCCCTCTGAGGGATCCTGAGCTGTCCCTGCCTTGGACTCTGTCCCTGTGGTGGACCCTGTTGCTCTGGACCATGGTCCCCAGCAACAAGTTCCTCTTCCTCCTCAACGTCTGAGTCATAGAACGGCTGTGGAATCATGTCTGGATTAGCGTGCAGACATTTCCACCCGGCTTGCTCACAGAACTCAGCGCTATTGCTGATAACCAACCTAGACTGATTTCCACTTGGGTACGCAAACCGCCAGGCCTTTGAGCCAGGCTCATATCCTACAAAGATCATTCTTTTAGATCTTGGCTCACCTTTCTTGCGTAGAGCCTTTGGAATAAGCACCCAGGCCTCACAACCAAACACACGAAGGTAGTGTACCTTAGGCTTCTTTCCATGCAGCAAGAAATAAGGTGTATTTCCTACACTAGAGTTGTACACTCTATTCTGCGTATGAACCACAAATCTCCAAGCCTCAGACCAATATTTCTGGGGTAGCCCTGCGTCCCACAGGATCGCAGACACAGCTTCCTCCACCGTCCTGTTCTTTCTCTCTGCCAGCCCATTCTGTTGCGGAGAGTAAGGAGCGGACAGTCTGTAGCTAATCCCCTTCTCCCTGAAGAAATCCTGTAAAGCAGAACCAGTAAATTCAGAACCTCTGTCACTTTGAAAGCCACGCACTTTGGTGGAAAAGGTTACCTCAACAGCGGTGATCCAATCCCTGATCATTTTAGCCGCCTCCCCTTTTTTTCTCCGAGAAAAGGTCCAAGCAGACCTCGAAAAATCATCAACCAGAAGCAGAGAGTACTTTGATCCCCCCCCCCCAGTGACTCAACTGACATGGGTCCACACAAATCTGCATGAATTAATTCAAAGGGTTGTGTGGTCTGTCTCTCTGACTTTGGATAGGAGCATGTCACAATTTTCGCTTGTTTACATGCATTGCAATCTAAAAATTTGTCACAACCATTAAATTTGCACCCTTGTGTCAGTTCTGGTGCTTTCTTAAGATACCCCCAATTCAGATGGGCGAAGCGTCTGTCCCAACAAATTCAGATGGGCGAAGCGCCTGTGCGAACAACCATGGTGGGGTGCTACATTCACACATTGCCCCTTCGCATCTTCGGTGTCATCCTGTCCTGTAGGAAAAGGCACATTTACAACAAACAAATTGCCTTTAGACTGCACTGTGTACACATGTTTCCCATCCTTGGAAAATTCACATTTGGTACCTGCAAAAGACACATGATAACCATCAGCGAGTAAATCATGTACACTTAACAAACAGTTAGTTAAACTGGGCACTGCATAAGCTTTGACTTCATGCTTAAGAAAAGGACAGAAGAAAAAGCCTGTCTCTGTTAGCCTTCTTCTACTTCCATCCGCGATCGTCACAAATCTATCAGGTTTTACTGTCCTGCAATTCCTTAAAAGACCACTAGATGGCACTAGCGTGTTTGTCGCCCCAGAGTCGATGACGACAGTAAGAAAGTCTTGTTGTTGACATTCCTGGGTCGCCAAGGCAACAATTTCCTCGCTACCCCCCTCCTTGGGGCCTCTGCAGATGTCCTCTTTGGTTGTCACGGCAACAGACTCCCCCCAGCAGGGAGACTTGCCCACGACCTTCACAGCTTCCATAGATGCAACTCTCTCAGTTGCCTTGGAAACCAGACTGCTCCCGGCGTTCTCACGCAGCTCCTCCTGATAGCCGCCCGCTATCAGCAAAGTTCCCAGCTGCGCGACCTTGAAGCCTCTAGCTGGATTCAGCTTCGCATGGCTAGGCTCCAGCTCACGTTGTAAACAACTCTTGGCAGCTTTTGGAGAAAGAGGCGTCTCTGAGCTGTTACTGCTCACTGCCCCCCCACTACTCACGGGGTCTCCAGGACGTTTGCCTGCACCCCCTCTGATGGGTATGGGGCTCCCATCTCTTGGCCTCTCTCCTGGCTCCTCACACAAACACGTTGCAGCATGCAAACAGCTCCCAGGCTCAGCAAAAGCACCAGCAGCATTGCCAGCAACAGCAACAGTGCCTTCGCCCCCCCCCCCGTGGGGACTCATGGCTCCTCCCAGCTGTGTATTGGATCTCAAGAATGTGGCCGGCGCCATCTTGCCTCTCCATTTCGGATGCAGCCACGTCTCGGCCCTTGCTTCCCACCCCAGCTCCACAAGCCTCTCGGAGTGATTGCCAAGCGGCCTCTGGCCTTTTTGCACCCAGGACAACTGGCACTAGATGAGCATCCACATTTTCTGGCAAAAAAGCAAGCATACGCTTCTCCACTTCACTTTGCTCTGCAGCCTTTTTAGCCTCCGCTTTCCCAGCTGCATGCTGTGGAGGCTGGACTACGTCCCAGAGCTGCTCCCCCACCAACAAGAGTTCCACTTCAAAACTCCACTGTAGCCAATTTTGACTATTCAGTTTCTTACATGGCAGTTTAAACTCAAAGCCATGTCCTTGGGGCTGTGCCATGCCTCCCTTCTCCCTTCTGTGGCGTTTACAGTACTCACTCATTTCTGCCAACTGGGTGTTCCAGAAAGACCTGGCATTGCAGCTCCCTTGCTCCGTCAGCCTCCTCCGATCTGCCCTTTACTTTCTTTGAAGCCTTGGCAGTCGATCAAGCTGACGTTCAGCCTTTTAAAGCTTCAAAGCCCTTTCTCACACGCTTGGTGTTGATCCATAACCTCTTGGATAGTTTTATTGCTTTATTGTTCGGCGTCCAGCCACACTTCCCCCTGCGAGCCTCTGCAGGTCGTAAAGCAATTAGCAATTAGCAAAGTTGCACAGCAGTTGTGTGTCGAAAGAGCAGTAAATCAGTCCCAAACATTTCTTCTGTCCTAAAGTCTCTTTATTGAAAACAAATAGCGTATTTACAATCTCCAACAGCCATCCGTGTTAAGCTGCATCTTCTCTCTCTGCTTGCAGCGTCTTAACTAACTGCTTTCGATTTCCACTCGGCTCACAGCATTCCAAGCTGCTTTCGTCAAGTCCTGGCTTACTTCCCTTGTAAGCCCCACCTCTCAGGCTCGAGGCATAGAAGGTTAACCCTTCACTACACCCAACAAGGTATGTGCTCTTGCCCCGGGAAGCCTGCCAGTTCCTAATTAATGGCTTTAAGGCTGGACTTTGAACTTTTAAGCCAAAGCAGCCGTTTGCTGAGGCAGAGGCTTGAGAGGCTTGAAATCGAAAGTGCTTTTGGAATGCAGCTGCTGTAAACAGACACAGCTTGCTTTAAAGCAGCAGAGATGGATAATGCAAGGCTCGCTGATGCTTTTGGAATTCCAAAGCTCAATAAAAAGAATTGCGCGGAATGGGTGTTGTATGCAGAAGCACTGCTACAAAAAGAGGGTCTGTTCAATGTCATAACAGATGCCCCCCCCCCAGCTCCGATGACGGATGAATGGAGAGCTAAGGATTCAAAAGCAAGGGGAACTCTTACGCTGATTGTATCCCCAGAAGAGCTATGTCTATTGCGTGATAAGACCTCAGCCAAAGAAATCTGGGACACTTTAAGAGACACTCATTTGAGAACAGAAGCTGGTGCTTCTTTGTTCTACTATGCCAAGTTGCATGATATGGCACTTGCTGAAGGTGCAGATGTGCGTGCTCATTTGATGGAGATGCAGAATCTCAGACATGAGCTGCAACAGAGAGGAATCACTTTTCCAGAGGCTGTGTATTCCTTCATGATACTACATTCTTTGGGTTCAAGTTGGGAATCCATTGCCACTCAGATTGCTGTTTTGCCAACTGCTCAGCTCATGGTAGCGCATGTTACTGCTGTTGTTCTGAACGAAGCGGACCGGCGTAGTGCTAGCTGCATCGGTAAGGGGGAGTCTTCACAGACGTCATCCCAGTATGCAGTGGAACCACTAGATGGCGCCAAAGCTTTGAAGGCAGAGAAATGCTACTTGTGTGGACGTCTGGGCCATATGAAAAGGGAATGCAAGTATCCCAACAAGGCCAAGACAGAGCAGCGCAGCGAAAGCTGATCGCATGGCAAAGGCAAAGGTCCGGTGTCCAGGACAACGCAACACAATATGGTTTCACGCTTCACTCCAAAGGTTGCAAAGGTCCAGAAGACGTCTAGATCTTTCTTCGTCATGGATTCAGGAGCCACCCACCACATTTGCAACGACAAGGGACTGTTCGTGTCTTTTACACCACAGGAAGGTGAGATTCACCAGGCGGATGACCACACGATCTACAGTCAAGGCTACGGAACTGTTGTTCTTCACAGTTTGGACTTGTCGATACATGACGTTCTCTACGTTCCAGATGCTGCACACAATCTACTCAGCGTCGCGCAGCTGAATGAACAGAACATTGACGTTTCCTTCAAGAACAAGAAGTGCACCATCACAAAGAAAAACGATTATGTATTGCATGCTGAATATGTTGATCGTTTGTTTGTATTGTATTATGATGATGTTGTGCAGGATGAGACTTGTTGCATTGCAGGTTCTAACAAGGTTTTGCATGCAGGATGTATTCATGATTTTCACAGAAAATTTGGTCATTTACACTTTGAGGCAGTATCCAAAATGCCTGCCTTGGTTGAAGGTATGACTATTAAACCCTGCAGGTACCACATGAAGTGTAAGGCATGTGCAGCAAGCAAGGTGAAAATGGCTGCGAAAGGTAAGGTGTCTAGTAGGCAAACTACAGAACCATACCAGGTTATGCATAATGATCTAGTTGGTTCACTATCGCCCTCTTTGGGTGGAAACAGGTACTTCATGGTTCTCATTGATACATTTTGCATATATCATAGAATCATAGAATCATAGAGTTGGAAGAGACCACAAGGGCCATCGAGTCCAACCCCCTGCCAAGCAGGAAACACCATCAGAGCACTCCTGACATATGGTTGTCAAGCCTCTGCTTAAAGACCTCCAAAGAAGGAGACTCCACCACACTCCTTGGCAGCAAATTCCACTGTTGAACAGCTCTTACTGTCAGGAAGTTCTTCCTAATGTTTAGGTGGAATCTTCTTTCTTGTAGTTTGGATCCATTGCTCCGTGTCCGCTTCTCTGGAGCAGCAGAAAACAACCTTTCTCCCTCCTCTATGTGACATCCTTTTATATATTTGAACATGGCTATCATATCACCCCTTAACCTCCTCTTCTCCAGGCTAAACATGCCCAGCTCCCTTAGCCGTTCCTCATAAGGCATCGTTTCCAGGCCTTTGACCATTTTGGTTGCCCTCCTCTGGACACGTTCCAGTTTGTCAGTGTCCTTCTTGAACTGTGGTGCCCAGAACTGGACACAGTACTCCAGGTGAGGTCTGACCAGAGCAGAATACAGTGGCACTATTACTTCCCTTGATCTAGATGCTATACTCCTATTGATGCAGCCAAGAATTGCATTGGCCTTTTTAGCTGCCGCGTCACACTGTTGGCTCATGTCAAGTTTGTGGTCAACCAAGACTCCTAGATCCTTTTCACATGTACTGCTCTCAAGCCAGGTGTCACCCATCGTGTATTTGTGCGTCTCATTTTTTTTGCCCAAGTGCAATACTTTACATTTCTCCCTGTTAAAATTCATCTTGTTTGTTTTGGCCCAGTTCTCTAATCTGTCAAGGTCGTTTTGAAGTGTGATCCTGTCCTTTGGGGTGTTAGCCACCCCTCCCAGTTTGGTGTTATCTGCAAATTTGATCAGGATGCCCTTGAGTCCATCATCCAAGTCGTTGATAAAGATGTTGAATAAGACCGGGCCCAAGACAGAACCCTGTGGCACCCCACTAGTCACTCTTCTCCAGGATGAAGAGGAACCATTGATGAGCACCCTTTGGGTTCGGTCAGTCAGCCAGTTACAAATCCACTGAGTGGTAGCATAGTCAAGACCGCATTTTACCAGCTTCTTTACAAGAATATCATGGGGCACCTTGTCAAATGCCTTGCTGAAATCAAGGTAGGCTACATCCACTGCGTTCCCTTCATCTACCAGGCTTGTAATTCTGTCAAAAAACGAGATCAGGTTAGTCTGACATAACTTATTTTTCAGAAATCCATGCTGATTATTGGTGATCACAGCATTCCTTTCTAGGTGCTCACAGACTGTTTACTTAATGATCTGCTCCAGAATCTTCCCTGGTATTGATGTCAGACTGACTGGGCGGTAATTATTTGGGTCCTCTCTTTTCCCCTTTTTGAAAATAGGGACAACATTTGCCCTCCTCCAGTCTGCCGGGACTTCGCCTGTTCTCCAGGAATTCTCAAAGATGACTGCCAGTGGTTCTGAGATCACATCTGCCAGTTCTTTTAATACTCTTGGATGCAGTTCATCTGGCCCTGGAGACTAGCCATCTAGACTAGCCAAGTATTCTTGTACTATCTCCTTAGTTATTCTGGGCTGTGTTTCCTCTGCTGAATCATTTGCTCCAAATTCTTCAGGTCGCGCATTGTTTTCTTTATCGGAGAAGACTGAGGCAAAGAAGGCATTGAGGAGTTCAGCCCTTTTTGTGTCCCCTGTTTGCATTTCACCGTCTTCTCCTCTGAGTGACCCCACTGTTTCTTTGTTCTTCCTTTTGCTACGAACATACCCATAAAAGCCTTTTCTGTTGCTTTTAACCTCTCTAGCAAGCCTGAGTTCATTCTGTGCTTTAGCTTTTCTGGCTTTGTGTCTACACGTGCTGGCTATTTGTTTGAATTCCTCTTTGGTGGTTTCCCCCCTTTTCCATTTTTTGTACACATCCTTTTTAAATCTTAACTCAGTTAAAAGTTCTTTAGATAGCCACCCTGGCTTCTTTAGGCACCTTCCATGTTTCCGTCTCATTGGTATTGCCTGAAGTTGTGCTTTTACTATCTCCCTCTTAACAAACTCCCAGCCATCATGAACTCCCTTTCCTTTTAGTATTACTGTCCATGGGATCTCACCCAGCACTTCCCTAAGTTTTATGAAGTCGGCTTTCTTAAAGTCAAGAAATTGAGTCCTAGTATGCTTGGCTGCTCCTTTCCGCTGTATAGTAAACTTCAGAAGAGCATGATCACTCACGCCTAATGATCCTTCCACTTCTACCCCACTAACAAGGTCATCAACATTGGTTAGGACCAGATCTAAAATGGCTGTTCCTCTTGTTGCTTCTCCCACTTTCTGGACAATGAAGTTGTGTGCAAGGCCAGTGAGGAATCTGTTTGACCTTATGCTCTTGGCTGAGTTTGACATCCAACAAATATCCGGGTAATTGAAGTCCCCCATTACTACTATCTCCCTTCCTTTTGCATGCTTGGTCATCTGTTCCAGGAAGGCATCATCTATGTCCTCCGTTTGGCTTGGGGATCTATAGTAAACTCCCACAATGAGGTCACTGTTATTCTTCTCTCCCTTAATTTTGACCCAAATGCTCTCACTTTGGCTTTGAGGTTCTAAAACTTGGATCTTTTCACAGGTATACACATCCCTGACATATAACGCCACTCCGCCTCCTTTCTTGTCTGGTCTGTTTCTCTGAAATAGATTGTATCCCTCCATTATTACATTCCAATTGTGGGACTTATCCCACCAGGTTCCAGTGATGCGCGCGCCGCTGCCCTGCAAGCTCTGATAAGCTCCTCCCACAGCTAATCACCTGCCTCAACAGGAACCCTGCCCCCTCTGACCCTTGCACAGGGAGAGCAGTTAGTTAGTTAGTTTGATTTATTACGGCCATTGGCCCATATCTAAAACAATACATCAAAATTTATCCATTAACAATACAATTTAAACAGTTCCAAGTTAAAACACCCATATAAAAACAAATTTACTTCAAGTAAACACTATACACAATAAGCTCCCTCTATGTCAACCACAATTCAAATCCCTCAGATTTTGGGGGAGAGCAGCTAATCAGCCACAAAGAAACACACACACAAGAAAACCCTTTTTGCTCCTTCTTCAGCTGCTGCCCTGCAAGCTCTGATAAGCTCCTCCCACAGCTAATCACCTGCCTCAACAGAAACCCTGCCCCCTCTGACCTTTGCACAGGGAGAGCAGCTAATCAGCCACAAAGAAACACACACACACAAGAAAACCCTTTTTGCTCCTTCTTCAGCTGCTGCCCTGCAAGCTCTGATAAGCTCCTCCCACAGCTAATCACCTGCCTCAACAGAAACCCTGCCCCCTCTGACCTTTGCACAGGGAGAGCAGCTAATCAGCCACAAAGAAACACACACACAAGAAAACCCTTTTTGCTCCTTCTTCAGCTGCTGCCCTGCAAGCTCTGATAAGCTCCTCCCACAGCTAATCACCTGCCTCAACAGAAACCCTGCCCCCTCTGACCATTGCACAGGGAGAGCAGCTAATCAGCCACAAAGAAACACACACTGTCAGAGCTGCCCGAGGTCCCAGCTCACAAAGGACCAACGCCAGTTCGTTACTATTTACAAAGGTCTTTATTGCAGTTCAGTTTTGATTTCAAAGCCGCAGCGCGCAGCCCTACGTCTTAAACTCTAGACCGCTGAAGCTCCGTCTGAATCTCCTCCCCCCAGACACCAGTTTAAGACTCTAGCCTTGCTCCACCTCTTCCTTTGCTCTTTCCTCCTCTGGGTCCGCCTGTCCGCTGGGGTCTCGCTCCTTCTACACTCTTCTGACGCTGATTCCCCTGAGTCTTCCCCCTCTCTCCGGCGGGCTTTAGGACCTGGTTCCCAATCCGTGTTTCCTGCTGTGCCACGTGCCTGCACATTCGAACTTGGCGCGCGCGCCCAGCCGGCAACTTTCCTCCTGACCGTTACACTGTTCCTGTCACTGCTTTCCCCTTCGGGGAGGCTAGCTGAAACTGACTTCCCCTCCGTTCCCTCACTCTGCGATGGAGGCGTGGCCAGCTCTGACTCATCTTCTCTCCCTGCTGGGGGAGACGCTGGCCCTGATCCATGGGACCCTTCCCCCCCACTACGCTCTGGTGGGGAAGCTGGTCCTGATCTCCAGCTGCTGCTTTGGGAGTCCCCGCTGGCCTCTTGTTTCTGGTGCGTCCCCCCTGGCACTCCCCTTGCCCTGGCCATCGGCGCCCCCCTCTGGGAATCTTCTGATTCGCTGGAGAAGCTCATGGAATCTCTCGGGTCACTGTCATACTCCCCTAAGCTTCCCTCAGATTCTTCCCCTTCGCTCTCCATTCCCTCTCTCCCCTGTGCCTCTGCTCCTGAGCTCCTGACACACACACACACACACAAGAAAACCCTTTTTGCTCCTTCTTCAGCTGCTGCCCTGCAAGCTCATATAACAATATTTATGTGTTCAATCTCAAGCAGAAATCAGAAGCTTTTCAAAGGTTCAAGGAATTCTGTGCTTGGTTGGAAAATGTGCATGGTAAGAAGATAAAGATTTTTTTCACTGATCGCGGGAGGGGAATTCACTTCTCAGCAGTTTTAAGCTTTTCTGACTGAGAAAGGAATTCAACACGATTTGTCTAGTCCTCGTTCACCATGGCAGAATGGACTTTGTGAGAGAGCAAATCAAACATTGCTTCAAGGGTTGAAAACCTTGCTGCATGATGCCAATCTTCCAGAGAGTTATTGGGCAGAATCTTTGAGCTGTTTTGTTTACAGTTATAATTGGAGATTATCATCATTGATTGGTTGTACTCCCTATGAAAAGATGTTTGGCTAGAAACCATACATCAAACACATGAGAATTTTTGGTTCTGACATGTGGGTTCACACACCACAAAGCTCCAAGTTAGGCAAGCGTGGATTGCATGGTATCTTTCTAGGATATCAGAAAGGTTCTTACAGAGTAATGATGACTGACTCTAAGACAATTAGGCTCACTAGAAGTGTTGAGTACAATGCCAAGTGGGGGAAGAATGTGGGAATTTTCCAATGTTATCCTGATGAGAGTGACGAGACCAGGGATAAGCAACAATCACAGCAACAGCCACACCCTACACCAACTGATGAAGGTCCTGATTCTGAATCTGAGACTGAATCGGATGATTCAGAGGATTTCAAGAGCCTCTGAAGGCTCTGATCGAGAATCGGAAGAACCATTGTTCACTATAGGTCACTATTCTCCTAAGAAGGAAGAGGAGAGTGTTGAAGACTTACGGCTAATTCACAGGTCTGAGAGAGCCACTAAAGGTAGACCTCCAAAGAGATTTGCTGATGAATTTGCTAAAACAGCAGTTGCAGCTGTTAAAAGCTCCAAGAAGGTATTTGCACCTTCAAGTTTCCAAGAAATCCAGGCTTTGGATTCAAAGGATGCTGAGCCATGGTTAAATGCCATGAAGGCTGAGCTTGATTTCTTAGAGAGGAACAAAACATGGGGGCTATTTCCAGTAGTTCCAGGAATGAAACTGCTTGGAAGCAAATGGGTCTTCAAAGCAAAGACATATCAAAATGGCAAGATAGTCAGACACAAAGCCAGATTGGTAGCCGGAGGTTTTTCACAGGTACCAGGTGAAGACTATCACGAGACCTACTCACCCACCGTGAGGTATGAGAGCAATTAGGCTTATGCTCAAGCTTGCTGCAGAGGAGAATCTTCACGTTTCTCACCACGACGTGAATACAGCATTTTTGTACGGAGCTCTAGGTGAATCACTTTATATGCTTCCACCTGATGGCGTACAGGTAAAACAGGGATTTGTTTGTTCTCTGAAGAAATCCCTTTATGGTCTCAAACAGAGTGCACGATGTTGGCACACTAAACTCACTGAGGTATTGTTTTCTCTAGGTTTTCAGCAAGGGAAAGCTGATCCATGTGTATTTGTCAAAGAGGAAGGGCAAAAGAAGCTGTATTGCTTGTTTTATGTTGATTATATACTTTTCTTTTGGAAAGATGTCAAAATGTACAATAACGCCCTAGCTCAGCTGAAAGAGCACTTTGACATGAAAGATCTTGGTGAGGTAACCAACTACCTATCTCTGGAAATAGAGAGAGATCAAGATGGTAACATTCTAGTACACCAGTCACGGAAAATTGCTGATGTGTTAAGCAAACTAAACCTGATGGATGCTAACCCTGTAGACACACCGATGACAACAGGTTATCAGGTAGATGACACTGAAGGAGCATTTTCTGACACTACACTGTACAGAAGTGTGCTAGGCAAACTAAACTTCATTGCCAGATGTTCAAGACCCGACATTGCTGTTAGCTGTAATTTACTAAGCAGACAAGTCAACAATCCTACTGTTAAGGATTGGAAAGCTCTGAAACGCATAGCACGCTATTTGAAAGGCACTATGCATGAGGGGCCACTAGGGGCGCATCAGAAGATGGCTGACAATAACATCTCTCCGACCCACACGATGTAATTTGGAGGCTGTGATGGGACTCAAAAGGGACTCGTAACGGTGTCTTATATGCCAGGTAATGAAATTCCTGCTGATGTATTGTCCAAGATTGTATCAAGGGATCAACACTGTTCCTATGTACGAAATTCAACCAAAGGTACTTTCGGATCATAATGCATTAAAGTTTGTAATGAAAGGATTTGAGGAAAAATCTTTTAGGTGGAGATTAAATGAATATCTTCTTGATGACCAAAAGATTGTGGAGAAAGCCCCCCAAAAAATAACAGACTATTTTGTAAATAATTGTAACAAAGGTACAAAAATGAGTACTGTATGGGATGCAAGCAAAGCTGTAATGAGGGGCTTCTTTATTCAACAGAATTCGATTAAGAATAAATACAGAGAAAAAGGAAAGAAAGAGATTTTAAAACAGATAATGGAAAATGAGAAAAAAATAATTAAAAGGCCAAACAATGTGAAAATAAAACAAAACATAAAGATTCTACAATCACAATTTGCAATGATAATTAATAAAGAAGTAGAATGGAATATAAAGAGGATGAAACAAAAAAATTTTGAATTTGCAAACAAATCAGGGAAATTGTTGGCCTGGCAGATTAAGAAAAGGAAGGAACAAAACACAATCAATAGGATCATCGTAGAAGGAAAGGAAATGGAGAATCCGAAAGATATCAGAAGAGGATTTGTGGACTTTTACAGGAATTTATACAAAAAAAAAAAAAAGAAGAGCAACAATAAAAAAATGAAGAATTTTTAAGAACGAAAGGGGTGCAGAAGATCCCGACTGATAGAAAAGACCAACTGAACACCCCAATTGAAAACGATGTGATTGATAAAGCAATTAAAGAGTTGAAAAAAGGAAAAACTCCAGGACCAGGTGGACTTACGGCAAGATATTATAAGGAAATGAGACACATCTTACTTGGGCCTTTAAGAGAAGTTATGAACAACATTTTGAAGGAAAGAGAAATCCCTGACACTTGGAAAGATGCTTTTATTACATTCATTCCTAAACAAGACTCAAATTTGACACAAGTTAAAAATTATAGGCCAATATCTTTATTAAACAATGATTATAAAATATTTGCAAGCATATTAGCGAAAAGGTTGGAAAAAATATTGCAAGATTATATTCATAAAGATCAAGCGGGTTTTCTACCTGGGAGACAGATGAAAGATAATATAAGAAATATAATAGACATTGTGGAATATCTGACTGCCAGGAATGATAAACAAGCTATGCTAATATTTGTGGATGCTGAAAAGGCCTTTGACAATATATCTTGGGAATTTATGTTGAAGAATTTAGAGATGATGGATTTAGGTCAAGGGATTTTCAATGGTATCAAAGCAATATATACAGAACAAACAGCAAAGTTGATAGTAAACAATGTGCTAACGGAAAAGATTAAAATAGCTAAAGGCACAAGACAGGATTGTCCTTTGTCACCATTAATTTTCATCATGGTACTGGAGATTCTCCTAAAATCAGTAAGGAAAAATGAAAAAAATTAAGGGAGTAACAGTTGGTCGAAATGAATATAAAGTTAAAGCATTTGCTGATAATTTGGTTCTAACAGTGGAGGAACCATTAAAAAGTGCTAAAGAAGTACTAGAGGAAATAGAACAATTTGGTAAAATAGCAGGTTTTATTTTGAATAGAAAAAAACCTAAAATGATTGTTAAAAATATGGATCAAGATATGATAGAAATAATGCAACAACAGACTGAGATTGAAGTGGTGAAAAAAGTTAAATACTTGGGAATTTGGGTGACCCCCAAAAATATTGATTTATTTCAAAATAATTATATACCAATGTGGTATGGAATTAAAAGAGATCTAGAGGTGTGAGGAAGGATGAAATTATCATTCTGGGGAAGAATGTCAACGATAAAAATGAGTGTTTTGCCAAAAATGATATTTTTATTCCAGACAATTCCGGTTATAAAAGGGGCAACTATATTTAAGGATTGGCAAAAAATAATTTCAAGGTATATCTGGCAGGGTAAGAAGCCGAGAATACAAATTAAACTGTTGACAGATACGAAAGAAAGAGGAGGCTTCGCCCTGCCGGACTTGAAATTATATTATGAAGCATCTTGCCTCTGTTGGTTAAAGGAGTGGGTGAAATTAGAAAATACGGAACTCTTGGACCTGGAAGGATTTGATAATAGATTTGGATGGCACGCTTATTTATGGTATGATAATGTCAGGGAACTGACATCGGAGCCAGAAGTGGAGGCAGGGCTCCAAAGTGATGCCGGAGAAGGGCTAAGCAGGGAGAGAGGGAACTCATCGGCTGGGGAAGGAAATCAGCGTAACACCAGGGATAAAGGGGGGCGGATGGGGGAATCGGAGAGGGGGCTCCAGGACTCTTTGCCAAAGACCAGCGGGGAGAGCACAGGTCCTCCGCTACCCACACCCACCCTGCGCAGAAGACTTCCGCGCAGGGAAAGTAGGCGTAGACTTGGCGTCAAAGAACTTCTTTGCTGGAAAAAGTTCAAGAAACGCCCACTGACGGATTCTGCTAGCGACTGAACAGCCACGAAGTGAAGGGCTGTCCAGCCAGGAAAGGTTTAACCAGGCTACCTAGCCAGGAGTGGCGGCAACTTACGCACGAGCAACCCCATATAACCATTAAAGCAATCCGTCAGTCCCTGATGTTGCCTGTGCACAGCGACAGGCAGGCAGCACCATGAGCCAAACCGGAGGAGCGGGCGCCACGGAGCAAGCAGCTGGAGTGCAAAATCTGGTGGAGAGGAACCGAGATTTGGAACAGCATGTGGCGCTGCTGACGGCGCGGCTAGACGAAAGGCGGGCTCAGGATGCACAGGTCAGACCCACCCCCGTCGCAAGGAAGGTACCAGGACTGGTACACAAGTTTGGGGGAAAGCCCCAGGACTATAACGCGTTCCGAATGGAAATAGAGTACGCTTTGGAACTGCAGCATAATGACATTGCTGATGATGGGGAAAGGGTAGCCTATATTGTCGGGCATCTCCAGGATGAGGCCCGGGAATGGATCAGGCCCCTAATGGCGACACAAAATGCTGCCTTGAAGGACCTTAGGAAAATTTTTGGCACGATGGATGCAATGTATTCCAGTGAAGTGGAGCAAAATGTGACACGACGGGAATTGATGGGGTGCAAGCAGGGGAGCCAATCAGTTAGAGACTACTGGTCACGTTTTGCGATGCTGATCCACCGGCTCTGGTGGGATCTGGACTCTGAACCCATTCAAATGTTGTTTGAGGAGGGGTTGTCCCCAACGGTGAAGGACGAGCTTTCCCGCGCGCCCCGCCCGCAGTCGATGGATCAGCTGACCAAGGCTGTGCTTGCGATTGGAGTACGACAGGAAGCGCAGGCTCAGGAGAAGCGCGAAGGGAGAGGGGAACGTTGCCATGACTACCGCATTCCTGAAATGCCGAGGCAGCCTTCCCAGCCGGCTGAGCCAATGGAAATAGATGGTGCGCGCGCGTGCGAGGTTTCAAACTCCAGTGAAGGTTGCAAGAAGGAGGGAAAGGATTGGAAAACCACCAAGAAGTGTTTCCTTTGCCAACGGCGAGGACATTTTGCCAGGGTCTGCCCTCAAAGAAAGGCATGGCAAGGGATGGTGGGAGCCGCTGGCGGTGAGGAGAAGGAGGAAAAGGGGCAGGCGCAGGGAAACGCCAACGCTTGGCTGCCAGTCAGCGGGCACAGCAGCCAGGCCAGCAACCAATAGAAGTGCCCCAGCCAGACCCCCCAAGGCAGCTATAGCCATAGAAGTGGTGCTAGAACTCCCGAATGGGCACCCAGTCAAGGTGAAGGGGCTGCTGGATTCAGGCAGCTCCTGCAATTTCTTCAGCAAGGACTTCGCTCTGGAGCACCAACTCCACCTGCTGCCCCTGGATTCCCCCTTGCAAGTGACCACCATCGATGGCAGAGAACTTCTGGGAGGGGAAGTGACGCACCAGACCCCACCAATGAGAATGAGGGTTTCCAGGCACACGGAGACCATTGCCTTTCACGTAGCCACACTGGCAGGACCCTCAATAATATTAGGGATGAGCTGGCTGGCACTACATGATCCAGTAGTGGCATGGCATCAGCGGACGGTCACCTTTGGGTCAGCTTACTGCTTGGAACACTGTCTAGGGGAGGAAAACCCAAGGATGACCGTGGCCAGGGTGGCTGGGATGGCTGTGGAGCCAAAAGGGGAGGTGCCACCACAATATGCTGACCTGCAGGAGGTCTTCAGCAAGAAGGAGGCGGATAGACTACCCCCCCATAGGCCCTTTGACTGCCAAATCAACCTACTCCCAGGGGCTCAGCTGCCGGGGGGTAAACTGTATGCCATGTCGGACCGGGAAATGCAGGAGTTGCGGGAATTTATTGACAAGAACCTGAAAAGAGGTTTCATAGGAGAATCAAAGGCGGTGGGGGGCAGTCCGGTGTTCTCTGTGGACAAAAAGGATACTAATCAGCCCAGGCTCGTTGTGGACTACCGGGCCGTCAACCTGGTGTCAGAACCCGTGACCTTCCCAATGCCCAGGATTGATGACATTTTAACACGGGTGAGGCAGGGGAAAATTTTTACCAAGCTGGACCTCAGGGGAGCGTACAATCTGATTAGGATGAGGGAGGGGGACGAATGGAAAACCACCATGTTCACCCCCCTGGGGGCCTTTGAGTACTTAGTTATGCCATTTGGATTACAGTCGGGCTCTGCCTGCTTTCAAGCTTTCATGCACCACGTGTTGGGGTCCCTGCTGTACAAGAACTGCGTCGCCTTTTTGGACCACCTCTTAATCTATTCAGACAATGAGAAGCAACATGTCAGAGACGTCAGGGAAGTGCTAAAGAGACTGCAGAAGCACCAGTTGTGGGTCAAGCTGGAAAAATGCCAATTTCACGCCAGAGAAGTCGTGTTTCTGGGGTACAAGTTGTCAGACAAGGGCCTAGCTATGGACCCCAGCAAGGTGCAGGCGGTGCTGGAATGGAAGGCCCCCAAAACCCGGAGGGACGTGCAGAGGTTCCTAGGGTTCAGCAACTTCTACCGGAAGTTCATCAGGAACTTCGCCCACTTGACAGCGCCCATCACAGATTGTCTCAGTAGCAAAAAGACGTTCGTCTGGGCAGAAAGTGCCCAGCAATCCTTCGAAAGGCTGAAGAAGGCTTTCGCTTCGGAAGAGCAGCTCCTGCACGTGGATCTGCAGAAGCCAATGAGGCTGGAGACCGACGCATCAGACCGGGCCATCGGAGCGGTACTGTTGCAGCCGGGGGCCCAGCAGAGCTGGAGGCCGTGCGCCTTTTTCTCGAGGAAGCTGAGCAAGTCGGAGCAAAACTACACGGTGTATGACCGCGAACTGCTTGCAATTTATGCAGCGTTTCGACGATGGAGACATCTGCTAATAGGGGCGCAGCACAAGATCCAGGTGTGTACGGATCACAAGAACTTGGAATACTGGAGGACTGCGCGAGTACTCAACCAGAGACAGATTCGATGGGCACAGGAGTTCTCCAAGTTGTTCTTCGAGATCCGGTACATGCCGGGAGAGGAAAACGTAAGAGCAGATGCTCTCTCCCGGAAGCCGGAGTACATGGAAGGAGAAGGACCGCCGGAAGTCAGACACGTGTTCCCCGAGAACCGATGGGTGTGTGGGGGAGTGTTGGTTGGGAAAAGAGAACTAGCCGGGCTTACTAGAAACGATGAATTCGCTCAAACAAAAATCAGGGAACTCCGGGACGGAAGGGAAAACCAGGGACGGTTTGAGGAAAAGGAAGGGGTACTGTACTACAAGGGAGCGCTGTACGTACCGATGGAGACCTTGAGGGGAAGGGTACTCAAACAACTCCATGACAACCCAACAGCGGGGCATTTTGGTCAACACAAAACCATGTTGCTTGTCACCAGGCAGTTCTGGTGGCCAAGGGTGAGGGAAGATGTACGGGAATATGTACGGGGGTGCGACCGCTGCCAGAGGGCAAAGGGGGAGAGGGCTGCACCCGCAGGGTTACTGGAACCCTTACACACGCCGGGAAGACCCTGGGAGGTGGTATCCATAGATTTTATGGCAGATTTGCCCAAGTCAAGGGGGAAGACAGCAGTCATAGTAGTAGTCGATCTGCTAACAAAAATGTGCCATTTCATAGCTTGCTTGCATGCGGTAACGGCAGAGGAAACAGCCAGGTTGTTTGTAGATCACATCTTCAGGCTGCATGGGGCTCCCTCGAGGGTCATCTCGGATCGCGGGAAACAATTTACTTCCCGCTTCTGGAGGAAGCTCATGAGCTTGCTACAGGTCGAGGTGGGCTTCTCGACAGCGAGACACCCGGAAACCAACGGGCAAGCAGAAAGAGCGAACAGTATACTCCAGCAATACCTACACTGCTACGTCAGCGAGAGACAGAACGATTGGGTAGAGAAACTAGCACTGGCTGTTGAGAGATTGGCTGCTTCTTGAGAACACTGATATTTTGGACTTAGAAGGTTTTAACAATGCTTTTGGTTGGCATTCATATTTGTGGTAAGACAAGGTTAAAGCGCACCAAGCTTTTAAATACCATATTGTCAGGAAAGCATTATTTAATGTCTGGATAAGGTACAAAGATTTATTTGAAAACAAGACCCCAAGGTGGTTGTCACCCATGGAAGCAAAGGCGCTGAAAAGACTCAATATGGAGGCCAAATGGCCGAAATATTGGGAGATATTAGAATTAGAAGGAGATAAACTGAAATCGCAGAGTTTTGAGAAATTAAAGGACAAAGTGCGAGATTGGCTTCATTATTATCAAATAAGAGAGGCCTATAATTTGGACAAAAAGTTGGGTTTCCATGTGGAAAAATCAAAATTGGAAACAGAACTGTTAGAACCTAAAACTAAGATCCTTTCAAGAATGTATAACTTGCTGTTGAAATGGAACACTCAGGATGAAACAGTCAAATCAGCCATGATTAAATGGGCACAGGACATAGGTCATAACATTTTGTTTGCTGACTGGGAAAAGCTATGGACCACCGGTATAAAATTCACGGCATATAATGCCCTAAGAGAGAATATTATGAAAATGATTTATAGGTGGTACATGACCCCAGTCAAGCTTGCTAAAATTTATCACCTGCCTGATAATAAATGTTGGAAATGCAAAGAGTCTGAGGGTACATTCTTTCACCTATGGTGGACGTGCCCAAAGATTAAGGCTTTCTGGGAAATGATATATAATGAACTGAAAAAGGTATTTAAATATACTTTCCTTAAGAAACCAGAGGCCTTTCTCTTGGGCATAGTCGGACAATTGGTGTTAAAGAAAGATAGAACGTTTTTTATGTACGCGACAACAGCAGCAAGAATACTCATCGCAAAGTATTGGAAGACACAAGATTTGCCCACCTTGGAAGAATGGCAGATGCAAGTGATGGACTATATGGAGTTGGCAGAAATGACTGGCAGAATCCGAGACCTGGGAGAAGAATCAGTGGAAGAAGACTGGAAGAAGTTTAAAGACTATCTGCAGAAACACTGCAAAGTTTATGAATGTTAAAATAATGTTGGATTTGGAAATAATAAGGCATTAGTGACATAGCTTAAAAAGTATGCAAAATGTAATAGAAAAGGAGGAAAGATTAAAGTGATATTATGTCGAAAGTAAATAATATTATAAAGGTGATTAAGTACGAGGAGAAAAGATTGGTGACATAATAGAATGAACTTAATAATTAGAAATGAGATCTGAAAGAGGGTAAGGATTTGCTGTATCTGATTGGGTAAAGAGGAACACAAAAAGGGAGGCGTGAGGAAGTCAAGAAAGGAAGTTAATTAAGTATGATAAAAAAAGTTGGAGTTTTTATGTTTTTGTACTTGGTTGGGTGGAATTTTTTCTTTACTGTATTTTATATTTTTGTGCTTTGATCTGTTCTATGTGTTACTTTTGATTATGCTTTATTTCTTTTTACATTTTTTCTACTTCTGTGGTGGTTATGTACTTTTATTTTTTGTAAAAACCTAATAAATATATACCGTATTTTTTGCACCATAACACTCACTTTTTTCCTCCTAGAAAGTAAGGGGAAATGTCTGTGCGTGTTATGGAGGGAATGCCTACGGGTGGCATGCCTACGGATTTTCCTCCTCTAAAAACTACGTGCGTGTTATGGTCAGGTGCGTGTTATAGAGCGAAAAATACGGTATATATATATTTTAAAAAAGAGAAACTAGCACTGGCTGAATTTGCGTACAATAACACTGAACATGTGTCCACGGGAATGAGCCCGTTCATGGCCAATTATGGGTGTCACCCCAGGGCCTTCCCGGGGAGGGGGGAGGAAGAGTGGAGCGTACCTGCGGCAGAGCAGTTTGTGGAAGAAATGGAGGGCTTGCACCAGCAACTTAAGATGAACTTGGAACGGGCCAAGGAAATTTACAAGAGGCAGGCAGACAAGCACCGTCGGGAAGGGGAGACCATACGGGTGGGAGACCGGGTGTGGTTGTCAACCCAAGGGATACCTTTTAAGGGAGGGTGTAAGAAGTTGCGGCCAAGGCGGCTGGGACCTTTTGAGGTAACACAGCAGGTGAACCCTGTGGCATTCAAGCTCAAGTTGCCTGACAGCATGAAAATACACCCGGTGTTCCATAGGTCCCTACTCTCACCGTACACGGAGGGGCGGGAATTCCCGGGGCGAGAGGGAGAAGTCACCACATACCCGCAGGTAGAGGAGAGGGAACACCACAACCAAGCCACGGAAATACTCGATTCAAGGTGGCGAGGGCGCCAGGTGGAGTACTTGGTAGCTTGGGAGGGAGAACCCGAGTCAGAAACCACGTGGGTTCCAGCGGAGGCTATCACTGATGGGTATCTTGTGGAGGAGTTCCACAGCCTGTTCCCAGATAAACCTAAACCACTAGCGAGATTCTGGGAGGAGCAATTTGGAACCACAGATGATGAATAGGATTTTGTGGGTTTTCCTGCCTCCGAAGAGGAGGGAGGAGAGGCGTCAGAGGAAGAGGAATCGGACTGGGAGGGCCACCCCGCGGGAAGAGATCGGAGCGGGTGGGAAGCGGAGTTTGAATCCTCAGGGGATGGCGACAGCTCCTTCCGGGGATTCCCCGCATCGTCAGCCGAGGAAAGGGACGAAGTTGGGTCAAAAGGTCGGGCCGGGGGTGGAGGGGGTCCTGGGGGGGAGGTGGATGTCAGGGAACTGAAATCGGAGCCAGAAGTGGAGGCAGGGCTCCCAAGCGATGCCGGAGAAGGGCTAAGCAGGGAGAGAGGGAACTCATCGGCTGGGGAAGGAAATCAGCGTAACACCAGGGATAAAGGGGGGCGGATGGGGGAATCGGAGAGGGGGCTCCAGGGCTCTTTGCCGGAGACCAGCGGGGAGAGCACAGGTCCTCCGCTACCCACACCCACCCTGCGCAGAAGACTTTCGCGCAGGGAAAGTAGGCGTAGACTTGGCGTCAAAGAACTTCTTTGCTGGAAAAAGTTCAAGAAACGCCCACTGACGGATTCTGCTAGCGACTGAACAGCCACGAAGTGAAGGGCTGTCCAGCCAGGAAAGGTTTAACCAGGCTACCTAGCCAGGAGTGGCGGCAACTTACGCACGAGCAACCCCATATAACCATTACAAATAATAAAAAAGTACATAAAGGTTTTGTAAGCCACATATTTCGAAGATCTTTGATAGAAGTATGGGATAGGTATAAAAACCTATTAGAAGCAAAAATACCCCATTGGTTATCACTTTTAGAAGTTATGAGTGTGAAAAAAATCAACATGAAAGGGGGGTGAATAACTTACGGTGATTTGATTATTAAAGAAGAGGGAAAATGGAAGTTAAAACCATATGAGGAAGTCAAGGAATATGTTCATGATTGGTTGCATTACTATCAGATTAATGAAATGTTTAAGAAAGAGCTAAAAGAGAGAGGTTTTTCGGAAAAAGAGTCAAAGTTTCAAAAATAAATATTGAGTAATGAAATTAAAAACCTGTCAAAATGTATAAATTGTTGCTAGAATGGCATACTAAAGATGAAGAGGTAAAATCAGTAATGATTCAATGGGCCAGGGATTTTGGGTACAATATACAATTTGACGAGTGGAATAAATTATGGAACGAAAGGATAAAATTTACAGCCTGTACTGCATTGAAAGAAAATGTGATGAAGATGGTTTATAGGTGGTATATCACTCCAGTAAAATTAGCAAAAATGTATAAAGTAAGTAACAAATGTTGGAAATGTAAAGAAAAAGAAGGAATATTTTACCATATGTGGTGGGAGTGTAATAAGGTTAAAGAATTCTGGGAACAGATATATAATGAGTGGAAAAAGATGTTGAAATATACATTTGTTAAAAAACCAGAAGCTTTTTTGTTAGGAATGGTTGGAAATAAAATAAATAGAAAAGATCAGAAATTATTTTTATATGCAGTGATGGCAGCAAGAATACTACTGGCCCAAAAATGGAAGCAGGAGGAATTACCATCTATAGAAGAGTGGAGAATGAAATTAACACACTATGCAGAACTAGATAAATTAACAGGGAAAGTCCGAAACCAACGAGATCACAAGTTCACCAAGGACTGGAGTAAACTTGTGGATTATATGAAAAGCATATGTGATGAACAGATAACGTTTGTGGGTTTACAGGAAGCTTTGTGAAGAAATATGTATAGAAACATTGTAAAAAAGGGAAGAGAGGGAGTAGGTAGATTTTAAGATAAAAGGCAATGATAAATTTCGAGCTTGCAGAATAAAGATGAGAACACGGAGGATTCACGGATGAACTGATGGAGGTCAAAAATATGTATTTGTGATTGTATTGAAAGTGTATGACTAAATTTTCTATTGGAAATTAATAAAAGGGGGGCGGATGGGGGAATCGGAGAGGGGGCTCCAAGACTCTTCACTGGAGACCAGCGGGGAGAGCACAGGTCCTCCGCTACCCACACCCACCCTGCGCAGAAGACTTCCGCGCAGGGAAAGTAGGCGTAGACTTGGCGTCAAAGAACTTCTTTGCTGGAAGAAGTTCAAGAAACGCCCACTGACGGATTCTGCTAGCGACTGAACAGCCACGAAGTGAAGGGCTGTCCAGCCAGGAAAGGTTTAACCAGGCTACCTAGCCAGGAGTGGCGGCAACTTACGCACGAGCAACCCCACATAACCATTACAATCCTAAAACTAAGAATTTGTCAAGAATGTATAACTTGCTGTTGAAATGGAATACTCAGGATGAAACGGTGAAATCAGCTATGATTAAATGGGCTCAAGATGTTGGACATAATATTATGATAGCTGAGTGGGAACAGTTATGGACCACAGGTATTAAGTTTATGGCATGTAATTCCTTAAGAGAGAATATAATGAACATGATATACAGGTGGTACATAACACCAGTCAAGCTTGCAAAAATCTATCATTTGCCCGATAACAAATGTTGGAAATGTAAAGAGACTGAAGGTACATTCTTTCACCTTTGGTGTACACGCCCAAGGATTAAGACTTTCTGGGAGATGATCTACAATGAAATGAAAAAGGTATTTAAATATACCTTTCAGAAGAAACCAGAGGCCTTTCTCCCGGGCATGGTCGGCCAATTGGTGCCAAGGAAGGATAGAACTTTTTTTATGTATGCAACAACAGCAGCAAGAATACTCATCGCAAAGTATTGGAAGACACAAGATTTACCCACCCGGGAAGAATGGCAGATGAAAGTGATGGACTATATGGAACTGGCGGAGATGACTGGCAGAATCCGAGACCAAGGTGAAGAGTTGGTGGAAAAAGATTGGAGAAAATTTAAAGTTTATCTACAGAAACATTGTAAAATTCAGGAATGTTAGAAGGATGTTGGAATGAAGTAATGTGGTATTAGCAGAAATGATACAAAAGATTAGGTAAAAATTGATTTTTTAACTGTTGAAAGACGAGAATGTAAAATTATACTACATTAGGATAAACTATTAGGATAAAAACCAAGCTGGAAAGGATTTGCTGGAATATTTAATTGAACTAGAATACAAAAAAGGGAGGTGTGAGGAGGTCAGGGAAATAAGTAAATGAAAGATAAGACATGGAAAGAGGGAAATGTTTTTAATTGCTTTTATTTTTCTGTATTTTGTATTCTTTGTTTCTTTCTTTTCTTTTCTTTTTTCCCCATTTTTTCTTTCTTATTTTTGTAACTTTTCTGAAACTTTAATAAATATTATTATAAAAAAAGAAAGCCCTGATTTTCCTTTTTTCCAGTCATTTCCACACGGTTAGCGTTGCCAAACCTGACTCCTCTTCTCCCGCTGGTGGTGAGAGCACTGGTCCCGACTCCTGGGACTCCCCCTCCCCACTGCGCTCTGGTGGGGAAGTTGGTCCTGATTTCCAACTGCTGCTCAGGGACTCCCCGCTGGCCCCTCCCTCCTGGGGCTTCCCCCCTGGAACCCCCCTCGCTCTGGCCATTGGCGCTCCCTTCTGTGAGTCCTCCGATTCGCTAGAGAGGCTTGTGGAGTGACTCTGGCCGCTGTCACTGCCTGCTCCCCCTTCGTACTCCTCCTCCTCACTCTCCATTTGCTCCCCCTCCTGTGTCTCTCCTTCTGAACCCCTGACAATAATAATAATAATAATAATAATAATAATAATAATAATAATAATTATTATTATTATTATTATTATTATTATTATTATTTATTTGTACCCCGCCCATCTGGCTGGGTTTCCCCAGCCACTCTGGGCGGCTTCCAACAAACATGAAAAATACACTAAAATGTCACATATTAAAAGCTTCCCTGAACAGGGCCGCCTTCAGATGTCTTCTGAATGTCAGGTAGATATTTATTGCTTTGACATCTGATGGGAGGGCGTTCCACAGGGCGGGCGCCACTACCGAGAAGGCCCTCTGCCTGGTTCCCTGTAACTTGGCCTCTCGCAGTGAGGGAACCGCCAGAAGGCCCTCGGAGCTGGACCTCAGTGTCCGGGCAGAACGATGGGGGAGGAGACACTCCTTCAGATATACTGGACCGAGGCCGTTTAGGGCTTTAAAGGTCAGCACCAACACTTTGAATTGTGCTCGGAAACGTACTGGGAGCCAATGTAGGTCTTTCAAGACCGGTGTTATATGGTCTCGGCGGCCGCTCCCAGTCACCAGTCTAGCTGCCGCATTCTGGATTAGTTGTAGTTTCCGGGTCACCTTCAAAGGTAGCCCCACGTAGAGCGCATTGCAGTAGTCCAAGCGGGAGATAACCAGAGCATGCACCACTCTGGCGAGACAGTCTGCAGGCAGATAGGGTCTCAGCCTACGTACCAGATGGAGCTGGTAAACAGCTGCCCTGGATACAGATTTGACCTGTGCCTCCATGGACAGCTGTGAGTCCAAAATGACTCCCAGGCTGCGCACCTGGTCCTTCAGGGGCACAGTTACCCCATTCAGGACCAGGGAATCCTCCACACCTGCCCGCCTCCTGTCCCCCCAAAACAGTACTTCTGTCTTGTCAGGATTCAACCTCAATCTGTTAGCCGCCATCCATCCTCCAACCACTTCCAGACACTCACACAGGACCTTCACCGCCTTCACTGGTTCTGATTTAAAAGAGAGGTAGAGCTGGGTATCATCTGCATACTGATGAACACCCAGCCCAAACCTCCTGATGATCTCTCCCAGTGGCTGCATGTAAATGTTGAAAAGCATGGGGGAGAGGACGGAACCCTGAGGCACCCCACAAGTGAGAGCCCAGGGGTCTGAACATTCATCCCCCACCACCACTTTCTGAACATGGCCCAGGAGGAAGGAGCGGAACCACTGTATGACAGTGCCCCCAGCTCCCAGCCCCTCAAGACGGTCCAGAAGATTGTTATGGTCGATGGTATCAAACGCCGCTGAGAGATCCAGCAGAACTAGGAAACAGCTCTCACCTTTGTCCCTAGCCCGCCGGAGATCATCAACCAGTGCGACCAAGGCAGTTTCAGTCCCATGATGAGGGCTGAATCCCGACTGGAAGGGATCCAAATGGTCCGCTTCTTCCAGGCGTGCCTGGAGTTGTTCAGCAACCACTCGCTCAATCACCTTGCCCAAGAATGGAAGGTTTGAGACTGGGCGATAATTGGCCATCGTGGCCGCATCTAAAGATGTTTTTTTTAAGAAGCGGTTTAATAACCGCCTCTTTCAGCGGGTCTGGGAAGGCTCCTTCACGGAGGGAAGCATTCACCACCCCACAAAGCCCATCGCCCAGTCCTTCCCGGCTAGCTTTTATAAGCCAGGATGGGCAAGGATCCAGGAGACAGGTGGTTGGCTTCACTCGTCCAAGCAGCCTGTCCACATCCTCGGATTTAACAGATTGGAATTGATCCCACACAACTTGACCAGACAGGACTCTAGCACTCTCCCGCCCCGGCCCCGCTCCCACGGTGGAGTCTACTTCTTCCCGAATCTGAGCGATTTTATCTGCAAAAAAATTTGCAAAATCATTGCAGGAGAACATGTGGCCCGTACTGGGCCCCGATGTTGCAGGTGGTTCCGCTAAATTGTGAACCACCTGAAAAAGTCTCCTGCTGCTGTTTTCTGCAGATGCAATAGAGGCGGCGAATAAAGTCTTCTTCGCCGCCGCTATCGCCACTTGGTAGGCTCGACGTTGAGCTCTAACCTGTGTCTGGTCAGATTCGGAATGAGTTATCCGCCACTGGCGCTCTAGCCGACTCAACGATTGTTTCATTGCCCTCAGATCCGTGGAAAACCACGGGGCTCTCCGGGCTCCATGCAATCGGAGAGGGCGCTTCGGAGCCAAACAGTCAATAGCCCTGGTTAACTCCACATTCCAGTGGGCCACCAGGGAATCGGCTGAAAGGCCATCAACATGGGATAAAGCATCCCCTACCGCTCTCTGGAAACCATTTGGATCCATTAAGTGGTGGGGGCGGACCATCCTAATCGGTCCCACCTCCCTGCAGAGGGGATGGGTCGCAGAGAAGTCCAGTTGCACCAGGAAGTGATCTGACCATGCCACTGTTATCATAAAGCACCAATGCAGCTACAAGCAAAGGCTCTAGCAGCTCAGTCAGCTGCTTGTGGCTGGAAAGCCAGACAGGATGTTTGTGACTGTTGCCATGGGAACAAAGGGGCAGTCCATTCTGTACTGAGCACCGGATGTTAGCTCAGTGTGTGTGTGTCATATGACCCGTACTGGAAGTACATGGGTGGAGTTTATTCTTACTGCTGTGGAGTGCAGACATGTTTCTCTGTACTGATGTAAGAGACAGAAATAAAGGATGTAAATAGTTTTCTGTCTGCTTCTTTCCCCTCCCTGGGGGACACCAAAGGGGAGTGAGAAGGAACGGTGTGTTCTTCTCACACATCTGGGAAGAATCGCCGAGACCTCGCCTGCTTATCTGCCGGGAGTGGCAGCGGGGAGGTTGCCAAGGAATATCTGCCGGTGCCTACGCTGTGGCACATTCCTCTGACCTAAGGCAGATTTCCAACAGTGGTAGCAGAGGACGGCTGTTGGTTTCTTCGATCCATGGGGGTCTGCAACAACAAAAGTAGCAGAGCTGCTGTTTTCATTGCTCCATGGAGGTCTGCAATGAGAGGTTGATCCTCTACAGCCTACAGCCAGAAGCTGACCAGACGAAAAGACAGCCAAAGCCACGGAGCCCAAGGTATGAGAAATTTCTTTTTTCTTTTTTTTAATAAATTTTTATTGAATTTTCACATTTTATAAAGACACACACACAAGACAATACAAAAGACACACATATATAATTTTATATCCTTACTTTCCTAACCCTCTTTCCCTGACTTCCCCCCACCCCACCCCCATACATCCCAATTTCCATATTTAATTCAGCAAGTTCTTGTCCCTCTCCTTAACCTATTTTTGTTATGTTTAAACTTAGTTCTTTTTGTTAGGCCAAATTTTGTTTGTCCCATTCCCTTATATACATTAAATCCTTTTTCTAAGATCGACCTAGGTTCCTATACCATAAATTTCCCCTTTTTTATATTAAAATATAAATCAAAATAACAAAACACAAAAGTCATAAATTTTTTAGATTCTGCTTTCCCCCTCCCTCCCTGACCCGGTTTCTGTCCCTTCCCAAATGAATGTCCACCCATACAACTCCTAGCCCGGATTCCTCACATCAGAGGCCTTCAAATCTCTGTCAGTCTCTCTCTGTCTATTTTGTTGGTAGTCCTTTTTGTTGGTCTTCAGGTCTCGAGGGATATCTGTCGCAGTCACATCATTTTCTCTCACTCCAAACCTGATTGAAAAAACTTGTTGCCAAATTTCTGCCAAAGATCCCCCATATTCAAAGTCACAAAGATCAAAAAAATCAGAAAGGAGGAGGAAGTCCCAGTTGTGTTTCTTTACTCTTTTAGCTTCCAGTGTTCCAAAGTATCCAGAGACTTCCTCCTTTGCTTTCCTCATCTCCTTCATCTTTCCGTAATTTGTAATCCAAGAGACTTCTTCTTTGTTTCCTGACCACGTAGATTTCTGCTTGATATTTTCTGTCTGTACTTTCCCCCCTCCTTCCTTCTTTTCCACCAGCTCCAAAGATGTCTTTTCTGATTCAACTGCAGAATCTTTCACAGTCAAATCCTTTGTTCCATCGGCAGGTTTGCTTGTTTTAGAAATCAAGGTCATAAGTTGTTTGTCCATAGCCATAGCCTGCTCTTGTAAGGTTCCCACGAGAAAGAAGGCTCTTTCTATTTCTGCCAGTAATTTTCCTTCTGCAGCCATTGTAGTGTCACTAGTTCCCCCTAGGGGGATTCCAGTTACTCAGAGTTCTTTACCAACAGTCTTTTACTTTGTTATTTACTTTGTTTCCAACCACTTCTAGTTAAATGTATCACCTTTAGTCCAGAGAGATATAAAGTAATACAATTCTTATCTTTGTCCATCCGTTTGACAGCTCATTTGACAGCTGTCAAACTCCTGTTCTTTTACGCTAGGTTCATGCGCGGGACGCTCCCGGATCGGGGGGGGGGGTACACAAAAGTTTCCAAAATTCCTTTCTTCCCTCCAACTTAAAAAGAAGACTTATTCTTTAAAATTCATGGAATGTCTTATCAGTCTCAAAAGACACAATTTTTTTCGATCTTAGTTCTTCGCTCCTTGCTTCAGATTATCTGTATGTAGGGGGGGTGCGGACTTCCCTTTAGCACACCCCCCCCCCCGGTCGTTCCAAATTAAGGGTATAATTTTTTTTAAAAAAAATCCAAATTTCCTTCTACTCACGGGGTATTTGTTTCCAGTCCAAATATCGGGAAGAAAGTTGACGCTCTCCGGCAATGGCTTGCGGCTTCACTCCACTGAAGTAGCGGTCTACTCCCAGCACCACGCCGCTCCTCGTACCCTCTCCGTAGCCTTTAAAAAGGCTCTTCGATTGTCGAGGAGGGCGCTTAAGGTGCCCACTGAGTCACCAAGTCCACAGGTATCAGCACCTGTGGTTTCTGAGGGTCCCCGCGTCGCCGGCGCGGCAAGACCCGTCTTCAGCGGAGCCGATTCCCTCCGGAGCTCGGAGGGAATCCGCCATTAACCGATCGCGTCAACCCGGAAGTCCTCAAGGTATGAGAAATTTCGGGCTTAAAAGAGTGAACGCAGATTGAGTTATTCTCTGGTTCATGGGAGCAGCGTTTGGGAAAACAGCTCCGAGTGGGAAGAGGCTTGCATTCCAGAGATTCTTGTGGTTTCCTGTACAAGGAAAGGAATGCACTGTTGCTAAGCAACGCTCGTCAGTGAAGTGAAAGTTACAATGGAATATTTTGGCTACAGAGTCTGAAGAGCTCTTGGAACTTTCCAACGCAGCCAGCGTTAAGAGCTGCCAGGTGGCAAGAGCGTAAACAAACCAGCTATTGGATTTAGCAGGTTTGAGTGTGAGTTTTAAAGCAAGGACTCAAAATGGATGCCAAGAAAGGGGGAGCCCTGCCTAGCCCACCCTTTTTAACCAATGACAATTATTCATCTTGGTCTATTAAGATGAAGGCCCTGTTGCAGAATCAGAGACTGTTTCAGGTGATTGAGAACCCCATTCCTGCAGCACCAACACGTGCTTGGGAGTCACAGAATGTGAAAGCCAGGACGGCTATAATTCTGTGTGTTTCAGATTCCCAGCTTGTGCATATTCAGGATTTACAATATGCACGAGAGGTTTGGGACACTTTGCGAAGGACACATCAGAGAGATGCAGGTTCTTGAGCGTTGCTGTATTATGAAAAGCTGACCAATCTGAGGCTTGCGCCTGATGGAGATGTTCAAGCGCACCTGACGGAAATGAAATATCTGCGTCAACAGATGGTGGAACGCAATTTCCGTTTGCAGGAGGAAGTGTTTTGCTTCATGGTGATAAACAGCCTGAATCGGACTTACAAAACCGTTGCCAGTCAGCTTGGTTCCCTTCCAACGAACGATCTCACTTCGGAGAGGGTGTATGCGGTTATTCTTTGTGAACATGACAGACTTGCCGCACTGGAAGTGAAAGACAGGGGGAGGGAAGAACGGAGTTCTAACACCCCCACTGCTGTTGCTACTGGAGAAAATGCAGTAGCGTTAAACGTTGTCCGATGTTACAATTGTGGCCAAACTGGGCATCTTCAGCGGAGCTGTAGAAAGCCACGTCAGCAGAAAGGAGCCAAGGTGAGCTCCACAAAGTCTGAGGCGTCAGGCAAAGGTCATACCATCTCAGAGGCAAAGACTGCAAAGGCTTTGATGTCACTAAAAGCCACACTAGAAGCGGGGAACTTCTTCGTCATCGATGCTGGAGCGTTGGTTCATATGTGTCGACACAGACAGCTTTTTTCGACGTTTAAGAAGCAAAGCTTCACTGTGCAACAAGCCAACGGTCGGGAACTAAAAGCGACCGGGATTGGAACTGTGTACCTTGAAAGTCTGAACTTGACTATAAGCGATGTTTACTTGGTTCCAGAGTTGAAGTTCAATCTGCTCAGCGTTTCACAGATTGCTAAGAAGGGACTAAAACTAAAACTGTCCTATGATGCTGAAAGCTGCGAGATCTACAAAGATGGAGAGTTATATATATAGTGCTTTCCTGACAATATGGTTTTTAAAGCCTCTATGAACCTTTACCTTGTCATACCACAAATATGCATGCCAGCCAAAGTTGTTATCATATCCCTCCAAATCTAAGACATCTGTAGTCTCAAGAAGTAGCCATTGTTTCAGCCAGCAAAAAGCTGCTGCCTCATAATAAAGTCTTAAGTCCGGCAGGGCAAAGCCCCCTCTATCCTTTGAGTCAGTCAGAATCTTAAATTTTATTCTGGGTTTTTTGCCCTGCCAGACAAAATTAGATATATCTTTCTGCCACTTCTTGAAACAGTCCATCTTGTCCAAAATTTGCAGTGTCTGGAACAAAAACAACAATCTCGGCAGTACGTTCATCTTAATAACAGCAATTCGGCCTAACAAGGAGAGTCTCAACCTAGTCCATATGTCAAGATCTTTCTTCACTTCCAACCAACATTTCTCATAATTATCTTTAAACAGATTCACATTTTTAGATGTTAAATTCACCCCCAGATATTTCACTTTTTTTGTTATTTCCAAACCCGTTTCCCTTTGAAAACTATCTTTTCCCCCCATCGTTAGATTTTTTCCCAGCACCTTTGTCTTCTGTTTGTTTAATTTAAAACCTGCCACTTGACCAAATTTTTCAATAAGCTCTAATACCCTTTTTGTACTGGCTTCTGGTTTTTGCAAGGTCAAAACTAAGTCATCTGCGAATGCTCTTAACTTATAATGTTTAGCTCCGAGCTGTATCCCTTCAACCAGCTGGTCTCTTCTAATCATATTTAACAATACCTCCAGGACCGATATAAACAATAGGGGGGATATTGGACATCCCTGTCGTGTCCCTTTTTCTATTGGGATCTCGTCCATAACCATACCATTCACAATTAATTTAGCCTTTTGCTCAGAATATATTGCACCTATACCATTTTCAAATTTTTGGCCTACCCCCATCCCTTGGAGATTCTTCTTCATAAAACTCCAACAAATGTTGTCAAAGGCTTTCTCCGCGTCCACAAAAATCAAAACTGCTTTTCTATTTATGTTCGTCTCTAGAAGTTCCAGAATGTCTATAATGTTCCTCACATTATCTGACATATGTCTCCCTGGGAGAAAGCCTGTTTGATCTTTATGAATCTCGTCCAATAGCACTTTTTTAAATCTTTTTGCTAAAATGTCTGCAAAAATTTTATAATCCACATTTAAAAGTGAAATAGGGCGGTAGTTCTTAACTTGATGTTTCTCAGTTTCTGTTTTTGGTATAAGTGAGATGAATGCTTCCTTCCACGATTCGGGAGCCTTTTTCCCCTCCAAGATTTGATTACACACTTCTTTCAATGGTTGTATTAACCATTCCTTCAATGCTTTGTAGTATCTCGCGGTCAGTCCATCTGGTCCTGGTGATTTTCCCAGTTGCATACCCTGGATGGCACCCTCTATTTCTTGGTCTGTAATTTTCTCATTCAAAATCCTTTTATTATTTTCGGTAATCTTTGGGAGTCCATATTTTTTAATAAATTCTTCTATCTCTTGTTCATTCTTTGGCCCTTGTGAATACAATTTCTTAAAAAAACTTTGAAAGCAATTGCTGATCTCATTTGGTTTACTAATAAATTTCCCATCTACCTCGAGGGATGTTACCGTATTCAACTTTTGCCTCTTTTTCAATTGCCATGACAGCAGTTTCCCACATTTGTCTGCTGACTCAAAAGTCTTTTGCCTCATTTGTTTTATTTTCCATTCTATTTCTTGATTTATCAGTTCCATAAATTGAGTCTGGTAGTACTTTATTTCTCTTAAAATCTCTTGAGACTTAGGTTTAGATCTAAATTTCTTTTCTCCTTCTTTCATTTGTTTCCAAATTTTTTCCTTCTTCTCATTCTGTTTTTTTCTTTTTATAGAGTTCTGCTGGATTAGGAAACCACGCATCACGGCCTTGCTAGCGTCCCATACTATTCTTTTTTCCACATCTGATCTCAAATTCACCTCGAAGTAGTCTTTCAATGTCTTTTGGGCCTTTTTATAAATTGCTTCATCTCCAAATAGGGTGTCATTCATTCTCCATCTGAAGTTTCCAGCTGTTGTCAATTTCATGTCCATCCTTATTGCATTACGGTCGGAGCAGGTTTTTGGGCAGATTTCTGTTTTTTTAACCCTTGGTGCCAGATTACTAGAAATCCATATTTGGTCAATCCTGGTCCACGTCATTTTTGCTTCAGAGAAGAAGGTCCCCTCTCTTTCCAGAGGGTTCCTTGTTCTCCAAATATCAATCAAGTCCATGGTGTCAGTCAGTTCGAAAAAGGTCTTTGGTAATCTCCCATCCTTGGAAATTATTTGTCTTTGCGCTTTGTCCATGTTTGTGGAGACAACTCCATTCATATCGCCCATCATTATGATTTTAAAGTCCATGAAGTCCATTAAAGTCTCATGCAACTTCTTAAAGAACTCTGCCTTCCCCTCATTGGGTGCATAAACTCCTACAATCAAGATCTTTTCTCCTTGTATTTGGATTTCCACTGCCAGAAATCTTCCTTGTTCATCCTTAAAAATCATTTTTGGTTCCAGTTTTTCTTTAACGTAGATCACTACCCCTCTTTTCTTGACTTTATCTGATGAAATAAATTCCAATCCTAATCTCTTGTTTATCAGCAATTTTCTGTGTATCCTGGCAATGTGAGTTTCTTGCAAACATATTACATCTAGATGTTCTTTAATATATGAAACACTTGACCCCTTTTTCGGGGATGGTTCAAACCATTGCAGTTCCAACTCAGAAGTTGCAGAGACATTTTGTTACTGGGCTTCTTTTCCACCGACTGCTCCAAGTGCTTGTTCCTCGTCTGTCGGTGCTGGGTTCAGTCCAAATGAGAGGTTTGCTATATCCGGTATCTCCCTCTCAGTCACAGTTCCTTTTTGAAAGTCCTCAAAATTTCTTTCCAAGAAGTGTTCTTTCTCTTGAATTGTTTTAATTTTAATTTTTTTCCCTTTGAAGTTGAAGGACAGCCCTTGTGGGAACTCCCACCTGAATCGAATATTATTTTGTTTCAGTAGATCCACTAGAACTTTAAATTGGGCCCTAACTTCCAAAAAGTGTTTAGGAATATCTTTGAAAATCTGTATTTGAGAATTTTTGATAATCAAGGCCTTCTGGAAATGGAGGTTCAATATTTTATCCCTTTCTTCTTTGGATCTCAACGTAATTAAACAATCCCTTGGTTTCTTGCCTTGCTTCCTGCCGATCCGGAAGGCTGTAGTTATTGCAAACTCATCTTCCTCTCCTTCTAGCTCATCCGTCCAAAATTCTTGAAACTTGTCTGTGAGAAATTCCCCAAGATTGTCCTCTTCCTCCTCTGGTACCAGTCTTAATTTGAGGTTCTTACTTTTTCTCTCCAATTCCATGAGTGCCAAAGCAGCATCATGTTCATGTACTTTCTTTGCAATAGGTGCAAATTTTCCCTTGGTTTCCTCGGCAGTGCTCCTAGCAGTCTCAGCTATTTTCCTTGTTTCAGTACTTTCCTGAATTAAACGATTTATAGAATCAGTGTTAGAAGATATTGCCGTTGTGTTCAGGTCAAGTCTTGTTGTCAACTCTGTCAGTTTCTTAGAGTTCTCTGTTGATTGCTTAGTGAGTGCTTCTAAAGATTGATTTATTCTGAGCAGTGCCTGTGTCATAGAATCCATTGATGCTGTTGTACCTTTTTCCTGTGCAGCTGCAGCTCCTGTTAAAGAGCCTCTTTTTTGAGCTTGCTTTTGAGCTTGTTTTGTTTTGCTTCTTGTTGATATCTCCTCCAGTGGAGTGCTCATAACTCAAGGTCATTCACACAGGAAAGTTGCAAGTGGAAAATCCCGCTTTCCTGCCTTGATTCAGCTGTCTCTGTTTTAGTCCTCTAGAGGGAGAAGTTGTATCCAGATAGGTATAACAAAGAAGCAGGAGAGCCAAGAGCCATGCAAAGTCCCAGAAACAGGAATCTATCCAAAAGTCTTACTTTGTTGCTGTTTAAAAAGTTACAAATTTTGTCCTCTAAAGTCCCATTACTTTGTTTCAAATAAAGTCTTACTTTGTAGCCACAGTTTTTTGACAGTTCTCTTCCAGGCGCTCACCGCTCAGGCAGACCGGCCAGGGGTATCGGCAGCGGAGAGTTTCCCTTTCTAAGCTCTCTTCATTTAGCAGGTTAAATTAAATCAATCTTCTTCCCCCCCTCTCCCGCTCTAAATGGGGGGAGGTCCCCTCCGATGTCAGGCTTGACAGGTGTCAGGGTTTCAGGGAGAGAAGAGCAGATGGGGGAGGAGACAGAGAGCGAGGGGGAAGAATCCCAGAGAGATGAGGAGGAGGATGACGATGACCAAAGATCGTCCATGAGTTTGTCCAGTGAGTCAGAAGACTCCCAGAAGGGAGCCCCCCTGGTCAGACCAAAGGGGGACCAAGGGGGAAGCAGGGAGGAACAGGGGAGCGAAGGGAGAAGCCTCAGTAGGAGTAGGACACAGGAGCCAGCTTCTCAGCCGGAACGGAGTGAAGGGGGTGGAGTTACCAGGGTGTCAGAGGGAGCAGAGCGTGAAGGAGACAGGGGGAGAAAATCGGAGCAGGACGCTCAGCCGGAAGGGGTGGAGAGTAGCACCGGGAGCAGTGTAGCGGTCGAGAGAAAGGTCAGAAGCAACGTACGCGCGCCAAGTTCAAATGTAGAGGCGCGCGGAAGTGAGGAGAGCCCTGGGGAGGAGCCCGGCCCCAAAGCGAGAAGGAGGGGGGCGGAGGCGTCAGAGGATTCAGCCTCGGGCGAGTCCCGGCGAGGGGGAACCCAGGGGGGCAGAAAGACCCTGCGGAAAAGGAAGGAGAGGAAGAGGTGGTCCAGCACAAGCCTCTTAAATTGGTGCCGAGGCGGGACAGATTCAGAGGGTACTTCAGCGATCTAACGGTACAGACGTAGAGTCACAAAGATGGAATGTAAACACAACCATGATCTTCAATAAAGACTTTCTGTAAATAAACCGGATTGGAATTGGGTCTCTTGTGAGCTGGGACCAGACGGGTGGCTCTGACAGTAAGTACCCTCAACAGAACGCAAAAAAATTTTTTTGCAAAGCTCACCAACGGGAGCAGCCATGAGCGCGGAGGAACAGCTGCTTACGCTGAGGAATCAGGTTACCGAACTCACAGCTGCAGTCATTGCATCGCAGAAGAAGAATGACGAACTGGACAAGACTTGCCAGGACCTGCGAACAAGGTGGGAGCAGGCAAGCAGGGCAGGGGTACCGGGGTCCAGATCGGAGGGCGTTGCACTTGGACGGCGGGGGGGCGCCCTAGTTACGCACTTTAATGGCAACCTAGAAGACTACCCTAACTTCAGGGCAGACGTCGTGTATGCACTGCATTTGCTCCGTCATGATTTTACAGATGAGGAGGAGAGAGTGGGGTTCATAATTTCGCATCTGCATGGGGGGGCCAGGACTTGGCTGCGCAATTTGTGGCGCGAAGATGGCCCTGCCCGCCGCGATTCTGATGAGTTTATTAAAGCGATGGATGCTTGTTTCCAGTCCTCTGTGGATGTGGATATTGCTCGCAAGCAGATGCACGGACTGCGGCAAGGCAAAGCCACTGTACGTCAATATCATTCTAAATTCTTTGCATTACTGACTGCATTGGGCTGGGAGAAGGATAGTAAACCCGCCAGAGATCTTTTCTGGGAAGGTCTTAGCCCCCCCGTCAAGGATGAGATCGCCAGGGGAGATAGACCCCAAACCCTAGAAGACCTAGTGCAACGGGCTTTGGCTATTGGAATACGACATGAGGGGCGTCCGTGGCACGAGGGGGAGGGACCCCAGGCGCGTGCACCAGCGAGAACCCCCCCTTTTGTCCCCAGGGACTTCAGCCGGACGCACCCTTCGCCCTTGGGGAGGCAAGGAGAAGAGCCGATGGAAATTGGTGGTGCTAGGGCTCAGACACCATCCAGAGCCCCTGTTTCCGGTGCAGTGAAGGCGAAGCCTCCTAGAGGGACCAGGAAATGTTACATCTGTGACAGTGCACAGCATATGGCCAAGGAGTGCCCCCAGAGGCTCCAAAAGCACACTGCAGCTCTAGCAACAGTGGCAGCGGAAGTGGTGCACAGAGAGCAGCCTCAGGGAAACGACAGTGCCTGGCTGGAAGCGGAGCTACTGGGGCTCAGCCAGGCGGATCTGTAGAACAGTCCCCAGCATCCTTGCAACGCACAGACCCTTTACCACCCAAGCCAGCAGTGCAACTCACTGCAACCCTTCGGCTGCCAAATGGACAATCCCTGGAGGTTCCCATCACGATCGATTCGGGAAGCAATGCGGATTTTGTGGGAATACAATTTGTCAAGCAGCATAGCATAGCACTCCTGCCTGCAACGACGCCTCTGAATGTGGTCACAGTGGACGGCAGAAAATTGCTGGGAGGGCAAGTTGTGCAGCAGACGCCTCCCATGGTGATGCAAATTGGAAATCATCGAGAAGTCATTAGCTTCAATGTCACCCACCTGTCAGACACGCCCATTGTGTTGGGCATGAGTTGGCTGGAGAGGCATAGTCCCGCTGTAGCGTGGTACCAGCGGCAAATCACCTTCTGCTCATCGTATTGTGCTCAGCATTGCATCCAAACCAATCAGGAGGAGGGGGCCGAGCAGCAGCTGCAACTGGGCATGGTGCAGGCAGTGCCTCACAAGTACAAAGGATTCTTGGAGGTTTTCTGCGAGAAAGAAGCTGACCAGTTGCCGCCTCACAGGCCTTACGACTGTGCGATCGACCTGGTGCCGGGGGCGCAGCTGCCAACTGCAAAGCTGTATTCCATGTCTGAGGACGAGATGCAAGAGCTCAGGGACTTCATAGAGCATAATCTGCAGTGTGGGTTCATCCGGGAATCCAAAGCAGTGGGAGGCAGTCCTGTTTTCTTTGTGAAGAAGAAGGACACGCCCCAAAAAAGACTGGTTGTGGACTACCGGTTCATCAACAGGCTGACTAAGCCCAAGGCCTTCCCCATGCCCAGGATTGACGACCTCCTAGCGACCGTTAGGAAGGGTAAGATCTTCACCAAGTTGGATTTGCGTGGAGCGTACAATCTCATCTGCATCCGGAAGGGCGATGAGTGGAAGACTGCCATGTTCACGCCTCTAGGCACGTATGAATACAGAGTTATGCCGTTTGGTCTCCAAAATGGCAGCCACGTTTTCCAAGCATTTATGCATCACGTGTTGGCGGGACTCCTCTACAAGAAGTGTGTATGTTTTCTCGACGACATCCTGATCTTCTCGGAATCGCCGGAAGCTCACGAGAAGGATGTAAAGGAAGTCCTACAGAGGTTGAAGGAACACAGGCTGTACGCCAAGTTGGAGAAATGCCAGTTTGATGTGACGGAGGTGGACTTCCTTGGCTACAAGCTGTCCGACGAAGGGCTGGCTATGGACAGAGTCAAGGTCCAAGCGGTGTTGGACTGGAAAAGCCCACGCAATCGGAAGGAGGTCCAGAGATTCATCGGATTTGCCAATTTTTATCGCAAATTCATCAGAGGTTTTGCAAAGGAGACGGCAGCAATCACGGACACCCTCAGTTCCAAGAAGAAGAAGTTCGCTTGGACGGAACAGGCAGAGCGCTCCTTTCGGAAGCTTAAAAGCCTCTTCGCCTCAGAGGAGCAGCTACTACACGTGAATCCCGGCAGGCCCATGAGGGTGGAAACCGACGCGTCAGACAGAGCGGTAGGAGCCGTCCTTCTGCAGGAGGATCCGCAAGGCAATTGGAGGCCGGGCGCCTTCTACTCCCGGAAGCTCAGCAAGACGGAGCGGAACTACACCATATGGGACAGGGAGCTGTTGGCCATTCATGCAGCTTTCAAAGCGTGGCGGCACTTCCTCATAGGAGCCAAGCACACAGTGCAGGTCCGCACGGATCACAAGAACTAGAGTATTGGCGAACGGCAAAGCTGCAGACCCAAAGACACATGCGCTGGGCAGAATTCTTTGCGGATTTCGACTTTAAAATAGAATACATCCCGGGGGACTCAAATGTTATAGCAGACGCACTATCCAGGAAACCGCAATACCTGGAGGAGACGACACCAATTGCAGCGAAGCACATTTTCGCACCGCAGGCGTGCGCTGCCATCACAGTCGACCTGGACGCAGTGCGACGCGCGTTGCAAGCGGATCAATTTGCACAGTCCAAGATGGAGGAGCTACGCAACGGGTCGCAAAGCGGCGATGAGTTCCAGTTGAGGGACGGACTCTTAACTCGCAAGGGTGCCCTTTATGTGCCTAACGACGAACTGCGCGCAAAGGTTCTGCAGCAATTGCACGACGCTCCCAGTGCGGGCCACTTCGGCAAGGAGAAGACACTAGAATTAGTGGCCAGGGACTTTTGGTGGCCCCAGATGCGGGGAGAGGTGGCGGATTACGTCGCCAGGTGTGACACCTGTCAGAGGTCCAAACCAGTACACCAGAAGCCGGCGGGATTGTTGGAACCGCTGGAAACGCCACAGCAGCCGTGGGAGAGGGTAGCACTGGACTTTGTTACTGACCTACCCAGCTCCAGGGGCAAGACGGCGGTACTGGTGGTTGTGGACTTGTTCACCAAGATGGCGCACTTCATTCCTTGTGCCAAGGTGGCGACGGCAGAACAGACCGCCAAACTCTTCATCGACCACGTGTTCAGAGTGCATGGACTACCGCAGTCCGTCCTGTCCGACAGGGGGCGCCAATTTGTTTCCAACTTTTGGCAGAAGCTTCTGGGTATCCTGCATGTCAAGATCAACCTAGCGTCGGCGAGACATCCGCAGACCAACGGCCAAGCAGAGAGGGTCAACGCGATCATGCAGCAGTACCTGAGGTGTTACGCCAATCAGCGACCCGCAGCGTGGGTGGACTACCTGCCGATGGCTGAGTTTGCCTACAACAACACGAAGCACGCATCGACCGGGGTGACACCGTTCTTCGCGAACAATGGCCGTCATCCCAGAACCTTTCCGAGACTTATGGCACCGGGAGGGGAGGTGCCTCAAGAGGCCGACCAGTTCGCAGCAGAGTTGCAAGAGGTGCACGAGGAGCTGCGGAGACATTTGGAGCTGGCCAAACAGGCCTATAAGGTGCAGGCGGACAAACACAGAAGGGAGGGAGAGGACATCCAGGTGGGGGATTGGGTATGGTTAGCGGCCCAAGCGATGCCAGCCAGATCGTTAGCCAAGAAGAAGCTAGAACACAGGCAGCTAGGACCCTACCAGGTTGAGGCTAGGATCAATCCTGTAGCATTTCGCCTGGCCCTTCCAGAAGGCTCCAGAGTGCACCCGGTCTTTCATAGGTCGGTGCTCACTCCCTACAAAGCCCCACACAGGTTTCAAGAGTCAGGAACAGTACCAGACCCGCGCAAAGAGTCGCCCAAGAGGGGGGGGGTCGCCTAGGGCCGAACCACTCAACGAGGTCACAGAGATACTGGACTCGAGATGGGGGGAAGAGGGAGTTGAATACTTTCTCGCCAGAGAGGGCACCCCAGCCACTGCCAATAGTTGGGTGCCAGGCGTTAGACGAACCCCTTTTGAAAGATGAGTTCCATGCACTTTTCCCACATAGACCCATGCCAGCTGAGTACTTTGATGACTGGCTTTTCACGCCCACATTGTCAGATGCCACATTCAGGGGCTTTTCTTCCGCCGAGGAGGGAACACCAGATTCAAGCCCGCCCAGGGGATCGTGCTCGGGGGTGGACACGGAAACCCCTTATTGGTGGGAGGAGCAACCAGAGGAGGAATGGCGTAAGAGGTGGATGATGGGTCCTTGGCGGGCAGCACCAGACGAAGTAGCAAAGGGTGAAGAGACTGAGACCGCGTTGGGTGAAGAACCCGGGTTCGAATACACATACACAGAACTGCCAGCAGAGGACATTGAAGTAGACGACCTGTATCCCGAATCCACACCAGAAGAGCCGCAGCTTCCACGACCTGCACCCGACGAGCGGGAGGGGGGAAGGGGGGGCTTCGAGGGGGGGATGGATGTCAGGGTTTCAGGGAGAGAAGAGCAGATGGGGGAGGAGACAGAGAGCGAGGGGGAAGAATCCCAGAGAGATGAGGAGGAGGATGACGATGACCAAAGATCGTCCATGAGTTTGTCCAGTGAGTCAGAAGACTCCCAGAAGGGAGCCCCCCTGGTCAGACCAAAGGGGGACCAAGGGGGAAGCAGGGAGGAACAGGGGAGCGAAGGGAGAAGCCTCAGTAGGAGTAGGACACAGGAGCCAGCTTCTCAGCCGGAACGGAGTGAAGGGGGTGGAGTTACCAGGGTGTCAGAGGGAGCAGAGCGTGAAGGAGACAGGGGGAGAAAATCGGAGCAGGACGCTCAGCCGGAAGGGGTGGAGAGTAGCACCGGGAGCAGTGTAGCGGTCGAGAGAAAGGTCAGAAGCAACGTACGCGCGCCAAGTTCAAATGTAGAGGCGCGCGGAAGTGAGGAGAGCCCTGGGGAGGAGCCCGGCCCCAAAGCGAGAAGGAGGGGGGCGGAGGCGTCAGAGGATTCAGCCTCGGGCGAGTCCCGGCGAGGGGGAACCCAGGGGGGCAGAAAGACCCTGCGGAAAAGGAAGGAGAGGAAGAGGTGGTCCAGCACAAGCCTCTTAAATTGGTGCCGAGGCGGGACAGATTCAGAGGGTACTTCAGCGATCTAACGGTACAGACGTAGAGTCACAAAGATGGAATGTAAACACAACCATGATCTTCAATAAAGACTTTCTGTAAATAAACCGGATTGGAATTGGGTCTCTTGTGAGCTGGGACCAGACGGGTGGCTCTGACAACAGGTTTTTTAAAAAAAGAAAAGTTCCCTTTAAATATAGCTTAATCTTTTCATTGCTCCTTCAATCGTGCAGTTCCGGGAGGCTGACTTCCTTAATTTTCGCCTTCCCGTTTTCAGCCAAATCTTCTTAATTTAATAGACCAGTTAACTTTATTTTTGCCGTTCTTACTCACGGGTTTTTGTTGCCAATCGGTAGTTTCAGGAAGGAATCGGCGCTCTCCGTCAATGGCGACGCGGCTTCGCTCCGTGAGCTGGGTTGCGATCCTCAGCACCGCGCTCACACCCGGTGCCGCTCCGGAGCCTTTAAAAAGGCTCTTTCACGATACCGGGGGGTGCAAAGGTGCCCACCGAATCTCCTTGTCCACAGGCTTCAGCGCCTGTGATTTTAGGGGTCCCCCGCTCGCCGTAGCGGGTCAGACCCGAACTCACGGAGCAGTCCTGCTTCGGAGCTCGAAGCAAGGACCGCCATTAGCGCTGGCGCCGACCGGAAGTGCTAACGTGATTTCTTTTGCAGGTCTGACCAAGAAGAACACCAAGAAGGTGACCTCGAGGGTCGACAGAGCATTTCAGTGGGTGTATGCTGATGTGATTGGTCCTCTAGCACCATCTAGAGGCAATGCAAAATATTACCTTGTGTGTGTGGATTCTTTCACAAATTATGTCTGGATTTATCTTTTGGAGAAACCAAAAGAAGCCTTAGCAAGGTTTAAAGAGTTTTGTGACAAGGTTAAAAATATGCATGATGCTAACATTGCTTGTCTTTGTACATATGAGAAGCCACTTTTTCTTTTACAGGATTTCCAGAGGTTCCTGCAGGAGAAAGGGATAAGACACAAAATTGCTAGTTCCGAAGAAGCATGGAAGAGATGTGTCTGTGTTAGAGTGAACAAAGAATTGCAAAAGGGAATGCATGTGCAATTGCTTAGTTCGCATCTGCCAAATGAATTCTGGGCGGAGTCGCTGATGTCATTTTGTTATACGTGGTTGAGAAAGGTTTCAAGAGAGTTGGGATGTTCTCCTTTTGGGAAACTGTTCCATAGAAAACCTTCAGTTGCCCATTTCAAGGTTTTTGGGTCTCATGTGAGAACAGAAACTCCAGGTGGGGTAAAGAATGCCAGAGGCATTTTTGTGGGTTATGAAAAGGGTCTCTATAGAGTAATTTTGTCTGAATCTGGTCAGGTGATTCTCACAAAATTTCTAGAGAGTGCTCCTGAACAGGAGAGAGTGATTGTTCACACATTTCCCACTGCAGATGATTCTGATGATGATGATGAGTTTGATCTTATTGAGTTCAGTAGTACTGATGATGACAGCGATAGCTCAGGGAGCTCAGTTGTCACAGTCATTGAGAGGAAATCTCACATAATGACTAGAAGAGGAGGATGAACCACTGATTAAGCTTAGTACTGGTTCTCCAGAGAGTTCAGAGGCTGAACCAGAAAGCAAAGAAGAGCAGCACCTCTTACGTAGGTCTGAGAGAGCAACGAAGGGTGTACCACCAAAGAGGTATTCAAAGGAGTTTGCAAACCTAGCTATTGCATGTGTTGCTGTTGTAAACGACCAAGGACAAATTGAGGCTGTGTCTGAGTCAGAGACAAAGGCACAACAGAGAGTTCCTAACCAAGGTAATGCAGAAGCACTCATTCCTTGGAAGTCACACAACCAGAGAGGTACATTGGTAAAACCAGTGGCGGGTAGTTCCAAGGGTGGAACTGAAACAACAGGGGAGTGTTATAAGTATAACAACGGTTTGTTTTCTTCTCTGGATGACGCTTTGCTCGCAGCACGCATTGATACTTTAGGGGGAGTATGTTATCATAAAGCACCAATGCAGCTACAAGCAAAGGCTCTAGCAGCTCAGTCAGCTGCTTGTGGCTAGAAAGCCAGACAGGATGTTTGTGACTGTTGCCATGGGAACAAAGGGGCAGTCCATTCTGTACTGAGCACCGGATGTTAGCTCAGTGTGTGTGTGTCATATGACCCGTACTGGAAGTACATGGGTGGAGTTTATTCTTACTGCTGTGGAGTGCAGACATGTTTCTCTGTACTGATGTAAGAGACAGAAATAAAGGATGTAAATAGTTTTCTGTCTGCTTCTTTCCCTTCCCTGGGGGGACACCAAAGGGGAGTGAGAAGGAACGGTGTGTTCTTCTCACACGTCTGGGAAGAATCGCTGAGACCTCGCCTGCTTATCTGCCGGGAGTGGCAGCGGGGAGGTTGACAAGGAATATCTGCCGGTGCCTACGCTGTGGCACATTCCTCTGACCTAGGCAGAATTCCAACAGGCACTTCTTTCGTTTTGCTTTTACTTAGTGTCAGATCACCAACATCCATAGAGGTAAACACCAGGTCCAAGGCATGTCCGCGGCTATGGGTTGGGCCAGACTTATTCAGGGACAGCCCCGTGGAGGCCATGCTTTCCACGAAGTCCCGAGCGGCCCCTTGTAAGGTCGTGTCGGCATGGATGTTAAAATCCCCTAGGACAACCAAGCTAGGTGTCTCCAGGAGAACATCCGCCATGACCTGAAGCAGCTCGGGCAGGGAATCCTTGGTGCAGCGGGGAGGTCGGTACACCAAAAGGAATCCTGTACTGCCCCTATTGCCCAACTTCCAGAACATGCACTCGGAAAATTGGGTCTTCCCAATAGGACGCCTGGTGCAAACTAATGACTTCCTAAAAATCACTGCAACCCCCCCTCCCCGCCCACATGACCTGGGTTGCTGTGCGTAAGAAAAACCTGGTGGGCAAGCAGCGGCAAGGACAGGACCATCTGCTTCATCCAACCAAGTCTCTGTTACACATGCCAGGTCAAGTCCTCCATCCATGATCAAGTCATGGATGGCAGTGGTCTTATGAATCATTGACCTGGCTTTGCACAGCAACACTTTCAGGTCATGTGGGTATCCCTTGCTGATTCTAGTATCCATCCGGTCAGGACCAGACCCGGAGGCAGGGATAGTCCTCAGACAACGACTAAACCTGCCTCCTCTGTAATGACATGGTCTGGTCTTAGCATAACTCCTCCTCCTACCCGTGATCACTGAGATCGGTTGTCCCAGTGCATTCCCCCCTGTGGAACATGTCCCAGTCATTTTGTGGGCTGGGACCTACTCCCCAGCAGCCCTGACCCCTCCCCTTAAGAACAACTAATAGCACCTTAAAAAAAACAAATAAAACAATACAAACAAAAAACAATAAAAATTACAAAAACATAAAATCAAAACAAATTCCCAGGCCCAATAAACATCCATCCCACCCCCACCCCCCCACATACAAAAAATTCAAAATAAAATTTTTAAAACATTTTAAAAGCACTCTGCACCCCTCCAGTGTTGAATGGTTTCTTTAAATGTAAAGGTTCATCATTGTTCCATCCAATGTGTATGTCTTTAAGGGGCCAGAGCAAGGGCCAGAGCAAGATAACGAGACCCAGCTTTACAGCTGTAAAACACAGCAGGTGCTGCTGAGTTGCATTGATTAAGGTGTGTCAGCATTTGGGTGTAGAATATAAGGAGCAGCACCTAGCTCTCCCATTACCCTGGGGGATGGGTTGGTGGTTGGGTCTGGTTTGTTGTTAATGTATTTAGTGTATAAGGAGTTTTTGTTTTTGTAATTAAAACCTTGTTTAAGTTATTTTTGAGTCCCTTTCTTTTTAATGCATGGTCTCTCCAGCAAGCTCTCTGCAGCGCTACCATACTGCAGATAGCCAACATCTTTGGTTATGGGCCCAGCTGCTGAGTGGATGACTGCATATTTTTGGACTCTGAGAAAGGTTTGAAAACTCCTTCTCCTGTTAGCATAGTTCTGTGGGTCTGGAAGATTTCCAGAATGGTTGACTGGGTTCCTGAAGCTGAGAAGGCTCTGGTTTTCCCACAGCTGACAGATGAGAACTATAGTTTATGGTCTTTTTGGGTGGAGGCGCTTTTGACCTCTAGAGAAGTATGGACCTATGTAACTGATGACCCTCCTGACCCTGTAACTAATGCCTGGTCGAAAGGAGAGGCGAAAGCCAGGGCGATAATTAATTTGGCAGTCAGCGACCAGCAAATAGCCTATATAAGAAATAAGAAAACTGCCAAAGAAATGTGGGACAGTCTTGCAGCAGTGCATGTTAGAAAAGAGTCAGCGTCTGCATTGACGTTTTTCAAGCAGTTTTACCAGACGAAGTTGCAGCCTGGTGGTGATTTGGCAGCACACTTGAGACGTCTGGAGGCAATACGCTGTGAATTAATTCGAAGGGACATGGAGATACCTGATATTCAGTATGTTTTTATCATTCTTTGTTCCCTTAACGAGGACTTTGATGGTATAGCTAGCCAGATATCTGCTGTTCCACCAGCACAATTAACTGTGGAAGGGGTGACGGCAAGATTAATGGGCGAGTTGGATAGAAGGGAGGCTTGTGCAATAAGCACTCCTATTTTCAGAAGTAATGAGGAACGCCATATGCAAACTTGTGGTGATACAACTGCATTTAAAGCTGCAAAGCGTTGTTGGTTCTGCAATAAGCAAGGACATTTTGCAAAGGACTGCAGAGCCAAAAGAAAGCAAAGTACTCCCAAGCCTGTTTCTGCTCGTCAGTCACGGTTGTCATCTCAGCAGCCAACATCGCATTGTAAAGACAGAAACGAGCCGCGAGCTTTTCATGCTCGGACAACAGATCGTAAAAGATTTAAATGTGCCAAGTGGAATTCTTTTATTGTGGACTCAGGAGCATCTCAGCACGTTTGCAATGATCGAAGCTTGTTTATTTCTTTCGAAGAGGAAATTGGTAATGTACATTTAGCCAATTCACAAGTCTTGCAGTCGCTTGGCAGGGGTACTGTTAAACTTGACTCTTTAAACATTACAATAGCGAACTGTATTTACTGCCCGTCAGTGGACAATTTATTGTCAGTAAGGTGTTTTGCTCATCAAGGCATAACTGTGTGTTTCTTAAATTCAATGTGTGAGTTTTTCGATGGGAACAAACGTCTATTGTATGCCCGGGAATCTGATGGTTTATATAGACTGTATTTTTGCACCTACTCCCAATTGCCTATAAACTGCAGAACAGCACAGTCAAGCCAGGGGTTGAGGAATGTAAGGCCACATTCCGGGTGTCTCCATGAGGCACACAGGATTCTGGGACACCTAAATTTTGCTGATGTAATTAAGACAAAGAATATTGTTAATGGCCTCAACTTAAAACCATGTAAATTCTTTATGCAATGTCTATCCTGTTGCAAGAATAAGATTAAGGTTGCACGCAAGGGTAGATGCTCAGATAGGAAAGTAACTGAGCCATTTGAGCGTGTACATTGTGACTTAGTTGGGCCACTCCCACCATCATTAGGAGGTTCTAAGTACTGGCTTACCCTGATAGACCAATATAGTAGATATTGTTGGACTTATGCAATAGCTGAGAAGTCCCAAGCATTTGAGAAGTACAAAGCTTTTTGCAACTGGGTAAAAACGCACTTTAACAAACCAATTAAGAACCTGTTTTCTGACCGGGGCGGGGAATTTGTTTCTGAGGATTTTGAGAAATTCCTGGAAGCGCAGGGGACTACTCATGAGTTATCTTGCCCCCGAAGTCCCTGGCAAAATGGGCTTGTTGAGGTTGTGCAGCGTGACTTGCAGGCAGGGGTTAAAACTTATCTGCACGATGCTAATCTGCCCAAAGGCTTTTGGGCTGAAGCGCTGAATGCCTTTTGTTATGTTAGAAATCGCAGTTACCATTCTAGTTTAGATGTCACCCCCTATGAGAAGCTGTTTAAAAAACACCCTAATCTGAAATACATACGCATTTGGGGTTCAGATGTAATTATGCATTATCCCGCTAAGCAGAAATTGGGTGAGTGTAGTGTTCAAGGAAAATTAATGGGCTACCAGCAGGGGGCGTACAGAATTTACATACCAGCAACTGGCAAATTTCATATTACTAGAAGCATGATACAAACTGTAAATTGGAATGGAGTTGCTGTTTTCCAAGATACTGATGGTATAGATAATACTGAGGAAGAAGAGGAAGAAGCAGCAGCAGGCGATGGTGCTTCTGAATTAACTGAAGAAGACAAAAAGCCTGTTGAATCTGATTTGTTTGATGATTTAAAGTCACAGGCACCCAAGGGGAGATTAGATTCTCTTGAGTTTTCTGACCGTGAGCTTAGCCTACAGGCATCTCTTCAGTCTGACAATGATGATTTACAACCTGAAACTAGTGGTTCCCTTAGTCCCATTAAGTCTGAGGAGTCTGACTCTCCTTCCGGACTGAGACGTTCAGATAGGAAGAGGCAGAAGCCACAACGATTTGCAGATGAACATTTTAATACTGTGTATGCCAATAAGGTGGTTTTTGAGCCAAAAAGCTACAATGACGTTCAGAATTTATCTAAGCACCAAGCTGTAAATTGGTATAAAGCTATGAACTCTGAGATAGCTTCTTTAAAAGAGCATAACACTTTGTCTCTTGTACCAGAAACCCCAGATATGAGACTATTGATTCAAAATGGGCTTACAGAGTTAAAATGAATGACAAAAATGAAGTTGTAAGGTACAAAGCAAGATTAGTTGCTAGGGGTTTTCAAGAAATTCCAGGCGAGGATTATGATTTGTGTTATTCACCAATTGTAAAATATGAAACAGCTAAGTTTTTGTTAAAAGATGCATCACAACGAGGACATTCTGTTTATCACCTAGATATAAAAACTGCATATTTGTTTGCCGATTTAAAAACAATTTTTTATGCGTGTTCCTGAAGGCATAGACGCCGCTGAAGGTTTGGTATGCAAATTAAATAAATCCCTTTATGGTTTGCACCAAAGTGGAAGGAATTGGCACCAAACTTTAGCAAAAGAATTGCTGGACATTGGTTTTTCACAAGGAAAGGCAGACAACTGTGTGTTTATAAAGGAAAGGGCAAACTCTGTAACAAAAATATGTGTGTATGTAGATGACGTGTTAATTTCTACAAAAACTAAACAGGAATATGAAGAGGTAGTTTCACAGTTACAGAAATTTGATGTGGTAGAATTAGGCATAGCTAAAAATTACTTATCCATGCAAATTGAGAAAGGCAAAAATGGATCTTTTCTGGTTCATCAAACTGCAAAAATTGATGATCTTGTTGAAATGCTACATTTAGAAAATGCAAATGGGAAGGAAACGCCTATGGTGTGTGGTTTCACCTTTACAGATGAAGATAAGCCATTTCCTAACAAAACGTTGTATCGTTCTGCTATAGGCAAGCTAAATTTTATTCAAAGAATCTCAAGACCAGATATAACTTACGCTTTTCACTTTCTGGCAAAATTTGTGGAAAAGCCGACTACACAATGTTTCTCTGCTCTTAAGAGAGTAGTAATGTACCTTAAACATACCAAACATTATAGGTTGCAGTTTACATCAAGTATTGACAAAGGTTTTGAAATTTTCTGCGATGCATCTCATGCAGTGGAACAAAATAATTGCAGGGGCGTGTCTGGTATGGTGTTTTGTTGTAACGGTTGTCCATTTGAATGGAAGTCCCAGACACAAACCATTATTTGTCTCTCCACAACAGAGAGTGAATTATGTGCATGCGTTCAGGCCACTCGTGATGTAGAATGGTATCTGCAAGTATTTGCAGACCTACAGATCCAAGTAACACTACCAGTAAAAGTTTACCTTGATTCCCAGAGTGGACTTGCTATCCTGTGTTCAGAGACCAAGGTGCTGCTCCTTATATTCTACACATGAAAAACATGTACAAAGTATGCTTTATGTTTTTGTTCCACAATGATGAACCGCAGGGGAAATGTTGAATGGTTTCTTTAAATGTAAAGGTTCATCATTGTTCCATCCAATGTGTATGTCTTTAAGGGGCCAGAGCAAGGGCCAGAGCAAGATAACGAGACCCAGCTTTACAGCTATGAAACATAGCAGGTGCTGCTGAGTTGTATTGATTAAGGTGTGTCAGCATTTGGGTGTAGTATATAAGGAGCAGCACCTAGCTCTCCCATTACCCTGGGGGTTGGGTCGGGTCTGGTTTGTTGTTGATGTATTTAGTGTATAAGGAGTTTTTGTTTTTGTAATTAAAACCTTGTTTAAGTTATTTTTGAGTCCCTTTCTTTTTAATGCATGGTCTCCCCAGCAAGCTCTCTGCAGCGCTACCATACTGCAGATAGCCAACATCCAGCAGTAACAGCAACTGTCCTAGTGAGGCCCGTCAGGCCCTGCCCTGGGCCAGGTGGTAAGTGGCAGGAAGGAGCAGGGCCCCCAGACACTCACACAGGAGAGTCCTCCTGGGCAGCAGAGCGCAGCAGTCCCTGTGAGGCTTCAGGCCCCGCCCAGGCCAGATGGTGAGTGGCAGGAAGGAGCAGGGCCCCCAGACACTCACACAGGAGAGTCCTCCTGGGCAGCAGAGCGCAGCAGTCCCTGTGAGGCTTCAGGCCCCGCCCAGGCCAGATGGTGAGTGGCAGGAAGGAGCAGGGCCCTCAGAAACCCACACAGGAGAGTCCTCCTGGGCAGCAGAGCGCAGCAGTCCCTGTGAGGCTTCAGGCCCCGCCCCAGGCCAGATGGTGAGTGGCAGGAAGGAGCAGGACCCTCAGACACTCACACAGGAGAGTTATTAAAGTTATTAAAGTTATTAAAACCTTATTATATCAACAAATGCAAAAATTTTAGTCTCCCTTGCTTCCTGGTGATCTTCAGCTTAAACACTGCTCTGGAGTGAGAAAAATCCATCACACTCGAAAAGCCCAGCTAGGGGAACCTGGAAGTGTGTGGGGAAGAGCTATTTTGTAGTGGGTTTGTTGCATAGGAGCACCAAGTTCACTAACTGGCTGATTCAGATTGAATCCCATTCAACGATAGTGCAATGGTGTGTGTTTCAGCCAGCCATCCGGCTGCTGCAACTATTCCCTGGGTGCCACCACACTGTCCTTTTTGTGTGTTTGGAAGGGAATGGGATCTATGCTCCCCCCAGAGACACTCCACTCCTCCTTCCTTAGCTGTGCTGCTCAACAGTTGAGGCAACCTTCACAGTTCTGGGATGCCGATGCCAAAGACCTATAAGTGTGCTGTCAATATATCTACAGTGCAGGGGTTCCTCCAGAGGAGACGACCACTTGATTGTTTTCTGTTCATGTCTTGCTTGCCCAAAACTTAACACAGTGGTTAGACTCTACTAAGGGAATGGTCAGAGTGCTTTAATCCATTCTCATTGGAAAAGCTGAAGCTCTGGGCTGGACCTGAATCCCTCCCACAAAATACTGACAGTCTGGAAACACCCTGGGTTCAAACATGTTTTACTGGGGAAAGGATCTTTGCCTCTTCATCCTTCCTAACCTACAGTAGTGCCCTGGCAAATCACAAAGTGCAGGCTCCCTTCATGGTACTCACAGCCACACCGCTTCTAAGATTATACAAATTTAATATAGCAATAACAAATAAACACAATAACGTTATAATGATACAATCTGAATCATTAGGGGTGCATTGCAGCAGTCATTGCAAATCTCCGTGAGTTGCCTTTCAGCCAGAAGCTCTGCAGCACAGGTGGTTCTGATGATTCCCCTGTAAGGAAGGCTTACAATGTAGGAGGCTTTGGGGCTTTGCGAGAGGGGGGAAAGTGGGGACATAATAGAAGTAAGCATGATGTGGGAAAGGTGCATAGCGATGTTTTCTCCCTCATAATATCAGAACCTGGATCTCTTTAAGAAAGAGGAATGTTGGCAGATTCAGGACAGACACAGAGTGCCTAGTGACACTGAAATTTCCTCCTTCCAGAGGCACTGACGGGGATGGCTTTAAGAGAGGATTAGTCAAATTCATGGAGGGTTAGACCATGTTGCACCTCCAGCCGCAGAGGCAGTCTACCTCTGCATACCAGCTGCGGGCATCCCAAGTGGGGAGAGTGGGGCTGCATTTGGAGTCTGCTTGGGGCTGCCCTTGGACATCTGCTGGGCTGCTGAGAGCTGGACTAGAAGGGCCTTGGTCTGATCCCGCAAGGCTGTGACAATAAGAGCCTGGCGTATGGCTGCTTCACGAGCAATTCAGTGAACAGTAGTGCAGAGTTTGTCCCATTAAACTTTAATTAGTTTAATGCTAAGTAAATGTCCAGTGCGCTTCCATCACACAAGTCCCATTACAGCAGAGCATTTCGCGCAGCGGTTTAAGAAGGGCAGGAGAGGCAGTATCTTTTCAAAGAGGAGTCTTGGAGCAAGCGGTTTGGAACTCAAAGAAAAGGTTTATTTACAAAAAAACAACAACCCTGGCGACGAACCACACATATCAGCAAACACGCCCAAAAGGTTAAGGGACAAACACACGGGTGAACTGACTATTTATACAAACTCACATTCCTGGAAGCTTAATGACTTCCAGCTGCTCAGTGATTAGAGTGTCTTGCTACCTCTTAACCCTTTGGTAGCAACACCCCCTCTCGCTCGTAACACTGAGCTGTACCAACTTTAATTCAAATTTAAACCTGAACAGAAACATTTATGAGATTGCGGACTCAAAGCTTTTGTAAAACCGTCTGCGAGATTTTCTTGGCTTGGACAATACTTTAGTTCAATTAAACCTTGTTTTACACTTTGGCATACATTTTGATAACGGATATCCAAGTGTTTTGTGTGTGCCTTGAATTGACCTGATTTAGCTAGTTTAATACAAGGTTGATTGTCTTCCCACACTCTGATAGGTAGGGAACATTTTCCAAACAATTCTTGTACCAGTTGCTTATAAAATTCCAGTTCTCTACATACATCTGATAATGCATTGAACTCAGATTCAGTTGAACTTAAAGCTATAAGTGATTGCTTTCTTGATCTCCAACCAATTAGTGCATTTCCAAATTTTATCGCCATTCCTGACACTGATTTTCTATCTGGTCCAGCATCTGCCCAACTGCTGTCGGCCCAACATTCAAGTTGTGTGCTGCCCTCTGCTGATAGTTTTAAGCGAAACCTTTTGGTAGTTTGGAGATACCTTAAAACTCTTTTTACTCCTTGCCAAGCATGCATTGATGGTTTTTCAGCTTGTCTACACAGCATGTTGACAGCATATGTTATATCGGGCCGAGTCCACTATGCAATGTGGAGTAGACTGCCTATCGCTGACTGGTAAACCCTGGGATTACAGAACTCTGCCTGTTGCTCGGCTTGAGCATCCTTTATGTAACTTAACTCCATTGGGGTTTTAACACCAGCACAGTTGTCCATTTTAAACCTTTCCAGCAACTGCTGGATCTTAGCTTCTTGGCTGAGCCAATAGTTCCCATTTTCATCTTGCTGAATTTTAACTCCTAGATAAACAGATACATTGCCTAGCGATTTTATCTGAAACCTTTCTCCAAGCTTTGTGGCCAATTGTTGTGCAAGTTTATCATCCTTTCCACTGTATAATAAATCGTCAACAAATATCAAGACTGCTTCTTGTTCACATCCCGAGCCTTTTAGATAAAGACACGCATCTGCTGCGCTCTTTCTGAACCCCATGCTCTCTAGAGCATCGTTTAAGCAGGAATTCCAATTACGGGCGGACTGTTTCAACCCATAAATGGATTTGTGGAGGCGCCAGACCTGGTTTGGCTTGTCTCCTTCAAAACCTGGTGGTGGTGTCATATAGACTTCCTCCTGTAAGTCTGCATTTAAATAAGCCACATTGACATCAAAATGAAACAGCTTATTTCCCTTCTTAGCTGAAGAGGCTAAAAGCATTCTTAATGACTCCGATCTTGAAGTAGGGGCATAGATTTGAGAATAGTAAACACCTTTGCGCTGCGAAAACCCTTTTGCAACTAGTCGGGCTTTATATTGCAACTCCTCAGTAGTTGTGGGCTTTAAACGATATACCCATCGACAACCTACAGCTTGTTGCCCTTTCGGAAGCTCTGTACTTGTAAACACACCGAGAGACTTCATTGAAGCCATCTCCTTTTCCATTGCTTCCTGCCACTTTACGGCTTCTGAGCTTGGAAGCTGTTGTACTTCCATATAGCTATCTGGCTCACACTGTGCCATATTTACGTATACACTTGTCACCTTAAACCGCTCTGGTGGCTTGCCCTTTGTGGCACGTTTTGACCTGCGCAATTGCTCCTCTTGTGCCCCCTCTGACCGTTGGCTGTCAGAATCTGTCTCAGACTTTATATCTGGACGTGCCCCTAGGGATAAAGACCTCCGTTTAGATACCTCCCTTGGGCTTGGTGTTGCAGGTGACCTGCTTCGCTTTTGCTGTCTGCTAGGCCTACTGACTGGTGATGTTGGAACACTCCTAGATTCTGGCTTTTCTACCTTAGGAGAAGAACCTTGTGCCTGGTCAGAATCTGCATCTGAACCATGTGCACCATCCCCTTCTGGCTCACCACCCTCTGGACTTTCATTCTCAGCATAAATGCCTAAATCATCTCTCAAAATGTCAGGGTTAGCATGTAAGTGAGTCCATCCGGACTGCTCACAAAATTCAGCGCTCCTACTGAGGACCACTCTTGTAGTATCCCCATCTGGGTTCACGAACCTCCAAGATTTGGCGTGTGGTTCGTACCCGCAAAAGATGAGTTTCCTAGCCCTTGGACTTCCCTTTTTCCTTAACGCTTTTGGGATAAGTACATAGGCTTGACATCCAAACACCCGAAAGTAATTAACTTTGGGCTTCTTCCCATATAAAGCAAAATATCGGGTAGTATCAATTACCGAATTATATACTCGGTTCAGAATATGAGTAGCCGCCTGCCAGGCTTCCGCCCAGTAACTTTGAGGGAGTTTAGCATCAAACAACATAGAGTTTGCCAACTCTTGCAGAACCCTGTTTTTACGTTCGGCCACGCCTCCTTCTTGGGGGGAATAAGGTGTAGATAGACGATGCTTAATTCCCTTTTTCTTAAAGAAATTCTGCAACACAGACCCGGTAAATTCTGACCCTCTGTCTGTCTGAAAAGCAAGTGCTCTAGTACCGAATTCAAGTTCTACTGCATGAACCCAATTTTTAACTGTTTCTGCAGTATCTGCTTTTGTTTTGAGAGGAAAAAACCATGTAACCTTTGTTTTGTCATCCGAGAGACACAGTGCATACCTCGAACCTCCCATGCTAGCAACAGGCATTGGGCCACATAGGTCCATACGCACAAGTTGGAATACTTTGTCAGATTTCCTATCTGAACTGGGATAGCTGCATCTATGAACCTTCGCCCTTTTGCATGCAGTACAATCCAAATACTTAGTACATTTGTTCATTTTGCACCCTTCTGATAATTCAGGTTGCCTTTTAACATACTGAAAATTAATATGTCCCATAAATGAACATTTATGTGCCATAAATGAACACAAGAATTATGGGTAGGCGAGTTCACACAACCAGCATGAACCTGTTCAACTTCATCTGGACTTGTCTCAAAATAATATAACCCATCTCTGCATTCCACCTGCAAAAGAGATACGTTATTCTTTGAAATAGTGCAAACCCCATTTTCAAACACAGTTTTAAACCCATTTCTATCAAGTTCTGACACAGACAAAATACACCCCTTCATTCCCTTCATTCCCTTTAGCACGTAGGCATCAATTTCTGTTTGCAAACAATTCAAGAACACTGTGCCTATGGTCTCTAAGGAACGTTTAGTTGAATCTGCCATTGTCACAACTTTAAGGGTTTGCAAATGTCTGCAATTCTGCAAACGGACACTAGATGGCGCCACCAGGTGGTGAGATGCACCACTGTCGATCAACCAGCGTAGATTGCTACCTTGGCCACGCCCTTGCATCAACGCCATTGCTGAAGCCATGTGCTGTGTGCTGTGGGAGTAGCCATGACCTCCTCCACTTCTTTGACGTCCCCTGGAACTCCTTGTCTGGTAACTAGGGGTAACGGCCTTGGTGCTGTCTTGACCAGGTTCACGTGTGCAATTCCTAATTAAATGGGAAGGGGAACCACAGCGAAAACAGTGTCTAGCTGCAAAAGCATTTACTGTGTTCTCAAACTCAGCATCCCCACTCTTAGGCACAGCATAACTCCCCTTTGAAGACAAACCTCTTTCTCTTTGCCTTTTATCCTGTTCATCTGCAAGCCGAGAAGAAATGTATTCAAGGGTTAATTCAGTTGAAGGCATAGCTTCCAAAGTTAGAGCTAGAGTCTCATAGCTTTTATCAAGAGAAGACAACAATATGTATGACTGCTGCTCCATTGAGAAAGGAATGCCCAGCTGTCTTAGTTGATTAAAGGCAGACACCATTTTGGCAATATGTTCTTTCACACACGCTCCCGGTTGGAGACGTAAATCAAACAAACATCTTGTAGCGTGGATCTTGGCCCCCGCAGTGTTTCTGGAATTTAGCCGCTGCAGAACCGTCCAGACCTCATGCGTGTTCTTTAACTCAGAAACATAAGGCATTTGCTCTGGTCCCACTGCCAAAACTAGTAGACCTTGGGCTTTCCTGTCGCGTTTCTGTGAAGCTGCTGCTGCTGCTTTGTCTTCTGCAGACGCGTCTGCAGCTGCCTGTAAAGGCAGTACAACTCCACAACTCTTTTGCTTGCAACCAAACCCTCACTCTAGCCTTCCAATCTTGCCAATTTTTCCCATTGAGTCGCGTAAACGGGACAGTAAAGCTTTCCTGGGACTCTGCCATCCTCCCTGGGGCTTAGGAACGATACTCACACACCTGTAGACCGTCTCCCAGCTGCTGAGGTGGCTCCTTGAGGAATCAGACGTCTTCCAGCGAGTACAAACTGCGCAGTGCCTCTTTAAAACTTTTTCTAGTCACGTTGCAGGACTCAAGCTGCTTTGAAAGCTTTCGTTGTCGGCAACCGCTTCTGTCTTCGCTCCAGTCCTTTCATAAATCACTCTGAACTGCACTCCTTATCTCCTTCTTGACGTACAAACAGCCATAACCTGTCCCATTAAACTTTAATTAGTTTAATGCTAAGTAAATGTCCAGTGCGCTTCCATCGTCACAAGTCCCATTACAGCAGAGCATTTCGCGCAGCGGTTTAAGAAGGGCAGGAGAGGCAGTATCTTTTCAAAGAGGAATCTTGGAGCAAGCGGTTTGGAACTCAAAGAAAAGGTTTATTTACAAAAAAAAAACCCCTGGCGACGAACCACACATATCAGCAAACACGCCCAAGGGACAAACACACGGGTGAACTGACTATTTATACAAACTCACATTCCTGGAAGCTTAATGACTTCCAGCTGCTCAGTGATTAGAGTGTCTTGCTACCTCTTAACCCTTTGGTAGCAACAGAGTTTCATCTCCCTGGGAAGGGGTGTTAGGTTTCTGTTATGCCACTGTGCAGTTTTTGGAGTCACAAGACTCTGTTGACATTCAAGACTGTTGGAAGTCTCACAGGAGACAGGAGACGGATGTTGATGTTACTGGTTTCCTGTTTCTTTGTTCCTGTTGCTTTCTGTCTCTCACAGAGAGCAGACGCATATTCTTTTCTGTCCTGCATAGTTAGAAATAAACGTAGCAATGTAGCACATATTTCTGGCTGCTTCTGCTGTCCGGGTACTCTGTGTAATGGGGAGCGTGCCTGCAGCCTCATTCAAAGGCTTAGGTCATTAATCACTGTCAGAGGAGATTCCGAAGACACTACCGGAGGAAGAGCCATTTCAACTTCGTCGTACGGCGGAGGCTCCGAGAAAGCCAATTCCGAGCTAGAGAGGAGGTGGGGTTGCGGGCTTTATTCCCCCCCCCCACGTGCGCGGGGGCTGGCTCACATGCATGAGGGAATCCTCGGCCGCGTCATTCTGCTTGCCAGCCAATCAGCTGGCCTGGGAGGCGTGGCTTGCGCTATGTAGGGCCGGCGCAGCCGAGGAGCTTCCTCTTTCAGCGCCCCAGCTGCTCCAGTTTGTTGGCTAGGTTCCAGGTTGCCGCATTGTGTTTCATCTTACTTTTGCTGTCCGATTCTCTTTCAGGCTTTGCATCCAGTGAAGTGCACTCTGCTTCATTTGCCATCGAGCTGCGTGGAAGGCTTGGGCGGGCGCTCCTGCCGGCATCTCTCGGCAAGCTTCGAGAAGCTCGCTGCCCCATCTCGCTACCTCCTTCCACTTGTTAGGCGCTTTAAGCAGCAGGACGCAGGAATCCCCTCACAGGTTCCACAGAAGGCTCGGGTTCAGGAGAAACGCAACGGCCATCGTGCTGCTGAGCCCCCTACTTTTGCCCCATTCGCGCTTAGGGAGGAAGTTCGCGACTGAACTTCGGGTGCCTCCCCCCCCCCCGCCGGAGTTGGGAGCAGCGTCGGCACTTCGGGCGCCCTTTTTTACCTTGCCAGAGTTGGAGACAGCGTTGGTAGTGAGTTGCAGCTGTGCTCGCTCAAGGTTTAGTATCTCGCGGGGGCCCTAAGCGAGCGGGTGGTATTAAGAAACAATTGTGGTAATTTAGTCAGCTGGCTGCTAGCGGGACCACGGTCCCTCAAGCCTTTTAAAATAAAACCTTTCTGCTGGGGTTATATCGCTTTGTTGCAGTGGGGAGGGGGAAAATCGTTTCAAATAGCAGCTGTGCTAGACTGAGTTTGGCTAGGGAGAGCTATGTATGGTTGCCAGGGATCACCTCTGCCCAGCACCGCCATTTTGACTGACCACGTGGCAGGGCTGCAGCGGCCATTTTAGGTGAGGCACGTCCTCAGTGCTGGAGGCTGCTGAATCTACATTTGTTAAAGAAAATGCCTGTCTGCTTCACTGACTTATAATTTTCAATTACTTTAAACAAGTTGGGGCCTCTTAAATAATTGTGGCGTGGGGGTAGCCTCGCTCCCGGGGGTGGTTTGCGCTTGTAATGGTTATAGGGGTTGCTCGTGCGTAAGTTGCCACCACTCCTGGCTAGGTTACCTGGTTGAACCCTTTCTGTCTGGACAGCCCTTCACTTCATGGCTGTTTCGGTCGCTTCAGACGTTTCTTGAATTTCTTCCAGCAAAGAAGTTCTTTGACGCCAAGTCTCCTCCTACTCTCCCTGCGTGGAAGTCTTCTGCGCAGGGAGGGTGTGGGCAGCAGAGCACCTGTGCTCTCTCTGCTGGTCTCCGGTGAAGAGTCCTGGAGCCTCCTCTCCGATTCCTCCATCTGCCCCCCTTCTCCACTGGTGTTACGCTGATTTCCTTCCCCAGCAGATGGGCTGCCTCTCTCCCTACTGGAACCCTCTCTGGCATCCCTCTGGAGCCTTCCCTCCGCCTCTGGCTCCGATGGCAGTTACCTGACATCCACCTCCCCCCCAGGACCCCCTCCACCCCCAGCCCGACCTTCTGATTCAACCTCGTCCCTTTCCTCGGCCGACGATGCGGGGAATCCCCGGAAGGAGCTGTCGCCCTCCTCTGAGGATTCAAAACCCGCTTCCCACCTGCTCCGATCTCGTCCCATGGGGTGGGCCTCCCAGTCTGATTCTTCTCCCTCTGACACCTCCCCTCCTTCCTCTTCGGAGGCAGGAAAACCCACAAAGTCCTCTTCGTCGTCTGTGGTTCCAAATTCTTCCTCCCAGAATCTCGCTAGTGGTTTTGGTTTATCTGGGAACAGGCTGTGGAACTCTTCCACCAGATACCCGTCATTGATAGCCTCCGCTGGAACCCACGTGTTTTCTGACCTGAGTTCTCCCTCCCAAGCTACCAAGTACTCCACCTGGCGCCCTCGCCACCTTGAATCGAGTATTTCCGTGGCTTGGTTGTGGTGTTCCCTCTCCTCTACCTGCGGGTGGATGGTGACTCCTCCCTCCCGCCCCGGAAATTCCTGCCCCTCCCTGTACGGTGAGAGTAGGGACCTATTGAACACCGGATGTATCTTCATGCTGTCAGGCAACTTGAGCTTGAATGCCATGGGGTTCACCTGCTGTGTTACCTCAAAAGGTCCCAGCCGCCTCAGCTGCAACTTCTTACACCCTCCCTTAAAAGGTATCCCTTGGGTTGACAACCACACCCGGTCTCCCACCCGTATGCCCCCCCCTCCCGACGGTGCTTGTCCGCCTGCCTCTTGTAAGCTTCCTTGGCCAGCTCCAAGTTCATCTTGAGTTGCTGGTGCAAGGCCTCCATTTCTTCCACAAACTGCTCTGCCGCAGGTACGCTCCATCCTTCCTCCCCCCTCCCCGGGAAGGCCCTGGGGTGACACCCATAATTGGCCATGGACGGGCTCATTCCCGGGGACACATGTTCAGCATTATTGTACGCAAATTCAGCCAGCGCTAGTTTCTCTACCCAATCGTTCTGTCTCTCACTGACGTAGCAGCGTAGGTATTGCTGGAGTATACTGTTCGCTCTTTCTGCTTGCCCGTTGGTTTCCGGGTGTCTCGCCGTCAAGAAGCCCACCTTGGCCTGCAACAAGCTCATGAGCTTCCTCCAGAACCGGGAAATAAATTGTTTCCCGCTGTCAGGGGCTCAGGAGCAGAGGCACAGGAAAGGGAGGAAACGGAGAGCGAGGGGGAGGAATCCGAAGGAAACGTAAGCGATGACAGTGGTCCGAGGTCTCTGAGTCTTTCCAGCGAATCGGAAGACTCACAGAAAGGGGCTCCCAGGGTCAGAGCAAGGGGGACACCCCAGGAAGAAGGGGCCAGAGGGGACTCAGAGAGCAGCAGCTGGAAATCGGGACCAGCTTCCCCACCAGAACGCAGTAGGGGGGAGGAGTCCCAGGTATCGGGATCTGGCTGCTCACCGCCAGCGGGAGGAGATGAGTCAGGATTGGTCACGCCTCCATTGGAAAGAGAGGAAACGGTCGAGAGGAAGGTTGGAAGATGGGCGCGCGCGCCAAGTTCAAATGTACAGGGGAGCGGCACAGTGGGTAGCCCGGATAGAGAGCCAGGTCCTAAAGCCCGCCGAAAGGAGGGACAGGAGTCAGGGGGGTCAGCGTCAGAAGAGTCCAGGAAGGAGGAGACACCGGGGGGCAGAAGGACCCAGAGGAGAAAGGAGCAACGGAAAAGGTGGAGTAAGGCTAGAGTCTTAAACTGGTGTACAGGGGGTGGAGACTCAGACAGGGCTTCGCCGATCTAGCGTCTAGACGTAGGGCTGCACGCTGCGGCTTGTAAATGGAAACTGAACCTCAATAAAGACTTTTGTACATTACTACCGGCTAGCGTTGGTCCTCTGTGAGCTGGGACCTGGAGGCAGCTCTGACAGTAAGCCCTGTCTCCGTTTTCACCAAGAACCTCGCAACGTGAGTGGACGCAGCGAGGGGCGAAGATTGGTGCTTCACGAGCTCACAAAAGCAAGGCAAGATGACTACCGAACAGCAAATGGCAGCCCTGCAAAATGCAGTGACGCGACTCAACCAGGAGATACTCGCATCTAGGAAGAGGGAAGACGAAGCAGCTGCTGCATGCAAGGATCTCCAAGCCAGGTTGGACGTGCTTACTAAGCAGGGGCACCCCCCCCAAACCAGAGGGGATTGGGCTGGGGAAGAGAGGAGGCAGCCTTGTGTCTCATTTTGATGGGAATTTGCAGCAGTACCCTAACTTCCGAGCAGACGTGATGTTTGCGCTGCAATTGCTGGATAAAGACTTTAGAGATGAGCAGGAGAGGGTGGGATTTATATTATCTCATTTGCATGGAGAAGCTAAAGCGTGGCTGCGCAATCTGTGGAGAGATAAGGATCCGGCGCTCCGAAGTGCGGATGCCTTCATTAAAGCGATGGATTCGTGTTTTTTATCAACAATAGACATTGATATAGCCAGAAAAGAGATACATGGGCTGAAACAAGGGAGAGCCACTGTGAGGCAGTATCATTCCCGCTTTTTTGCATTGGTGAATGCGCTGGGATGGGAGAAAGATTCAGCTGCAGTCAGAGACCTTTTCTGGGAAGGGCTGAATGGAGCTGTGAAAGACGAGATTGCAAGGGGGGAGAGACCCCAAAGCACTCAGGAAGTTGTTCAGAGGGCACTGACGATTGGGGTGCGGCTGGAAGAGCGTCCCTGGGGCAAAGAAGAAGGGCGTTGGGGACGCACGCCAGCGAGAGCACCTCCCCTCTTTCCCAGGGATGCAGCGCGTACACAATCCACGCCTCCACAGGGAGGGGGAGAAGAACCCATGGAGATTGGAGGCGCCAGGGCTCAGTCAGCCACCAGAGCCCTAACACCGGGAGCAGTCAAAGCGAAGCCTCCTAGAGGGAACAGGAAGTGCTACATCTGCGACAGTGCTCAGCACATGGCGAAAGAGTGTCCCCAGAGGCTCCACAAGCACACTGCAGCCTCTGCAACAGTAACAGAAGCAGCTCAGCAGAGAGAACCACAGCAGGGAAACGACGAAGTCTGGCTGGAAGCAGCGGCCCTGGGGCCCAGCCAGACAAGTCAGTGAAGCAGTCCCCAGAAATTTTGCAGCCCACAGACCCTCTCCCGCCCAAACCAGTGGTGCAACTCACTGCATCGCTCCAGTTGCCCAATGGACTCACAATGGAAGTGCCCATTACCATTGACTCTGGTAGTAACGCAGACTTTATAGGACTGGATTTCATTAAGCAACACAGCATAGCGCTCCTGCCAGCCACGCTGCCCCTGAAGGTTGTCACGGTGGATGGCAGGGAATTGCTGGGGGGGCAGGTGGTGAAGCAAACGCCGCCGATGGTGATGCAGATTGGCAATCACCGGGAAGTCATCAGCTTCAATGTCACCCAACTGTCGGACACGCCTGTAGTATTGGGCATGAGTTGGCTGCACAGGCACAGCCCAGCGTTGGCATGGTACCAGCGCCAACTGACTTTCGGCTCCTCCTACTGTGCAGAACACTGCATTCTGCCTAGCCCGGAAGGGGAAGAGGATGACCCGCAACTACAATTAGGCACGCTGCAAGCAGTGCCCCACAAGTACGCAGCGTTTTTGGAGGTTTTCTGCGAGAAGGAAGCGGACAAGCTACCTCCCCACAGGGCCTATGACTGCAAGATTGACCTCCTGCCGGGGGCGACGCTGCCGACCGGGAAACTGTATTCCATGTCTGAAGACGAACTGCAGGAACTCAGGGAGTTCATAGATCACAACTTGAAGCGCGGTTTCATCCGGGAGTCCAAGGCAGTGGGGGGCAGTCCCGTATTCTTCGTGAAGAAGAAAGACACGCCCCAAAAAAGGCTGGTAGTGGACTATCGAATTTTAAACTCAAAAACAAAGCCCACGGCCTTCCCCATGCCCAAAATCGACGACCTGCTCGCGACGGTGAGAAAAGGACGCGTTTTCACCAAGTTGGATCTGCGAGGGGCGTACAACCTTATTCGAATACGGGAGGGCGACGAGTGGAAGACGGCCATGTTCACGCCCCTGGGCACCTATGAATACAGAGTTATGCCGTTTGGATTACAAAATGGCTCCCACTGTTTTCAAGCCTTCATGCATCATGTGTTAGCGGGACTCCTCTACAAGAAGTGCGTATGCTTCCTGGACGACATCCTGATATTCTCAGACTCGCAGGAGGTTCATGAGCGGGACGTCAAGGAAGTTCTGCAGAGATTGCAGGAGCACAGACTGTACGCCAAGCTGGAGAAGTGCCAGTTCGACATGACGGAGGTGGATTTTCTGGGCTACAAATTATCGGACAAAGGGCTCGCCATGGACAGCGCCAAGGTTCGTTCAGTGTTGGACTGGAAGAGCCCGCGCAATCGGAAGGAGGTCCAGCGGTTTGTCGGCTTTGCAAACTTTTATCGCAAGTTCATCAAGGGGTTCGCTATGCAGACGGCGGCCATCACCGACACGCTCAGCTCCAAGAAGAAGAAGTTCATCTGGACGGAGCAGGCGGAGCAGTCCTTTCAGAAACTCAAGCGTCTCTTCGCGTCCGAAGAGCAGCTGCTGCATGTGAATCCCAGCAGACCGATGAGGGTTGAAACGGACGCCTCAGACAGGGCCGTGGGAGCAGTCCTATTGCAGCAAGACCCGCATGGGGACTGGAGGCCGTGCGCCTTCTACGCCAGGAAGCTCAGCAAGTCGGAGCAGAACTACACCATCTGGGACAGGGAGTTGCTGGCCATTCATGCAGCATTCAAGGCGTGGCGGCACTTCCTTATCGGAGCCAAACACACAGTGCAAGTCCGCACTGACCACAAGAACCTGGAGTACTGGCGTACGGCAAGGTTCCTGAACCAGAGGCACATACGCTGGGCGGAGTTCTTTGCGGATTTCGACTTCAAGATAGAGTACATCCCAGGCGACAACAACGTCATGGCGGATGCACTGTCCAGGAAGCCGCAATACCTCGAGGAGGCGGCTCCGGCGGCGGCAAAGCACATTTTCGCACCGAAAGTGTGGGCATGCGCTTCGGCAACCGTGGATCTGGATGCTGTACGTCGCGCGCTGCAGGAGGACCCCTTCGCACAAGCCAAGATGGAGGAGGTGCACAGTGGCAAGGCAAAGGACGACGAGTTCCAGATACGCGACGGATTGCTCATCCGCAAAGGGGCCCTCTACGTACCGGGAGATGACCTCCGCGCGAAGGTACTGCAGCAGCTGCACAACGCACCCACCGCCGGGCATTTCGGCAAAGAGAAGACTGTAGAATTGCTAGCCGGAGACTTTTGGTGGCCCAAGATGCGGGGGGAAGTCACGGATTACGTCTCGAGGTGCGACACCTGCCAAAGGGCCAAGCCAGTGCACAAACCGCCGGCGGGACTGCTGGAACCGCTGCAGACTCCGCTCGAACCGTGGGAGAGGGTGGCACTGGACTTTGTCACGGATCTACCCAGCTCGCGGGGCAAGACAGCAGTTCTAGTGGTGGTGGACATGTTCACCAAAATGGCCCACTTCATTCCGTGCGCGAAGGTGGCCACAGCGGAACAGACCGCCAAACTGTTCATAGACCACGTGTTCAAGGTTCACGGTCTACCACGGTCTATCCTGTCCGACCGAGGGCGACAGTTCATCTCGAACTTCTGGCAGAAGCTGATGGGCATCCTGAACGTCAAGATCAACCTAGCGTCGGCGAGACACCCGCAGACCAATGGACAAGCGGAGCGGGTCAACGCCATCATGCAGCAGTACCTAAGATGCTACGCGAACCAGCAGCCTGCGAAATGGGTGGACTACCTGCCGCTCGCCGAGTTCGCCTACAACAACACGAAGCACGTGTCCACGGGGGTGACACCGTTCTTCGCCAACAATGGGAGACATCCCAGAACCTTCCCGGGATTAGAGAGAGTGGGGGAGGGGGAGCCACAGGCAGCGGACGCCTTCGCGTCAGAGTTGCAGGAGGTCCACGAACAGCTCCGAAGGCAGTTAGAACTAGCAAAGCACGCATACAAACTGCAGGCTGACAAACACAGAAGGGCCGGGGAAAACATACAGGTGGGAGACTGGGTTTGGTTAGCAGCCCAGGCAGTGCCGGCCAGATCGTTACCGAAGATGAAGCTCGGACATAAGCAGCTAGGGCCTTACCAAGTCGAGGCACAGGTCAATCCAGTGGCCTTCCGGTTGACACTTCCGGAGGGATCCAGAATGCACCCGGTCTTTCATAGATCAGTGCTCACGCCCTACAAGGCACCTCACAGATTTCAGGAGCCAAGGAAGGCACCAGACCCGCTCAGGGAAACGCCCACAGAAAGGGGGTCGCCAAGGGGGGAACCCATCAACGAGGTCACAGAGATTTTAGACTCGAGATGGGGGGAAGAGGGGGTTGAGTATCTCCTCGCCAGGGAAGGTACCCCGGCAAGCGCCAACAGCTGGGTGCCGTACTATGAGGTGGAGGAGCACTACCTCAAGGACGAGTTCCACGCACTCTTCCCACACAGACCTATGCCAGCAGATTATTTCAACGAATATCTTTTCACACCCACACTTTCAGCCAGCACGTTCCAGGGGTTCTCCTCGGACGAGGAACCGGCAATAGACACACGTTCCCCGGAGGGATCGCCCTCGGGGTTTGCCTCAGACCGCTCTTATTGGTGGGACGATCGACCGGAGGAGCAGTGGCGCAGGAAGTGGTTGGAGGGTCCCGGGCAGGCAACATCCCCCGAGGAGACCGGGGGAGAGACGGACATGGATGCGTTGGGAGAGGACCTTGGGTTCGAGCACGGAGGCAAAGAGATGGAAGCAGAGGAGATCGATGTCGACGAGAACATGGAGGACGATCTGGACTTATCCAGCTGGATGTACGCCACGGGGGACGAACTGTATCCGGCACTCACCCCCACAACGATAGAGTGCCCAGTACCCACACCTGAAGGAGGGGAGGGGGGAAGGGGGGGCTTCGAGGGGGGATGGATGTCAGGGGCTCAGGAGCAGAGGCACAGGAAAGGGAGGAAACGGAGAGCGAGGGGGAGGAATCCGAAGGAAACGTAAGCGATGACAGTGGTCCGAGGTCTCTGAGTCTTTCCAGCGAATCGGAAGACTCACAGAAAGGGGCTCCCAGGGTCAGAGCAAGGGGGACACCCCAGGAAGAAGGGGCCAGAGGGGACTCAGAGAGCAGCAGCTGGAAATCGGGACCAGCTTCCCCACCAAAGAGCAGTAGGGGGGAGGAGTCCCAGGTATCGGGATCTGGCTGCTCACCGCCAGCGGGAGGAGATGAGTCAGGATTGGTCACGCCTCCATTGGAAAGAGAGGAAACGGTCGAGAGGAAGGTTGGAAGATGGGCGCGCGCGCCAAGTTCAAATGTACAGGGGAGCGGCACAGTGGGTAGCCCGGATAGAGAGCCAGGTCCTAAAGCCCGCTGAAAGGAGGGACAGGAGTCAGGGGGGTCAGCGTCAGAAGAGTCCAGGAAGGAGGAGACACCGGGGGGCAGAAGGACCCAGAGGAGAAAGGAGCAACGGAAAAGGTGGAGTAAGGCTAGAGTCTTAAACTGGTGTACAGGGGGTGGAGACTCAGACAGGGCTTCGCCGATCTAGCGTCTAGACGTAGGGCTGCACGCTGCGGCTTGTAAATGGAAACTGAACCTCAATAAAGACTTTTGTACATTACTACCGGCTAGCGTTGGTCCTCTGTGAGCTGGGACCTGGAGGCAGCTCTGACACCCGCGATCTGAGATGACGCTCGAGGGATCCCCATGCAGCCTGAAGATGTGATCCACAAACAACCTGGCTGTCTCCTCTGCCGTCACCGCATGTGAGCAAGCTATGAAATGGCACATTTTTGTCAGTAGATCGACTACTACCATGACTGCTGTCTTCCCCCTTGACTTGGGCAAATCTGTCATAAAATCAATGGACACCACCTCCCAGGGTCTTCCCGGCGTGTGAAAGGGTTCCAGTAACCCTGCGGGGGCAGCCCTCTCCCCCATTGCCCTCTGGCAGCGGTCGCACCCCCGTACATATTCCCTTACATCTTCCCTTACCCTTGGCCACCAGAACTGCCTGGTGACAAGCAGCATGGTTTTGTGCTGTCCAAAGTGCCCCGCTGTTGGGTTGTCGTGGAGTTGTTTGAGTACCTTCCCCCTCAAGGTCTCCCCCGGTACGTACAGCGCCCCCTTATAGTACAGTAGCCCTTCCTTTTCCTCAAACCCTCCATGGCTTTCCCTTCCGTCCCGGAGTTCCCTGATTTTAGTTTGAGCGAACTCGTCATTTCTAGTAAGCCCGGCCAGTTCTCATTTCCCAACCAACGCTCCCCCACACACCCATCGGTTCTTGGGGAACATGTGTCGGATCTCCGGCGGTCCCTCTCCTTCCATGTACTCCGGCTTCCGGGAGAGAGCATCTGCTCTTACATTTTCCTCTCCCGGCATGTATCGGATCTCGAAGGAAAACTTGGAGAACTCCTGTGCCCATCGAATCTGTCTCTGGTTGAGTACTTGCGCAGTCCTCCAGTATTCCAAATTCTTGTGATCCGTACAAACCTGGATCTTGTGCTGCGCCCCTGTTAACAGATGTCTCCATCGGCGAAACACTGCATAGATAGCAAGCAGTTCGCGGTCATACACCGTGTAGTTTTGCTCCAACTTGCTCAGTTTCCTCGAGAAAAAGGCACATGGCCTCCAGCCCTCCTGGGCCCCTGGCTGCAAAAGTACCACTCCGATGGCCTGGTCTGACACATCGGTCTCCAGCCTCATGGGCTTCTCCAGATCAACGTGCAGGAGCTGCTCTTCCGAAGCGAACGCCTTCTTCAGTCTTTCAAAGGATTGCTGGGCACTTTCTGTCCAGGCGAACTTCTTTTTGCTACTGAGACAATCTGTGATGGGTGCTGTCAAGTGGGCGAAGTTCTTGATGAACTTCCTGTAGAAGTTGCTGAACCCTAGGAACCTCTGCACGTCCTTCCGGGTTTTGGAGGCGTTCCATTCCAGCACCGCCTGCTCCTTGCTGGGGTCCATAGCTAGGCCCTTGTCTGACAACTTGTACCCCAGAAACTCGACCTCTCTGGCGTGAAATTGGCATTTTTTCAGCTTGACCCACAACTGGTGATTCTGCAGTCTCTTTAGCACTTCTCTGACGTCTCTGACATGTTGCTTCTCATTGTCCAAATAGATTAAGACATCGTTCAAAAAGGCTATGCAGTTCTTGTACAGCAGGGACCCCAACACGTGGTGCATGAAAGCTTGAAAGCAGGCGGAGCCCGACTGTAATCCAAATGGCATAACTAAGTACTCAAAGGCCCCCAGGGGGGTGAACATGGTGGTTTTCCATTCGTCCCCCTCCCTCATCCTAATCAAATTGTACGCTCCCCTGAGGTCCAGCTTGCTAAAAAATTTCCCCTGCCTCACCCGTGTTAAAATGTCGACAATCCTTGGCATTGGGAAGGTCACGGGTTCTGACACCAGGTTGACGGCCCGGTAGTCCACAACGAGCCTGGGCTGATTAGTATCCTTTTTGTCCACAAAGAACACCAGACTGCCCCCACCGCCTTTGATTCTCTTATGAACCCTCTCTTCAGGTTCTTGTCAATAAATTGCCGCAACTCCTGCATTTCCCGGTCAGACATGGCATACAGCTTACCCACCGGCAGCTGAGCCCCTGGGAGTAAGTTGATTTGGCAGTCAAAGGGTCTATGGGGGGGGTAGTCTATCCGCCTCCTTCTCGCTGAAGACGTCCTTCAGGTCAGCATATTGTGGTGGCACCTCCCACTGTCATCCTTGGATTCTCCCCCCCCCCAGACAGTGTTCCAAGCAGTAAGCTGACCCAAAGGTGACTGACCGCTGATGCCATGACACTACTGGATCATGCAGTGCCAGCCAGCTCATCCCCAGTATTATTGGGGGTCCTGCCAGTGTGGCTACGTGAAAGGCAATGGTCTCCGTGTGCCTGGAAACCCTCATTCTCATTGGTGGGGTCTGGTGTGTCACTTCCCCTCCCAGAAGTTCCCTGCCATCGATGGTGGTCACTTGCAAGGGAAAATCCAGGGGCAGCAGGTGGAGTTGGTGCTATAGAGCGAAGTCCCTGCTGAAGAAATTGCAGGAGCTGCCTGAATCCAGCAGCTCCTCCACCTTGACTGGGTGCCCATTCAGGAGTTCTAGCACCACTTCTATGGCTATAGCTGCCTTGGGGGGGGGGTCAGGCTGGGGCACTTCTATGGGTTGCTGCCCCGGCTGCTGCCCCCGCTGGTTGGCAGCCAGGCGTTGTCATTTCCCTGCACCTGCCCTTCCTCCCCCTTCTCCTCACAGCCAGCAGCTCCCACCCTCCCTTACCAGGCCTTTCTTTGAGGGCAGACTTCACTGGAATACATCGCATTCATCGCTTGGAAAAAATTCCTAAGGTCCTTCAAGGCAGCATTTTGCATTGCCATTAGGCGCCTGATCCATTCCCGTGCCCCATCCTCTAGATGCCCCACAATATAGGCCACCCTTTCCCCTTCATCAGCAAAGTCATTATGCTGCAGTTCCAAAGCGTACTCTATTTCCGTTCGGAACGTGTCGTAGTCCTGGGGCTTCCCTCCAAACTTGTGTACCAGTCCCGGAACCTTCCTTGCGATGGGGGTGGGTCTGACCTGTGCATCCTGAGTCCGTCTTTCATCCAGCCGCGCCATCAGCAGAGCCACATGCTGTTCCAAATCTCGGTTCCTCTCTACCAGATTTTGCACTCCAGTTGCTTGCTCCGTTTCTCCAGCTTCTCTGGTTTGGCTCATTATGCTGCCTCCCTGTAGCTGCGCACAAGCAACGTCGGGGACTAACGGATTGCTGTAATGGTTATAGGGGTTGCTCGTGTGTAAGTTGTCGCCACTCCTGGCTAGGTTACCTGGTTGAACCCTTTCTGTCTGGACAGCCCTTCACTTCGTGGCTGTTTCAGTCGCTGGCAGAATCCGTCAGTGGGCGTTTCTTGAACTTCTTCCAGCAAAGAAGTTCTTTGACGCCAAGTCTCCTCCTACTCTCCCTGCGCGGAAGTCTTCTGCGCAGGGAGGGTGTGGGCAGCGGAGCACCCGTGCTCTCTCCGCTGGTCTCCGGTGAAGAGTCCTGGAGCCTCCTCTCCGATTCCCCCGTCTGCCCCCCTTCTCCACTGGTGTTATGCTGATTTCCTTCCCCAGCAGATGGGCTGCCTCTCTGCCTGCTGGGACCCTCTCCGGCATCCCTCTGGAGCCTTCCCTCCGCCTCTGGCTCCGATGGCAGTTCCCTGACAGCGCTGCTTACCCCAAATGCTCCATGCATTTGTTAGCTTATTTGGCCGGGGAGTCTGCGGCATTGCATGGTGAGTTCCCGCCTCCCCCCACGGAAATAAAGACACGAGACACCAGATTTTAAGGTTAATGGGCCAAATTAGGCCACAACTTTATTGATTACGGGAATTGAGGGGTATTGGCTTAGGCATTGGTCCTATCAGCTAACCGGCTTCAGCCCGCTTGGTTGAAGACCGGCAAGGGTTAACCACCAGTAGGGGGAGTCCTGCTGATGCACATCAACTAGGAGCTCCCTTAGGGTCACCAATCAGGGGCGTGCCGTAGGCCCACACCTCCATAGGCTTAGGACAAGGCGACGCCCCCGGGAATCCTTTACTGGACTACCCTTCGATTTGGGGGGAAGGTGATGGCGCTTCCTCCCCCCACCCTTTTCATCTGCATAACAATACCCCTACCAATGCCTAACCGCCAATACCCAGGAAGTTGTGACAATTGCTATGAGGTAGGCGAAAAACCAAATGGCTGGTGCCAATTTGTCAAATGGAAAAAATTCCTAGCAGGCCCCTTGACGGCGAACAATCGAAGTCCATAGCAAAGTCAGAGAGCCTAACCTAAGGGGTGGGAAAACCTGATCAGCTGGAGCGCGGAGAGGAAAGAGGGCGGTCCTTGACCGCGCCCGCCCTAAATAGGGCGGGCTACGCCCCCCGGACCAGCCAATTGGTTGGCTGGGGAAATGACACATCCGAGGATTCCCCTAGTATCACGGGGGCTGTGCGCCAGCCCCCACATGCATGGGGAGGGGCATGAAGGCCGCAACCCCACCTCCTCTCCAGTTCGGAAGTGGCTTTAACATATGATGAAGTTTTTCATAGAAATGCATCCTTGTTGCCTACCACTCGATGGGACCTGAGGGACCAGAATTATTGGATGGAGCACGTGGGTCCCTACGTGGAAAAGAAAGCTCAGGGCCCCTCTAAGTTTGGGAAAAGTGAAGTAAAACGACGAAAGCAGTGCTGGGAGTACAACAGGGGGGTTTGTATGAGGCTAAACTGTAAGTATATGCGCCAGTGTGAGAAGTGCCTAGGCAACCACCTGGCCTCGGCTTGTTTCAAAGGCAAACAGCCCTTTCGGGGCGGCAGGGGGCATTCCCATCAGGGTGCGAGGGGTGCCCCCGGACCCTCCCAAGGGGCAGCCAGAAACTGTTACTAACAGGACCCTTGGTCTGGCCTTCTCACCAGTTAGGCTGGGACCTCTAAAAACCCTGCTCGATCTGTACCCCAATAAAAAAGCTGCAAATTACCTTTGGGAGGGGTTTTCCCTTGGTTTCAAAATCCTGGTTTCATTCCCACCTAACTCTGGGGACCCACCAAACCAAAAATCCATAAGAGAAATGCCGAATATTGCTAGGAAGAAAATACAGGAAGAATTCATGGCTGGGAGGGTGGCCGGCCCCTTCAGGGATCCCCCTATCAAAGGGTTGCACATTTCCCCACTGGGTATTGTCCCCAAGAAGACCCCTGGTGAGTATTGCATGATTCACAACCTTTCCTACCCGAGGGGAGGTTCAGTCAATGATGCAATACCACAAGAGCTTTGTTCTGTGAAATATGCCTCCTTTGACCAAGCAGTAAAACGTATTCGCAGATTTGGAAAATGGGCATTGCTGGCGAAATGCGATATTTAGTTGGCATTCCGACTCCTTCCAGTGCACCCGGAGGACTTCCGATGGCTGGGTTTTAGATTTGAGGGGGCATATTTCATAGACAAAGCAATGCCAATGGGTTGCTCAGTGGCATGCGCAGGCTTTGAGTCTTTTAGCACATTCCTGGACTGGGCACTCCGTTTTAAAACTGGTTCCAAGGGGGTGTCGCTTTATTTAGATGACTTTATTCTGGTAGCGGGTAGTAGGCTCCAGTGCTCTGCCCTCTTGGAGGCGTTCACTACTTCCCTGGCCAATGAGCTCAGCGTTCCATTGGCTGCTGAGAAAACCGAGGACCCTGCCACAACCATGGTTTATTTGGGCACTGAATTGGACGCAACTGCGCAGACTTCTAGGTTACCAAGGGAAAAAATACTGGTGCTTAAGGATATAATTTTACAGCTTCTCCCTCTCAAAAAGGTTACCCTTAGATAAATTCAGTCACTGCTACGTCACCTAAATTTCGCTTGCCGGGTGGTATCGCCTGGCCGCCCATTTTGTAGGCGCCTGGCAAGATTGTCAGCGGGTCTGCGAGCGCACCAGCACAGAGTGCGCCTTTCTAGGGCGGTTAAATCAGGCCTTGAAATTTGGTTAAAGTTTCTGGATGGGTATAATGGCATCTCTTTGTGGCAGGACAACATGTTACTTTGCGCAGACTTTCAGATTCAGTCCGATGCGGCGGGCTCGTTGGGGTTTGGGGTGTATTTTAAAGGGCAATGGTGCGCTCAGCGTTGGCCCCCTGCCTGGCAGGGAAAACCCATTACGTGAGACCTCTGTCACGGCTAAAATGGCCGCTGTTTCTTTAATGCGAATAAAGCTGGGTCAGCATGACTCAGCTGCCTGCAACAAGTTGTATATATAAGTGAGAAATGTTAGTTTGTGCTGTGGCTGGTGTTTGGGTTGGTTGGTGCTGGTGTGTATTCTTATTCAGTCGTGTTTTGCACAAAGACTTTTAAGAATAAAACTCTGCAAGGATATTCTCGTGGACTCTTTTATGCAGACAAGGGTCCGAGGACCAGGCTGAAGAGACAAAGGGAGGTCAGAACCCTTTCCTTCTTTTTTTTTTTTTTGCTTTTTACAAACACTGACAGGTTATGGGCCCAGTGTTTGTGAGCATGTGCAGAGTGCAGAATGACTGACAGCATCTCAGCAGGGAGCTGGTGAGTCCTGGTGGTGTATGGAGCCAGTGGCTGTGCGTTGGAGCAGTTAGTGGCAAGCTGTAACTGTCTGCAGCGATGCTGGAGCGGCTAGGATCTTAGGATCAAGAAAGCACTCAGCGTCGACTACTGGAACAGTTTGAACTGCTAGAGGACCACAGTAGGTGACTCACAGAGAGGCTACACAAGTTGCAGAGCCAGGCGGGACCTGAGGGTCAACAGAGGCAGCAGCTAGAAGCCGGTGAGTGCCAGCCAGGACCATCCAGTTGGAGTCTAAAGTGAGAGTCAGGAGAGATTGCTGAAGGCCCCACAGAAGGGGCTCAGCAAGCACCAGCAGAGATGGCAGATTTCCAGTCTTCCCCAGTTGTAAATATTGGGGGAGGCATCCCTTTTGAACTTCTCTCAGAGAGCAACTGGCTGAGTTGGTCAATTAAAATGCAGCAGTTGTTAAGGAGAGATGGACTATGGGACTGTGTTGAAACTGAGGTTTTGAGACAGGACTCTGCTGAGAAAAAACGACTGGATGAAAGGGCTCGTGCCCAAATTATGCTGTGTTTGAGCAACTCTCGGTTATTGCATGTAGCAAATGCCAGCACAGCGTTTGAGTGCTGGAATTTATTAAGGGCAATGCATGTCAGAGAAACTGCTGGAACTATAATTTCTCTGAACAGAAGGCTATTCAGGACTGTTATGAAAGAAGGTGAGAGATTTCTCTGAACAGAAGGCTATTCAGGACTGTTATGAAAGAAGGTGAGAGTTTGGCTATTGGGATACTGCCAGGGAGACAAAGGCCATCACTGCCTCCACGTCGTCTCCGGACGATCTGTTGATCTCCCGTAGTCACGCAGTATCAGCAATTAGCGGCACCAAGCCTCAGAAACAGATTGCCACATTCCTGGGCTGATGCACACTCTATCAGCAGAATTCACACAGCAAAAATTGCACTCAGGAGGGTATCATTTAGAATGTTTATTCAGCGTTGGTCAGAACAAAGAAAAACATGACCGACTGCTAGCGTGTTCTGGCGCAGAGAGAGAAAAAACTAAAGCAATAGCAAACATAAACATCCTGTAAAAGGAAACAGGAAATACGCAGACTCTGTGACTCACAAGTCTGCTCTCTCTTAAGGTGGAACGGAAATATCCTAACATCCTCCCCCTTTCCGTGTAACCTGTAGTACCTGTGGTTCAACCCAATTGCAACCTCTGTACGTAAACCTTAAGTTGTTCTCTGTTAACAACCTTAGACAACAGATCAGCGGGAATTTCATTTCCTGCCATGTAGGACACCTGAATCAGTCCTTTTTGAATACATTCTCTTGCACAATGTAGCTTAATCTGCAAGTACTTGGTTCTTTGCTTGCAACTCTCTGAGTTCACCAAAGCCAAACAGGATCTATTGTCTTGATACCCTTGTATAGGACATTTCACAGAAACCCCAATGTCCTTAAACAGTTGCATCAACCATTCACAATCCATGAGTGAAAATGACAGAGCATTGAGTTCTGCTTCACAGGAACTTAGGCTCACTGTTGTCTGCTTTTTGCACAACCAGTCAAACAGACAGTGGTTGTACATGTAGCATACTCCAGAAGTGCTTGTACCATCCGTGGTGTCACTTCCAAAACTTGCATCTGCAAAGATTCCAAGACCTCCAGTCTTCTGACTGGTGAACCTCAGCCTGTAGTGCATAGTCCCTTTCAAATAGCGGGCTATGCGCTTCACAGCTTTCCAATCCTGAACAGTAGGATTGTTAGCATGTCTGCTAAGCAGGTTAGTGCTTACAGCAATGTCAGGTCTTGAGCATCTAGCAATGCAATTCAACTTGCCTAGAATGCATCTGTACAGCGTAGTGTCAGAAAACGCTTCAGCAGTACTATCTACCTGGTAACCTGTCACCATCGGTGTGTCTGCTGGGTTTGCATCAACCAAATTCAACCTGGTTAATACATCAGCAATTTTCTGTGTTTGGTGTACCAGAAAATTACCTGCTTGGTCCCTCTCCACCTGCAGAGAAAGATAGTTGGATACCTCACCAAGATCCTTCATGTCAAAGTGCTCCTTCAGCTGAGCTAGGGTGCTTTGGTAAAAAGCCTGATTCTTCCAAAACATCAGAAGATCATCAACAAAACATAAACAATACAGTTTGTTTTGCCCCTCCTTCTTGACAAACACACATGGATCAGCTTTGCCCTGGTGAAAACCTAGAGAAAGCAATGTCTCAGTGAGTTTTGTGTTCCAACACCTGGCACTCTGCTTGAGACCATATAAGGATTTCCGCAGTTTACAGACCATTCCCTTCTGTATCTGCATTCCATCAGGTGGAAGCATGTACAGCTGCTCGTCCAAAATCCCGTACAAAAAAGCTGTATTAATGTCATGATGGGAAACATGCAGTTTCTCCTCTGCAGCTATCTTGAGCATTAGCTGAATGCTCTCATATTTGACGGTGGGCGAGTAGGTCTCGTGGTAATCCTGTCCTGGTACCTGTGAAAAACCTCTGGCAACCAATCTGGCTTTGTGTCTGACAACCTTGCCATTCTGGTCTGTCTTGGCCTTGAAGACCCATTTGCTGCCAACCAGTCTCATTCCTGGGACTACCGGTACCAATTCCCAAGTTTGGTTCCTGTTCAAGGAATCAACTTCAGCCTTCATGGCATTAAGCCAAGGCTCAGCATCTTTAGAGGTTAACTCCTGAACCTCTTTGAAGCTTGAAGGTTCCCACACCTTCTCTGAGCTACTAAGAACAGCAGTTGCCGTCTTAGCAAACTCATCAGCAAATCTCTTTGGAGGTCTGCCTTTGGTCGCCCTTTCAAACCTGCGAACCAGAGGCAAGTCTTCTGGACTCATCTCCTCCTTCTTAGGAGAAAAGTGACCAATGGTGAACAGTGGTTCTTCCAGTTCATTGTCAGACGCATCAGATGGTCTGACTGAGGCCTTTGCGCTCTTGTAGTCTGCTGTGTCATCACTGTCACTGACAGCAGCAGCAACGCCACCAACTGAACTGGAATCCAAACTCTGATCATCATCATCATCCTCAGCTTCTTCAACATCATCTGCCTTTTTCACATCACCTTCATCCTCCTCTGGGTAACTCTGGAAAATTCCCACATTTCCCCCCCACTTAGGATTGTACTCAACACTCTTGGTGAACTTAATGGACTTAGAGTTAGTCATCCATACCCTGTATGCACCTTTTTCGTACCCCATGAACAAACCATGTGCCCCACGCTTCCCAAGCTTGTTGCTTTGTGGGGAGTGTACCCACATGTCAGAACCAAAGATTCTCATGTGCTTGACGTTCGGTTTCTTACCAAACATCTTCTCGTACGGAGTGCAACCTATGGGTGATGACAGTCTGCGATTAACGGTATAAACAACCGTTGACAGAGCTTCCCCCCAAAACTTCTCAGGGAGGTTGGCATCATGCAACAAGGTTTTTAGGCCTTGAAGCAATGTTTGATTTGCTCGCTCCGCAAGTCCATTCATCCATGGCGATCTAGGCATTGACAAGTCATGCTGGATTCCCTTCTCAGTCAGGAAAGCTTCAAACTGCTGAGAAGTGAACTCCCCGCCCCGATCGGTAAAAAGACAGCCGATACGTTTACCACGAACATTCTCCAACCAAGCACAGAATGCCTTGAACTTAGGGAATGCTTGTGATTTCTGCTCAAGCATAAACACATGAATGTACCTGGAAAAAGAATCAATTAGAACCATGAAGTACCTTGCTCCTCCCAAAGAGGGCGCAAGTGAACCAACCAGGTCTGCATGCACTAGCTGGTAGGGTTTGGAATCCTGCCTGCTAGACTCCTTGCCTTTTGGAGCAACCTTCACCTTGTTCTCTGCACAAGATACACATTTCATGTGATATTTACAAGGTTTGATGTTCAAACCTTCAACCAACTCTGGCATCTTGGCTAGCGCTTGCCAAGACATGTGACAAAATCTTCGATGTGCTTCATGAATACATCCTGAATGAAGAACCTTGTTAGTTTGTGCAACACAACAAGAATCAACATTAGACGCAACAGCATTGTCATCATAAGTTATACAGAATAAACCATCCATAAACTTTGCATGCAAAATGTCCTCTTTGCCTTTCCTGATGACACAGACATTCCTCTTGAAGGAAACCTCAAAACCACGCAGAATCAGCTGTGGGACACTTAGCAAATTGTCCGCTGCACCTGGAACAAAAAGTACATTACTGATGGTTGTATGCAAACTTGCAAGTTTAACAGTCCCTTCTCCTGCAATTTGCAACGTCCTTCCATCAGCCAGGTGGATCTCTCCTTGAGGTGTGAAGGAGATAAACAGGTGCTTGTCCTTCGATAAATGGCGCGTGCACCCTGAGTCCACAATAAACCTGGCTTTAGCCTTTGGAGCAGTCTTTCTGGCAAGCAAAACCTTGTTTTCCACCGGCGTGGGCTTTTGCAGCTTGCCCCCCTGCTCCTGGCCATCAGACTTGCCTTTAGCCTTTGGTGAAGCTGTGCCAGCTAACAAAGCCTTGTTTTCCACTGGCATGGGCTTTTGCAGCTTGCCCCCCTGCTCCTGGCCATCAGACTTGCCTCTAGCCTTTGGTGAAGCAGTGCCAGCAAACAACGCTTTGTTTTCCACTGGCGTGGGCTCTTCACCCTCCCTCTGCTTCGGGCCATCTGCAGGCATCTGTCTTTGTTTACTTCTGGCCTTCCGGCCTCTGCAAAGAAGATGACCTTGTCTCCCACGAGAAACAGAGCTCTCAGCTGCCGACTCCTTGGCTCCCCCTGGAGGCTGGAATGCTGCCTGGGCTGACATCACAGTCTGCTCCCTCTGCAGCTTGCAACCAGTGCCCTCTGCATCCCTGCATTCACTCGCATTCTGGGAAACAGCCAGGACCTCCGATGCATTCACACCCTGGGCCTCCAGACTCTGAGCTGGGATGACCGGCAGATGCGCTCTCTTCAAAGCATTCCACATCTTACGTGCCGTCACGTTGCTAGCAAGCATTTTTATTTCCTCCAGAGAGACGGACAAGATGATTATGTCAATGGCCTTCGAATTCTGGGCCTCCCATTTCTCTGTCAGAGGAACTGGAGGGGCTTGAGACACGGTTTGCCATACTCTGTACTGACGCAGCAAACTCTCACACCATTTTGCCCAGGTCTGATAATTATTCCCATTTAATTAGGGCATCCAGCAGCTTGGAAAAATTCCATTTCAGGTTTTCCTTGAGCCTGAGTCTCTCTCTTTATCTCAAAGACTCTTTAATCTTGGCTCCCATTAATCACGAAGCCTTCTTGGCTCAGCTCCCAGACTAACTTAGGCCAGACAGACATCAGAGGCTTTTTTCCGCAGCCCAACAGAAAAGCCTCCTCTTTCGCTTTTCCACATACCTCAGCAGTCTGTCGCATTTTTACCCTCCTGTAAATGCCGTGAATCTGGGCCCGAAACCTGTTGTTGGGATACTGCCAGGGAGACAAAGGCCATCACTGCCTCCACGTCGTCTCCGGACGATCTGTTGATCTCCCGTAGTCACGCAGTATCAGCAATTAGCGGCACCAAGCCTCAGAAACAGATTGCCACATTCCTGGGCTGATGCACACTCTATCAGCAGAATTCACACAGCAAAAATTGCACTCAGGAGGGTATCATTTAGAATGTTTATTCAGCGTTGGTCAGAACAAAGAAAAACATGACCGACTGCTAGCGTGTTCTGGCGCAGAGAGAGAAAAAACGAAAGCAATAGCAAACATAAACATCCTGTAAAAGGAAACAGGAAACACGCAGACTCTGTGACTCACAAGCCTGCTCTCTCTTAAGGTGGAACAGAAATATCCTAACATCAACTCATCTTCAAACGCTGAAATCTCTGTTTCTTCAACTACAGCAGAGATGTAAGCGTTATGATGAGACTGACCAAACCTACATTATCCTTTCAAGTTTGCCTGAAAGCTGGTTGCCTGTAATTAACAGCATGGAGAGTATGCGTCCCCGAGATCTGACCCTTGAGTATGTGGTTGGAAAATTGACCGAAGAAGCAGAAAGAAGGTCAGATAGACAGGCTGAACTCCAAGAGCGGAGGAGTTACAGATGAGGGGGCCAGCAGCAGAATCTGCCAATGGAGCAATGCCAAGGTTTGGACTTGGCCATGGCGGTGAGGAGATGCTATAGCTGTAACCAACCCGGGCATCTCCAACGTCAATGCAGGGCAAGACTTCCAGGAGACGACGTGGAGCAGAGACAGCAATCGACGCAGAAACGTAAGCAGAAGGGGTTCGCTTCAGGGAAGAAGAACATGCGTTCTGCTCAGTTTGTGTCTGCGTTTTCTCGGGAGGAGAGGAAGATACCTTGAGGAACATGGTTCCTGGACTCTGGGAGTAGCAGGATTATCTGCAACCGTCGGGAGGACTTTAAGACCCTGGGGAAGCCAGCTGATGGAAAAGACTCAATCTATCTTGCTGATGGTCGTAGAAGCAAGATTGATGGCTAGGGAACATGTTTCCTGCAGTGCTTGAACACTACTCTACCAGAGACTCTGTTTGTCAGCAGTTTGGACTATTGTTTGCTGTCTCTAAGCTGTTTGATTAATGCAGGGTATAGTGTTAACTTCACACGGGATGGCTGTCTGATAAAGAATGGAACTCAGGTATGTGGCCATGCAAAGATGGAAAATGGGTTATATGTAATGCAGGACAAGCCTGTTAAAGCAGCCCAGGTGATTCAGGATAATTTGCCAGTTCATAAGGGGTGTGTACATGAACTGCACAGAAAACTGGGTCACGCCAATTTCTGTGTGCTTTCAGAAATGCAAAAGGTGTGCAAGAATCTAAAAGTAAATAGCTGTAACTGTTTCCTAGATTGCAATGTATGTAAAATGGCCAAATCTAAGAGGAAGCCTGTGGCTTCTAAAAGTGACAGAGTATCTAAAGAGGTTTTAGAACTTGTCCATTGTGACATGATAGGTCCTTTTCCACAGAAGACTGAAGGGGGCGCCAGATGTGCTTTTCTGGTAATAGATGATAAATCACGTTTCAGTTGGTTGTTTTTGTTAAAGCAGAAATCTGAGTGTTTCCCCACATTCAGAGAATGGGTTGCCCAAGCTGAAAAGCTCTTTGCTCGCCCTGTTGTGCAGTTGCAAACAGATAGGGGCGGAGAATTTCTAAACAAACAATTTGAGGCATGGTTGCGACGTAAGGGTATCACTCATCGCTTGACTAACCCTTATAGCCCTGCTGAAAATGGTCTGTGTGAAAGACGTGGGGCTGTAATACAATCAGTAAAGGACTGCCTGCTACTGGATGCAGGATTGGGTCACAACCATAGGCTGTGGGGTGAGGCTTTCCTCACAGCAAACTTTTGGATTACTAGAACCTGGTCTAGCTCTATAAAAGATATTCCTTATCGTGTATTGTTTGGGAAAGAACCAGAGTGGACAATGCTCCATAACTGGGGTTCTTGGGCACATGTAAATATCCCCACAGCTCAGAGCCAGAAAGGGGGTGCTAGAGTGCAGAAACTGTGGTTTGTGGGATACCAGCCCTATGGCAAAGGGTGGCGTTTCAATTTACGCCCAGGACGCATGGTTCTGTCACGAAGCGCAGACTTTGCTGACCAGGACAGATGGACTGCGATCCATGCCAACCCAGATTGCCTACTGCCCCTGCAAGTAAGAGAAGAGGCTTCTTCTCAGCCATTGGCAACACAGGAGCAGGATGATGAGGAGGCACAGATTTTCCCCAAAGATGTGGCAATAGATACTACTTCTTCTCTAGAGGAAGAGGAAGAAGAGCCAGAGATAAGGGGGGAAGAAGAAGTAGTTGTGCCTAGGCGCTCCCAGCGTTTAAACAAGGGTGTACCTCCTCAGCGTTTGACCCTAGGAGGAGTGAGAGTATGCAATGTGAGTTGGGTGGAACCACAAAGTTATAATGAAGTCTTAGACTTACCCCTGGGGAACGTGCTTTGTGGGAACAAGCTATGAAAGGAGAAATGGACTCTTTTAAACGTAACAAAGTGTTTGAGGTCATAATGCCGCCGCCTGGTGGCAGAGTGGTGTCATGCAAGTGGGTTTATAAAAGGAAAACCCTTGCATCTGGGGAACCACGTTTTCGAGCCAGATTAGTAGCCAGAGGGTTCACTCAGATTAAAGGGGAGAGTTATGATGAAGTGTTTTCTCCCACTGTAAAGAGTGAAACTTTTCGTTTAATGCTCTCCATTGCTGCTGTAAGACAACTAGCAGTGCACCATTTTGATGTTGATGCTGCATATCTGCATGCAAATTTAGACCATGAAGTGTTAATGAAACAACCCCCTGGGTTTGAAGAGGGGAATGGTGCAGTCTGGCGTTTAAAAAAGACTGTTTATGGTCTCAAACAAAGTGGAAGGTGTTGGAACCAGTGTTTAAATGAAGCCCTTGTAAAACTTGGTTTTAAAAGGAGTGTGGCTGATCCATGCCTGTACACCAAGGGGAAAGGCAACAAATATCTAATGCTTTTAGTCTTTGTTGATGATTTGCTTGTAGCAGGGAGTTCCACAGATGAGATCCAGAAGCTCACAAGTTTGCTGGAAAAGAGGTTTAAGCTTAAAGCCTTGGGGCCTGTAAGCAATTAGAAGTAAGGCAGGAAGCTGATGGAAGCTTCCTATTGAGCCAGAAGGAGAAAATTCTTCGTTTGATAGAGCAGTTTGGCATGGAAAACTGCAAGCCAGTTCAGACTCCCATGACACCAGATTTCCCAAAGACAGTGTGTGATAATGAATTAGATCAGCCTGAGTTGTATCACTCAAAAATAGGATCACTGTTGTATTTAAGCCAGTGGTCAAAGCCAGACATTGCATGTGCTACAAATGTTCTGAGCCAACGTGTCTCTAAACCCAGTACTGCCGATCGGTGTGCTTTGAAAAGGCTTATCAGATATCTAAAGGGGACATTAAATGTATGTTTGAAGATATCTAGTACACAAGATGAAAAACTAGAAGTATTTGTTGATGCGGACTGGGGAAGCTGTGTAGCTACTAGAAAATCTACAAGTGGAATAGTTATGATGTTTGCCAATTCCATAATTGGATGGAGGTCAGAGAAACAAGGATTTATTGTGACCTCATCCTGTGAAGCAGAATATGTGAGCCTGTCGCTAGCATGCAATGAAATCATGTGGTTTATACAGATACTAAAAGATCTAGATTGTAAAGTAGATTTGCCTATCCAAGTGTATGAAGATAGCCAATCGTGCATTCCATTAGCGGGCTCGGAAATAATGAAATCTGTTACGATATTGAAGCAATGCGGCTGCAAAGTGCTAGCTTGAAAAGTAAACATGATGGGAATGTTGGGACTGCCCGTGGGAAACAGAGGGACAGTCAATTCAATAATAATAATAATAATAATAATAATAATAATAATAATAATAATAATAATTAATAATATCTTTATTGTCATTGCCCCCTCTCGGGGACAACGGAATTACTTACAATTCACAGTGCGAAGCACCAGAATTAGCTCAGAGTGTAATATGAGCTCTTCCGTTTGTTCCTGTCCAGGAAGTACAGGAAGTGTTTGTCACTACACTGCTGGAGTTTGAAGAGGGCAGTCATGTTTTTTGTAATCCTGCAAAAACAGAAATAAAGGCATGTAAATACGTTTCTGTCTATCTCTTTCCCCTGCCAGGGGGGCAGGAAAGAGGGGGGGGGTGTTCTTCTCACGTTTGAGAAGAATCGCCTATCGAGACCTTGCCTGCGCTTGCTGGGGAATGCAGCCAGGGAGGTCAACAGGGAATCAAGCCGGGTGCATGGGATTGTTGCCAGTTTCTCCTGATATGGGATTGAATTCCCGACATCTGGTAGCACGGAGCCGATGGCATCGATCCATAAAAGCAGCTAAAGAGGTTGATGGATCGTACTTCATCCTCTACAAGGAGATAAAGGAGTTTGTGGTAGCGTGCGGATGGAGGCTACAACGAACGGCTGAACACCGAAGCAGATGTTTTTGCTGATAAGCCAGGAGCAACGGAACCCCTAAGGTATGCTGATTTATGGGCTAAAAGAGTGAACGCAGATTGATTCTTCTCTGGTTCACAAAAGCTGTTTTTTAGATAAAGAAACAGCACTGAGAGAGAGCCACATTCTTCGAATTCCTTAGGACTGATAAGCTTTGCTATAGCCGGCCAGCCAAGTCCAGTTGCTAAGCAACGAGACGAGTATGCTTTTCAGCTACTTCTGAGCCAGTTAGCTTGAAAAGTGGAAAATTACAAGCCAAGTGAGGCTGGGACTGTAAGAGGCAAGAAAAACAACGTTTGTTTTGTCTGCTATCTCACTGCTCTTGGAGGGACTTCCAAAGCAGCTTGCGTTTAGCTGCCAGGTGCAAAGAGTAAACAGCCAGCTATTGGATTTTAGAGGCTCGAGAGTGAGAGCTCAGACTTGGATTCAAAATGGATACCAAGAAGGGGGGAGGCTTACCTTACCCACCTTCACTGACTAATGACAATTATGCCTCATGGTCTGTAAAGATGAAAGCCCTGCTCCAGAATCAGAGGATTTTTGGGGTGATTGATAACCCCATCCCCCATCCCTGGTTGGAATTCACAGAATGTGAGAGCCAGGACGGCCATAATTCTGTGTATCTCAGATGATCAACTCGTGCATATTCAGGATTTGGAATATGCGCGTGAGATTTGGCAAACACTGCGTAGAATACACCAAAGAGATGCTGGTTCTTCAGCGTTGCTGCATTTTGAAAAACAGACCAATCTAAGGCTAGCGCCTGATGGAGATGTGCAAGCGCATCTGACAGAGATGAAATTCTTACGCCAGCAGATGGCGCAGCGCAATTTTCCTCTACAGGAAGAGATATTCTGCTTCATGATTATTAACAGCCTTAATCGGACTTATAAAACGGTTACAAGTCAGCTGGGTTCTCTACCTGCCAGAGATCTTATGGTGGAGAGAATTTTTGCCGTGATTCTCAATGAGAGAGACAGACTTGCTGCAATAAATGTCAAAGACAGGAGGAGAGAAGCTCGGAGTTCTGACACCCCCACTGCTAGTGCAAGTGAAGAACAGGCTGTTGCTTTGAACGTTGTCCGTTGTTTCAATTGTGGACAGACTGGGCATCTTCAGCGGAATTGTAAAAGGCCACGTCAACAGAAAGGAGCTAAGGGGAGCTCTGCAAAGCCTGAGGCATCAGGCAAGAGTCGTACCAAGTCCCAGATGAAACCTGCAAAGGCATTGCTGTCAACAAAAGCCGCATTTTCAACAGAGAACGCTTTTGTTTTGGACAGTGGAGCGACGCAACACATGACGTCGCGCAGAGAACTGTTTTCTACGTTTAAGAAGCAAAGCTTCGGGGTGAAACAGGCCAATGGCCAGGAGCTGGAAGCGACCGGGTTTGGAACTGTGTATCTTGAAAGTCTGAACTTGACTATTAACAATGTGTATTTGGTTCCTGATTTAAAGTTCAATCTGCTGAGTGTTTCGCAGATCACAAAGAAAGGACTGACTTTGTCCTATGATAGAGAAAGCTGCAAAATCTTCAAAGATGGAGAGCTGTATCTTTCCGCCAGAGAGAAAGATGGACTGTATTTGTTGACTTTTGATCAAAGTGATTGCATAAAGTGTAATGCATCTGAATCTAACATGATTTATCTTGCAGGTATGGCGAAGGACGTCCAGAAGGCGACCAAAGTTAACACTGCATTTCAGCGAGTGTATGCTGATGTGATTGGTCCTCTAGCACCATCTAGAGGCAATGCAAGATATTATCTTGTGTGTGTGGATTATTTCACTCATTATGTGTGGATATACATATTGCAGAAACCACAAGAAGCCTTAGAAAGGTTTAAAGAGTTTTGTGACAAGGTTAAGACTGTTCATGATGCTAATATTGATTGTCTTTTCACAGATGAAAAGCCAGTTTTTCTTTTACAGGATTTTCAGGATTTCCTGGATAAGAAAGGGATAAGGCACAAGACTGCTGTTTCTGCAGGAGCATGGAACAAAAGTGTCTGTGTGCAAGTGAACAAAGAATTGCAAAATGGGATGAAGGCACAATTGCTGAGTTCACATTTGCCACATGAGTATTGGGCGGAATCGTTATTGTGCTTTTGTTACTTGTGGTTGAGAAAGGTTTCAAAAGGTTTGGGATGTTCTCCTTTTGAAAAGCTATTTCACAGAAAACCTTCCGTAGCCCATTTTAAGGTTTTCGGGTCTCATGTTTTGACTGAAGCTCCAGGTGGAGTAAAGAATGCCAGAGGCATTTTTGTGGGTTATGAAAAGGGTCTCTACAGAGTAATTTTGTCTAAATCTGGTCAGGTGATTCTCACAAAATTTCTAGAGAGTGCTCCTGAACAGAAGAAAGTAATTGTTCACACATTTCCCACTGAGGACAATTCAGATGATGATGATGATTTTACTGATTACAGTGGAACTGAGAGTGACAGTGATAGCTCAAAGAGCTCAGTTGACAGAGTCATTGAGAGGAAATCTCACACAATGGCTAGACCTTCACAGGTGGAGGATGAACCACTGTTTACTATTGGAACTAGTTCTCCAAAGAGTCCTGAGACTGAACCAGTGAGCAGAGAGGATCAGCACCTCATATGCAGGTCCGAGAGAGTTACAAAGGGTGTACCACCCAAGAGATATTCAAAAGAGTTTGCTAACTCAGCTGTTGCATGTGTTACTATTGTTAACAACTCAAGACAGGTTGAAGCTGTGTCTAAGTCAGAGACAAAGACACGACAGGGAGTTGCTAAACGTAACACTACATTCCCTAGCCAAGGTAATGCAGATGCACTCATTCTTTGGAAGTCAGGCAACCAGAGAGGTACACTGGGGAAACCAGTGGCGGGTAGTTCCAAGGGTGGAACTGAAACAACAGGGGAATGTTATATGTATAACAACTGTTTGTTTTCTTCTCTGGATCAAGCTATGTTCGCAGCGCACATTGATTCATATGGGGGAGTATGTTTTGATATTGAAGCAATGCGGCTGCAAAGTGCTAGCTTGAAAAGTAAACATGATGGGAATGCTGGGACTGCCCGTGGGAAACAGAGGGACAGTCAATTCACAGTGCGAAGCACCGGAATTAGCTCAGAGTGTAATATGAGCTCTTCCGTTTGTTCCTGTCCAGGAAGTACAGGAAGTGTTTGTCACTACACTGCTGGAGTTTGAAGAGAGCAGTCATGTTTTTTGTAATGCTGCAAAGACAGAAATAAAGGCATGTAAATACATTTCTTTCTATTTCTTTCCCCTGCCAGGGGGGGCAGGAAAGATTGGGGGTGTTCTTCTCACGTTTGAGAAGAATCGCCTATCGAAACCTTGCCTGCGCTTGCTGGGTAATGCAGCCAGGGAGGTCAACAGGGAATCAAGCCGGGTGCATGGGATTGTTGCCAGTTTCTCCTGATATGGGCTTGAATTCCTGACAAAATCTGCATCAAAACATATTGCTATCCGTCATGCGAATGTGAGAGATTGTGTACAGAATGGGGTAATCAAATTGGAGTATTGTCAATCACAAGATAATATTGCTGATTTGTTTACCATGCCTTTGCCAGCAACATGTCATAATGAATTAAGGTCAGCGGCCTGCACCGGGTTGTAGATATAGAGTGAGAAATGTTAGTTTGGTGTTGGGTTGGTTGGTTGGTTAGTTAGTGAAAAAGCTGGTAGTGTTGATGTGTACAGTTGGTCAGTCGCTTTTGCAGAAAGACTTTTAAGAATAAAAGCAGAAAGTACTCTGCAAGGATGCTTTTCTCGTGGACTCTTTTATGCCGACAAGGGTCCGAGGACCAGGCTGAGGCGACAAAGGAGGTCAGAACCCCCCCTTTTTTTTCCAAACACTGACAAAAGCTAGCCGGGAAGGGCTGGGTGATGGGCTTTGCGGGGTGGTGAATAATTCTCTCTGTGAGAGCCTTCCCAGACCCGCTGAAAGAGACGGTTATCAAACCACTTCTTTAAAAACCATCTCTAGATGCTGCCAATATGGTCAACTATCGCCCCGTCTCAAATCTTCCATTCCTGGGCAAGGTGATTGAGCAAGTGGTTGCTGAACAACTCCAGGCACGCCTGGAAGAAGCGGACCATTTGGATCCCTTCCAGTCGGGATTCAGCCCTCATCATGGGACTGAAACTGCCTTGGTCGCACTGGTTGATGATCTCCGGCGGGCTAGGGACAAAGGTGAGAGCTGTTTCCTAGTTCTACTGGATCTCTCAGCGGCTTTTGACACCATCGACCATGACATCCTTCTGGACCCTCTAGAGGGGCTGGGAGCTGGGGGCACTGTTATGCAGTGGTTCCGCTCCTTCCTCCTTGGCCGTGTTCAGAAAGTGGTGGTGGGGATGAGTGTTCAGACCCCTGGGCCCTCATCTGTGGGGTGCCTGAGGGTTCTGTCCTCTCCCCCATGCTTTTCCACATCTACATGCAGCCGCTGGGAGAGATCATCAGGGGGTTTGGGCTGGGTGTTCATCAGTATGCAGATGATACCCAGCTCTACCTCTCTTTTAAATCGGAACCAGTGAAGGCGGTGAAGGTCCTTTGTGAGTGTCTGGAGGCAGTTGGAGGATGGATGGCTGCTAACAGATTGAGGTTGAATCCTGACAAGACAGAAGTACTGTTTTGGGGGGACAGGAGGAGGGCAGGTATAGAGGATTCCCTGGTCCTGAATGGGCTAACTGTGCCCCTGAAGGACCAGGTGTGCAGCCTGGGAGTCATTCTGGACTCACAGCTGTCCATGGAGGCACAGGTCCATTCTGTGTCCAGGGCAGCTGTCCAGCAGCTCCACCTGGTACGCAGGCTAAGACCCTACCTGCCCGCGGACTGTATTGCCAGAGTGGTGCATGCTCTGGTTATCTCTCGCTTGGACTACTGCAATGCACTCTTTGTGAGGCTACCTTTGAAGGTGACCCAGAAACTACAATTAATCCAGAATGCAGCAGCTAGACTGGTGACTGGGAGCGGCCGCTGAGACCATATACAGTGGTACCTAGAGGTTACATACGCTTCAGGTTACATATGTGTCAGGTTACACACTCCGCTAACCCAGAAATAGTGCTTCAGGTTAAGAACTTTGCTTCAGGACAAGAACAGAAATCTGGCTCCTGCGGCGTGGCAGCAGCAGGAGGCCCCATTAGCTAAAGTGGTGCTTCAGGTTAAGAACAGTTTCAGGTTAAGAACAGACCTCCGGAACAAATTAAGTACTTAACCTGAGGTGAGGCATCTGATCAAGACTTGTATTTTAAAATGAGCTTAAATATATATATATATATTTGCAGATGCTTGTGTGTTTTTATGCCAGGCAGAAGACCAGCTGTCTAAAAGACTTTGGCAGATGTTTATCCTCTTGGACAAAGCCCCCCCTGATTTATTTATAGCAGGAGCCAAAATTCTCAAAGTTGTAAAAAGGGAATTACAGGCTGGGAGCAAAGGTTACTAGGTTACTGACCCTACAGAATACAATCAAGCTGCAAAAGCACTAATTAAGAGTTAGTAAATAGTAGGATTTATTGTTTAACAGAAAGTAATACCATGTGCCTCCCATTAGGCTTTAGCCACATTTTCATAAGGTTAAAGGGCAAGAGCTAATAGAAACAGCAGCTGGCTTGAAAGGGGGGTTGCTTTTGGAAAGTGTTTTTACTAAGTTCCTTTTTACTTTGAAAAGGCCTTTGCTTCTAAAAATCTATATATGTTATGTATGAAATATATTGGCTTAAATGTAATTATGCAAAGGATTTAGAAAGTAAGAAATGTTAGATTCTTATGTTAGATTCTTATTTCATTGATGGTGTGTGAGAATGTGAACCCAAGATCTGTTTAAAACCATGAGCATCTGTTTTAGCCATCTGTTTTGGAGGGCAATAGGGCAATAGGGCAAAAGGTAATCTGGTAATTAAGGTGCCTTGTTGAGGCAAATGTAAGATATATGGCTACTTGTTTGCCATTTATAGATAGAAGGAAATATAGCTCTTTGTCTCCCATAAAAGGTAATAGGAAATGGGTGTATCTTTTATGATTGGTTCTAGCAAACAGCCAATAGGAATTTCAACCAGGCTGATTGGATAGAGGCAGCCAAAGGAGGAGCAAGGGGGCTGGGCTGAGGAAATATAAGTGCTGACCATCAGGGCTGGAGGGGGCAGAGCTTTGGTAACCATATACCACTGTGTCTCTCATTTATTTGTCTGACAAATAAATTATTATTTTAATTTCTCTATTGCTGCGTTGAATATTTCATTCCAGCTAAGCGTTAACCACAAGCAGGGTGCTACAGAGGTACCACTGTAACACCGGTCTTGAAAGACCTGCCTACACTGGCTCCCAGTAGGTTTCCGAGCACAATTCAAAGTGTTGGTGCTGACCTTTAAAGCCCTAAACAGCCTCGATTCAGTATACCTGAAGGAGCATCTCCACCCCCATCATTCTACCCGGACACTGAGGTTCAGCTCCGAGGGCCTTCTGGCGGTTCCCTCGCTGCAAGAAGCCAAGTTACAGGGAACCAGGCAGAGGGCCTTCTCGGTAGTGGCGCCCGCCCTGTGGAACGCCCTCCCACCAGTTGTCAAAGAGAAAAATAACTACCAAACTTTTAGAAGACATCTAAAGGCAGCCCTGTTTAGGGAAGCTTTTAATGTTTGATGCGTTACTGTATTTTAATATTTTTTTTTATATATATAATATTTTTCTTCATTTTCCAATACAAAATTATACAATCAAAACATCTTATTTGTCACCAATTTCTCCTTTTTGACTTCCCTCAACTCGCCTGGCAATCCTTCATATTACTTCTTCCACATTTCTTAAATTTATATTGCACTAGAATATTATTTAATTTTTTATCTTCCTTTTTTAACAATATTACTGACTTTTCTTATTACAAAACTTCCTTAAAACTTACAAACGTTATCTGATCATCACTTAATTTTTGCATATATTCTGTAAATTTCCTCCAGTCTTCTGTGAATCTCTGGTCTCGACGATTCCGGATCCTTCCTGTTAGTTTATCAAGTTCCGCATAGTCCATCATTTTCATTCTCCATTCTTCTATCGTAGGTTTCCATTTCTGGGCCATCAATATTTTTGCTGCTGTCACCGCATATAAGAATAATTTCCTTTCTTTCTTATTTATTTCATTACCTATTATTCCTAGTAAAAACGCTTCTGGTTTCTTAACAAATGTATATTTCAACATTTTCTTCAATTCATTATATATCATTTCCCAAAAGCTTTTTACTTTTTTACATTCCCACCACATATGATAAAACGTTCCTTCCTTTTCTTTACATTTCCAACATTTATTACTTATCTTATACATCTTTGCTAATTTCACTGGTGTTATATACCATCTATACATCATCTTCATCACATTTTCTTTTATTATAGTACACGCAGTAAATCTTATTCCTTCCTTCCACAGTTTTAACCAATCATCTATTTGTATATTATAACCAAAATCTTTGGCCCAGTCAATCATAACCGATTTCACCTCTTCATCCAATAGTAATTTATACATTCTCACTAAACTTTTAGTTTCATTGTTCAATATTTATTTCTGAAATTTTGATTCTTTATCAGAAAAACCCCTTTGTATCATATATTTCTTAAACATTTCATTGATTTGATAATAATGCAGCCAATCATTAACATATTCTTTAACCTCTTCATATGGTCTCATTTTCCATTTACTTCCTGCCCTCGTTATTAACTTCTCATATGTCGCCCATCACCCCCTCATATTGATCTTCTTTACACTCATCGCCTCCAATGGCGATAACCAATATGGAGTTTTTGGCAACAATAGATTTTTATACCTCTCCCAAACTTCAGTAAGAGACCTTCGTATTACGTGGTTTTCAAAACCTTTATGCACACGTTTCTTGTCATACCACAAATATGCGTGCCACCCAAATCTATTATCAAAACCTTCCAAATCTAACAATTCTGTATTTTCTAGTTTCATCCATTCTTTTAACCAACAGAGGCATGATGCTTCATAATATAATTTCAAGTCTGGCAGGGCGAAGCCTCCTCTTTCTTTTGCATCTGTCAATAACTTAAACTTTATTCTCGGCTTTATTCTTTGCCATTCTTTAAAACTTACTGCCCCTTTAATTATTGGAATTGTTTGAAACAAAAATAGCAATTTCGGTAGCACACTCATCTTTATTGTTGCAATTCTTCCCCAAAATGACAATTTCATTCTTCCCCACACCTCCAGGTCTCTTTTGATCTTATTCCAAATTTGGGTATAATTATTCTGAAATAGGTCAATACTCTTGGGGGTTAACCAAACTCCTAAATATTTAACTTTCTTGACCACTTCCATCTCTGTTTGTTGCTGCATTTTATCAATTATTTCTTGATCCATATTTTTGGCAATTATTTTGTTTTTTTTCTTATTCACTTTAATTTTTTTAAAATATAATATTTTATTAAATTTTAAGAATAACAACATACAGAAAAAAGAAAAAACACAATAAAAACACAAAAGATACACAAAAGATACACAAAAAGAAAAAACAAAAATCCCTCTTTTTAAATTCTCATCTTTGATTCACCTATTTTCCTGACTTCCTCACGCCTCCCTTTTTGGTATCCCTTTTTAAAAATTGTTCAGCAAATTCATATCCAATTAATTTATCTGTTATCGATCCAATCTTATTTTTTTTCTTGTTGCTAGAACCCCTTCAGTTCATTTCAATGTCATCAACGTTCAAATTTTTTTTACAATGTTTCTGTAAATAAATTTTAAATTTCCTCCAATCTTCTTCCACCAACTCTTCTCCCTGGTCTTGGATTCTGCCAGTCATTTCCGCCATTTCCATATAGTCCATTACTTGCATCTGCCATTCTTCCAGAGTGGGTAGGTCTTGTGTCTTCCAATGCTTTGCGATGAGTATTCTTGCTGCTGCTGTAGCATACATAAAGAAAGTTCTGTCTTTCTTTGACACCAATTGGCCAACTATGCCCAGGAGAAAAGCCTCTGGTTTCTTAGGGAAAGTGTACTTAAGTACCTTCTTCAGTTCATTATAGATCATCTCCCAGAAGCCTTAATCTTTGGGCACGTCCACCAAAGGTGAAAAAATGTACCTTCAGTTTCTCTACATTTCCAACATTTATTATCGGGCAGATGATAAATTTTTGCAAGCTTGACTGGGGTCATGTACCACCTGTACATCATTTTCATAATATTCTCTCTTAGGGCATTACATGCCGTAAATTTAATCCCGGTGGTCCACAACTTCTCCCAGTCAGCAAACATAATGTTGTAACCTATATCTTGTGCCGATTTTATCATTGCCGATTTTACAGTCTCTTCCTCAGTGTTCCATTTCAGCAGCAAATTATACATTCTTGATAGAATCTTAGCATTGGGTTCTAACAGTTCTGTCTCTAACTTTGATTTTTCCACCTGGAAACCCACTTTTTTATCCTGGTTAAAGACCTCTCTTATTTGAAAATAGTGTAACCAGTCTTGCACCTTCTCTTTAAGCTTCTCATAGCTCTGCAATTTTAATTTGTCACCCTCCTGTTCTAAAATTTCCCAATATTTTGGCCACTTGGCCTCCATATTGAGTTTTTTCAAAGCTTTCGCTTCCATAGGTGAAAGCCACCTTGGGGTTTTACTCTCCAAAAAGTCTTTATATCTAATCCAGACATTAAACAATGCTTTCCTGACAATATGGTTTTTGAATGCCTTATGCGCCTTTACCTTGCCATACCATAAATATGCATGCCATCCAAATACATTGTCATACCCCTCAAGATCTAAAACGTCTGTGTTTTCAAGAAGTAGCCATTCCTTCAACCAGCAGAAAGCTGCTGATTCATAATAGAGTTTCAAGTCTGGCAGGGTAAACCCCCCTCTATCTTTGGCATCAGTAAGTATCTTATATTTTATTCTGGGCTTTTTGCCCTGCCAGACAAATCGCTCAACGGCCCCTGAATCTCCTTCCAGGGGTGTGTTGGGGGGCTGCAGCGCCCTTGTAGCACCCCCTTTTCCCTCCAAGGAGCTGGATTCCCTCTCCGGAGGGTAATCCCGCTTGTTTTCGCCTCGCGATCTGACCGGAAGTCCGCCTGTATTTTAATATTGTGCAGGGCCAGATGGGCTGACCTCTAAGTACTATAAGACACTAAAAGACTACTTGATACAACCATTCATGGAGGTCAGCAATGAAATTTTGGAGGGGAAGAAGGCGCCGGAGTCGTGGAAGGAAGCTTTTATCACTTTGATACCAAAATCGGAAGCTGAAAAGACACAATTTAGGAATTATCGTCCCATTTCTCTCTTGAATGTGGATTACAAAATATTTGCAGACATTTTGGCAAGTAGATTTAAAAAAGTTCTAAATGAAGTAATCCACAAGGACCAGGCAGGCTTTCTCCCAGGTAGACATTTGTTTGCTAATACAAGGAACATTATTGATATTTTGGAACTTTTGCAAACAGATATAAATACAAAAGCAGTCTTAATTTTTATAGATGCGGAGAAGGCCTTTGACAACATTTCCTGGAAATTTATGAAGGGTAATTTAAAAGAAATGGAGGCGGGACTGGGTTTTGAGAATGGGATTGAGGCGATATATTCAGAGCAAAAAGCTAAATTGATAGTTAACAATGTGGTTACCGAAGAGTTTAAAATTGAAAAAGGAACACGACAAGGCTGCCCCATCTCCCCTTTGCTATTTATTTCTGTTCTGGAGGTGCTCCTGAACATGATTAGAGGGGACCGGTTGGTGAAAGGAATTCAGGTCGGAGCGAAACAATATAAACTTAAAGCCTTTGCAGATGACCTAGTTTTGACCCTGCAGGAGCCAGAATCTAGTACGCAAAGAGTATTACAATTGATTCAAGACTTTGGTCGGGTGGCGGGATTCAAACTAAACAAACAGAAAACTAAGGTATTGGAAAAGAACTTGACAGATACAGAGTCAGAACGGTTTCAGAGAGAGACAGAACTAAATGTGGTTAAAAAAGTAAAGTACCTAGGGGTAAATATAACAGCAAAAAATCTGAGTCTATTTAAGGATAATTATGAAAAATGTTGGTCAGAAATTAAGAGAGACTTAGACAGTTGGACCAAATTGAAACTTTCTTTGTTAGGCCGAATTGCTGCAATCAAGATGAATGTATTGCCAAAAATGCTGTTTTTATTTCAAACACTACAGATTGTGGACAAGACGGAGTGCTTCCGGAAGTGGCAGAGAGATATCTCTAAGTTTGTCTGGCAGGGCAAAAAGCCCAGAATTAAGTATAAGATATTAACCGATGCGAAAGATAGAGGGGGCTTTGCCCTGCCGGACTTAAAGTTGTATTATGAGGCCGCAGCTTTTTGCTGGCTAAAAGATTGGCTACTTCTGGAAGACACTGATGTATTGGATCTGGAAGGTTTCAATAATGCGTTTGGATGGCATGCATACTTATGGTATGACAAGGTTAAGATCAATAAGGCCTTTAAGAACCATATTGTCAGAAAAGCAGTGTTCAATGTCTGGACAAAATATAAAGACTTATTGGAAAATAAAACTCCAAGGTGGCTCTCACCTATGGAAGCTAAGGCCCGAAAAACACCCAATATGGAGGCCAATTGGCCAAAATATTGGGAGATACTAGAAAAAGATGGAGACAATTGGAAATTGCAGAGTTTGGAGAAATTGAAGGATAAAGTGCGAGACTGGTTACATTACGCTCAGATTAAAGAAATTTTTAAAAATGACAAGAAGTTAGGGTTCCAGGTGGAGAAATCGAAATTGGAAACAGAACTGATAGAACCAAAGACTAAGGTACTTTCTAGAATGTATAACTTGCTGCTAAAATGGAACACTCAAGATGAAACGGTTAAATCCGCTATGATAAGGTGGGCGCAGGACATTGGGTATAACATCATGTTTGAGGACTGGGAAAGGTTGTGGACTACTGGGTTGAACTTTACTGCATGTAATGCTCTGAAAGAAAATATAATGAAAATGATTTATAGATGGTATATGACCCCAGTCAAATTGGCAAAAATATACCACCTGTCTGATAATAAATGTTGGAAGTGTAAAGAAAGAGAAGGAACATTCTTTCACCTCTGGTGGACATGCCCTAAAGTGAAGGCCTTCTGGGAAATGATATATAATGAATTGAAAAAGGTATTTAAGTATACCTTCACTAAGAAACCAGAGGCCTTCCTCCTGGGCATTGTCGGCCAAGGGGTGGCAAAGAAGGACCGAACCTTTTTTATGTATGCAACAACAGCAGCAAGGATACTCCTAGCGAAGCACTGGAAAACTCAAGATTTCCCCACACTGGAAGACTGGCAGATGCAACTGATAGACTATATCAGTGTTTCCCAACCTTGGGCCTCCAGATGTTTTTGGCCTACAACTCCCATCATCCCTAGCTAGCAAGACCAGTGGTCAGGGATGATGGGAATTGTAGTTTAAAAACAGCTGGAGGCCCAAGGTTGGGAAACACTGGACTATATGGAACTGGCCGAGATGACGGGCAGAATTCGAGACCTGGGAGAAGAGAGGATGGAAGAAGACTGGAAGAAATTCAAGATTTATTTACAAAAATATTGTAATTTGGCTGAATGTTATTTTTTTTTTAAAAAAAATATTTTTATTGGTTTTTTACACATATAAAAGACAATACAGAACAAAACACAAACATCAAACATACAACAAAAATTTGACTTCCCCATACCTTCCCTTCGCCACATCCTTATTTTGCCATTTTTTCGAGCAACTCTTCAGTCAATTTTTAATCAAGTCCCTTTTAAATTTACTTAAAGTTTAAGATTTACGGCTGTAATTCTTTATTTCTTACCCCTTGACATCTTATCAGTCCACAATTTTACAATAATTTTTGAGATATATTTTAAATTTTCTCCAGTCCTCTTCCACTGTCTCTTTCCTCTGGTCACGGATTCTGCCGGTCATCTCTGCCAATCCCATATATTCCGTCACCTTCGACTGCCATTCTTCCAGAGTAGGTAGTTCTTGCATCTTCCAATACTTTGCCAACAGAATTCTTGCTGCTGTGGTTGCATACATAAAAAATGTCTTATCCTTCTTTGGTACCAATTGGCCGACCATGCCCAAGAGAAAAGCCTCCGGTTTCTTTGCAAATGTCCACTTAAGGACTTTCTTAATGTCATTATAGATCATTTCCCGGTAGGCCTTAATCTTTGGGCAGGTCCACCAAAGATGATAAAAAGTGCCTTCAGTCTCATTACATTTCCAGCATTTATTATTGGGCAGATGGTAGATCTTTGCAAGTTTGACTGGCGTCATGTACCACCTATAGATCATTTTCATTATGTTCTCTTTCAAGGCACTACATGCCGTAAATTTAATACCGGTGGTCCATAACTGTTCCCAGTCAACAAACATAATATCATGACCGATGTCCTGTGCCCATTTAATCATAGCTGATTTCACCATTTCATCCTGTGTGTTCCATTTCAGCAGCAAATTATACATTTTAGATAAATTCTTAGTATTGGATTCTAACAATTCTGTTTCTAACTTTGACCTCTCCTTCTGAAAACCAAGTTTCCTGTCCTGCTTAAATGTCTCATTTATCTGACGATAATGTAGCCAATCTCGAACTTTATGCTTTAGCTTCTCAAAACTTTGAAGCTTCAGTTTTTCACCATCATATTCTAAAATTTCACAATATTTAGGCCAATTAGAGTCCATGTTAAGTTTTTTCACTGCTTTCGCTTCCATTGGTGACAACCACCTGGGGGTTTTACTTTCCAATAGGTCCTTATATCTATTCCAAACATTATACAATGCTTTCCTGACAATATGGTTTTTAAAGCTTTTATACACCTTTACCTTGTCATACCACAAATATGCTTGCCAACCAAAACTATTGTCATATCCTTCCAGATCCAAAATGTCTGTATCTTCCAGAAGTAGCCATTGCTTCAGCCAGCAAAATGCTGCTGATTCATAATAAAGTCTTAAGTCTGGCAGGGCGAAGCCCCCTCTATCTTTTGCGTCAGTTAAAATCTTAAATTTTATTCTGGGCTTTTTGCCCTGCCAGACAAATTTAGATATATCTTTCTGCCACTTCTTGAAGCAATCCATTTTGTCTAGGATCTGCAACGTCTGAAATAAGAACAACATTCTTGGCAATACATTCATCTTGATAACAGCAATTCGGCCTAACAAGGAAAGTTTCAGCCTGGACCATATATCTAGATCTTTTTTTACTTCTGACCAGCATTTTTCATAATTGTCTTTATATAAATTCGCATTTTTAGATGTTAAATTTACCCCCAGGTACTTAACCTTTTTTGCTATTTCCAACCCAGTTTCACTCTGAAACCTATCTTTCTCCTCATTTGTTAGATTTTTTTCCAACACCTTTGTTTTCTGTTTGTTTAATTTGAATCCTGCAACCTGGCCATTAATTCTAAAACTCTTTTGGTACTAACTTCTGGCTGTTGCAAAGTTAACACTAAATCATCTGCAGATGCCCTTAATTTGTATTGTTTGGTTCCGACCTGTATTCCTTTTACCAGCTGGTCCTTTCTAATCATATTTAATAAAACCTCCAGGACAGATATAAAAAGTAAAGGGGATATAGGGCATCCCTGTCGTGTGCCTTTCTCTATTGGTATTTCGTCCATTACCACATTGTTCACAATTAGTTTAGCTCTTTGTTCAGAGTATATTGCACCTATACCGTTTTCAAACCCTTGGCCTACCCCCATCCCATGGAGATTCTTCTTCATAAATTTCCAAGAAATGTTGTCAAAGGCTTTCTCCGCGTCCACAAAGATCAAAACTGCCTTTCTGTTGATGTCCACCTCTAGCAACTCCAAAATGTCTATAATATTCCTCACATTATCTGACATGTGTCTCCCTGGGAGAAAGCCTGTTTGATTCTTGTGAATCTCCTCTACCAGTACTCTCTTAAATCTTTTCGCTAGAACGTCTGCAAAAATTTTATAATCCACATTCAAGAGTGATATAGGGCGGTAGTTCTTAACTTGATGTTTCTCAGTTTCTGTCTTCGGTATAAGTGAGATAAATGCTTCTTTCCATGATTCGGGAGCCTTTTTCCCCTCTAATATCTGATTGCATACTTCCTTCAATGGTTGTATTAACCATTCCTTAAGAGCTTTGTAGTATTTCGCAGTCAAGCCGTCTGGTCCTGGTGATTTCCCCAATTTCATATTCTGAATGGCACCCTCTATTTCCTGTTCTGTAATTTTTTCATTCAAAATCCTTTTGTTTTGTTCTGTAATTTGTGATAGTCCATATTTTTTAACAAATTCCTCCATTTCTTGTTCATTTACAGGCCCTTGTGCATACAGTTTTTTAAAGAAACTTTGAAAACAGTTACTTATCTCATTCGGTTTGTTAACAAGTTTCCCATCTATTTCCAAGGATGTCACAGTGTTTAACTTTTGTCTCTTTTTCAGTTGCCATGACAGCAGTTTCCCACATTTATCTGCTGATTCAAAAGTCTTTTGTCTCATTTGCTTTATTTTCCATTCTATCTCTTGATTCATCAATTCCATGTATTGCGTCTGGTAATATTTTATTTCTCTTAAAATCTCCTGAGACTTTGGTTTGGATCTCAATTTCTTCTCTCCTTCTTTTATCTGTTTCAAAATCTTTTCCTTTCTCTCATTTTGTTTTTTCCTCTTTATAGAATTCTGCTGAATTAGGAAACCGCGCATCACGGCCTTACTTGCGTCCCATACTGTTCTTTTTTCCACCTCCGTTCTCAAATTTATCTCAAAATAGTCCTTCACTATTTTTGAGGCCTTTTGATAAATTTCTTCATCTCTAAATAGGGTGTCATTCATTCTCCATCTAAAGGTTCCAGCCGTTGTTAATTTCATTTCCATCTTAACTGCATTATGGTCGGAACAGGTTTTTGTGCAGATTTCTGTTTTTTTCACTCTTGGTGCCAGATTGCTAGAAATCCAAATTTGATCAATTCTAGTCCAGGTCATTTTTGCTTCAGAGAAGAAGGTTCCCTCTCTTTCCAGAGGGTTCGTTGTTCTCCAAATATCAATCAGGTCCATGGTGTCAGTCAGTTCAAAGAAAGTCTTTGGTAGTCTCCCATCCTTGGATATTACTTGTCTTTGTGCTTTGTCCATATTTGTGGAGACAACTCCGTTCAAGTCGCCCATCAATATGATTTTAAAGTCCATAAAGTCCATTAAGGTCTCATGCAACTTCTTGAAGAACTCTGCCTTCCCCTCATTAGGTGCATAAACTCCAACAATTAAAATCTTTTCTCCTTGAATTTGAATTTCTACTGCCAGGTATCTTCCTTCATCATCTTTAAAGATCATTTTTGGTTCCCATTTTTCCTTGGCATAGATCACCACCCCTCTTTTCTTAACTTTGTCTGAGGAAACAAATTCCAGTCCTAATCTCTTATTTATCAAAAGTTTTCTGTGTATCCTGGCAATATGGGTTTCTTGCAAACAGATTATGTCTAACTGTTCTTTCTTTAATATATGAAAGACTTGATCTCTTTTTCGGGGATGGTTTAGACCATTGCAGTTCCAACTCAGAAGTTGCAGGGACATTTTTGTTATTGGGTATTTTTCCCACCCACTGCTCCAAGTTCTTGTTCCTCGTCAGTCGGTGCTGGGTTCAATCCAAACGATAGGTTTGCAATGTCCGGTATTTCCCTCTCTCTCACGGTTCCTTTCTGAAAGTCCTCAAAGTTTCTCTCCAAAAAGTGTTCTTTATCTTGAATTGTTTTTATTTTGATTTTCTTCCCTTTGAAGTTGAAAGACAGCCCTTGTGGGAATTCCCACCTGAATTGAACGTTGTTTTGTTTCAGTAGGTCAACTAAATCTTTAAATTGTGTTCTCACCTCCAAAAAGTATCTGGGAATATCTTTAAAAATCTGTATTTGGGAGTTTTTAATAACCAATGCCTTCTGGAAGTGTAAGTTCAATATTTTGTCTCTTTCTTCCTTGGATCTGAGGGTAATTAAACAATCCCTTGGTTTCTTACCTTGCTTTCTGCCAATCCGGAAGGCTGTAGTTATTGCAAAATCCTCTTCCTCTCCCTCTAACTCATCACTCCAAAATTCTTGGAACTTATCTGTAAGAAACTCCCCAAGCTTGTCCTCTTCCTCCTCAGGTACCAGTCTCAATTTCAGATTCTTGCCTTTCCTCTCCAGTTCCATAAGGGCCAAGGCTGCATCATGTTCATATACTTTCTTTGCAATAGGGACAAATTTCCCTTTAGTTTCCTCGGCCGTGCTCTTAGCGCTCTCGGCTATTCTCCTTGTTTCTGTACTTTCCTGAATTAAACGATTTATAGAATCTGTATTAGACGATATTGTCGTTGTGTTCAAATCCAGTCTTGTTGTCAATTCTGTCAGTTTCTTAGAATTCTCTGTAGACTGCTTGGTAAGTGCTTCTAAAGATTCATTTATCCTGAGTAAAGCCTGTGTCATGGAATCCATTGATACTGTTGTTGTTCTTTCCTGTGCAGCTGATGCTCCTGATGTGGAGCCTCTTTTCTTTTGAGCCTGCTTTGCTTTGGATCTTGTTGATATTTCATCCAGTGGACCGCTCATATCTCAAGGTCGTTCCCACAGGAACAGTTGCAAGTGGAAAATCCCACTATTTCTGCCTCAATACAACAGTCTCTCTTTTAGACCTCTAGAGGGAGTACATTGTATCCAGTACAGGAACAAAGAAACAGGGAAAGAAGTAGCCATACAAAGTTCCAAAAGTGAAAGTCCAAGTAAAGACCCTACTTTGTTGCAATTTAAGATGTTACAGTTTTTGTCCACTAAAGTCCCGTTATTTTATTTCAGATAAATCTTACTTTGTATCCACCATCTAGTTTGACAGTTCACTCCCAGGCGCTCACTGCTCCGGCAGCCTGGCCAGAGGTATCGACAGCGGAAAGTTTCCGTTTCCAAACTCCTTTCTTCAAGCAGATAAAATTAAGTCAATTTTCTTCCCCCCTCTCCTGCTCATTAGGGGGGAGGTCCTCTTTCGATGTCAGGTTAACGAAGTTGAAAAGCATAAATACGTTCCCTTTAAACACAGCTTACTCCTTTCGTTGCTCAATCAAACATGCAGTTCCGGGAGGCAGACTTCCTTAATTTTTGCCTAACCCGTTTTCAGCCTAATCTTCTTAATTTTTAAAGTCCCGTTCACTTTATTTGTCGATCTTACTCACGGGTATTGTTGCCAATCGGTAGTTTCAGGAAGGAATCGGCGCTCTCCGTCAATGGCGACGCGGCTTCGCTCCGTGGGCTGGGTTGCGATCCTCAGCACCGCGCTCACACCCGATGCCGCTCCGGAGCCTTTTAAAAGGCTCTTTCGCGATACTGGGGGGCGCAAAGGTGCCCACCGACTCTCCTTGCTCACAGGCTTCAGCGCCTGTGATTTTAGGGGTCCCCCGCTCGCCGTAGCGGGTCAGACCCGAACTCACGGAGCAGTCCTGCTTCGGAGCTCGAAGCAAGGACCGCCATTAACGCTGGCGCCGACCGGAAGTCATTTGGCTGAATGTTAAGCAGGTTGCTAAATCGTAAACAATCGGGCACCAGTAAATTAGATAGAATTAGGAAGACAAGTGAGATTGAGAAAATGTGAACCATTTGGAGAACTATTAGATTATAAATTAAGATTGTGGGACATAAAATGCAAATAAGATGATAAATTGCTGGAAAATTCCTTTTTTATGATGAAAATGGGAGCGGGAGATGAGAGGAAGTCCAGAGAAGTTGTGAAAATATGTCATGGCAGATATTGTATTGTGAACCAACTATGTATTCATATGGAAAAACTTTAATAAATATTATTTTAAAAAAATAAAAAAAATATTGTGTTGGTAGCCGCCCAGAGTGGCTGGGGGGACCCAGCCAGATGGGCGGGGTATAAATAAATTATTATTATTATTATTATTATTATTATTACACTTAATAAAAGAGGGCTGGGGTGTTGTTTATGGGTTCTTCTTCGGGGGGGATTTTTGCTGTTGCTGATGTTAATTTTTTATATCTTTAGTTTGGATTATATGATTTACATGGAATCTTATTATTTATGTGGATTTTTTTCAATTTCGTTGTGTATTTTTGATATTTTGTTCATTGTTTATGACTAGTTTTGTTATGTTTGCAGTTATGTAATATTTTATTTTTTTGTAAGCTGCCTTACACATGTCAAGAAGATGAAGGGACATTTTCTCGTGCTTGGTGGACATGTGAAATAGCTAAAAACATATGGGATACAAATTCATACATTGATGCAGAGGATTTTGAAGGTTAATATTCAACTGTTGGGACTTACCGATATACAGAAAGCCTTTCCTGACTATAGCGCTGCAGCAGCTGCCAGCCAAGTGCTAGGAAATGTTCCCCAGCAGATGCCACGCTAGGAGTCCTGCACCACTGGGTTTTTCAGGTATTCAGAGAAATTGTGGATTTTAGGACTTAGAAATGGGACAGTAGCTTTATTTGGCACTGCCAGAAAAGACTGCCCCTTCAAATTCTGTTTGTAAAAAGTATAATAATTTAATAATAATAATAATATTTTATTATTTCTACCCCGCCTATCTGGCTGGGCTTCCCCAGCCACTCTGTGCGGCTTCCAGCAAAAGATATAAAAATACATTAAAACATCAGTCATTAAAAGCTTCCCTAAACAGGGCTGCCTTCAGATGTCTTCTAAATGTCATATAATTGTTTATTTCTTTGACATCTGGTGGGAGGGCGTTCCACAGGGCAGGCGTCACTACTGAGAAGCCCTCTGCCTGGTTCCCTGTAACTTCACTTCTCGCAATGAGGGAACCACCAGAATGTTGGGATCCACAGAATGCTGTGTGAGATAGTAAGTCTGCAGGCTTGAGGTTGCTAGCTGATGCAACTGGCTGATGCAGTCAGCCTGCAATACTTTATATGGAGGTGCTGGGTCAGAGTGACTCAGCAGTAATGTGCTGACAGTTGATTGGCTGTCATCGGTTTAAAAGGGAAACCTGTCCAGCAGTAAGGTGGTGGTGTAGAGGAGTGTGGTCAGAGAGAGAGAGTTAGATGTCTTCCTATTTGCCTTAAGGTGCAGCCAGGTAGTCTGTTTGTTTGACTGTACATGAGAAACTCGAAAAATTAGAATATCGTGGAAAAGTTCAGACCTTGTCTCTTCACCTGTCATTTGTGGCTGCTCCACCCAGGTCTGAGACACCTTCTGGAGTGAAACAAAGATTGGGGGATGGGGGAGGCAAGAGGATGGAGCCGTGTAAGCCCCTCTGTGGGTACTGTGAAAACAGACTCCTTTTGTCTGGATCTTCCCCGTGCAAAGATGGGTCTGTATGCATTTTGAGCAGAGGAGGAGGGTCTGTGGAACTGCCCACCACTGTGGTGTACTGTTCCCAGGATAGGTAAAGATCATTCAAAAGTTTTCATATCGAAAAACGGTCTTTCATTTTGAGATCCTTTGTAACAGCATCCAGTTCATTTAACCACAACCTACTGTAGCACCCTGCTTGTGGTTAACGCTTAGCTGGAATGAAATATTCAACGCAGCAATAGAGAAATTAAAATAATAATTTATTTGTCAGACAAATAAATGAGAGGCACAGTGGTATATGGTTACCAAGCTCTGGCCTGGCCTCCTGCCATTATGGCCAGCACTTATATTCCCTCAGCCCAGCCTCCTTGCTCCTCCTTTGGCTGCCTCTGTCCAATCAGCCTGGTTGAAATTCCCATTGGCTGTTTGCTAGAACCAATCACAAAAGATACACCCATTTCCTATTACCTTTTATGGGAGACAAAAGCTATATATTCTTCTATCTATAAATGACAAATAAGTAGTCATTTATCTTACATTTATATCAACAAGGAACCTTAATTACCAGCTCACCTCTTGCCCTCCTTGCCCTATTGCCTTCCAAAACAGATGGTTAATCTTAACTTTTTATCTTCAAGGATCTTGAGTTCACATCATCATTGAAAGATCTCCTTTTGGAGGTCTTTAAACAAAAGCCCTGACAACTATATATCAGGAGTGCTCGATGGCATCTCCTGTCTGGCAGGGGGCTGGGCTCATTTGCCCCTCTGGTCTCCTACAGCCATGATTCTATGAAATAAGAATTTAACATTTCTTTCTTTCTAGATCCTTTGCATAATTACATTTAAGCTAATATATTTCATACATACATAAATAACCTTTTAAAAGGAAAAGAAATCTTAAAAGGATATCAGTTTAAGAAAGAAACAACTTTAGAAAAAGATTTCCCAAAATACTCCCTCCTTTTCTGCCAGCCAGATGCTTTTCCATTGCTCTTGACCTTTTTAACCTTAGGAAGAAGATATGGCTCAAGTTTACTATTTGCCAAGCTTAATCTGTAGGGTCAGTGTAACCTTGCTCTTAGCCTGTAATTCCCTTTTTACGACTTTGAGAATTGTTTTCTGCTATAAATCAAGGGGCCCCTTGTCCAGGAGAATAAACATCTTGCCAAGGTTCTTAGGCAGCTGGTTTGCCTGGCATGAAACATTTGAAAATCTTTAGGCTCATTTTAAAATACAGATCCTGATTAATATATAGCTTGGATAAAAATGCAGGCTATGATTAGATGCCTCACTACGACCCTTGAGGTTTTTACTGAAGCAAAAGGATTGATTCCATCCCTGTATCAAACAGCTGTGATTTGAGGATCGTCTGTTTCATGGCAGCTCCTGTGCCTCTCCCCTCTGCTGCATTTGGCATGAAATTGCTGGTCATTTCCCCAGGATTAAAAAGGCCTACCTACTCTGGGCTTATTCGTGGGAATTACTTTGCAACAAAGAACAAAGCTAACATAGAAGGAAGCTTTTTCCTATTCCATACATATTGTTGATATTTAACACCAGGAGGCTGCATGTGTTTCTGCCATTGCAATTTGGATGAGATAGATGACAGGGAGTGTAAGACTGGCTTTGAAAATTCAGCTGCCTTTGGGGTGATTTTTTTTTCAATGTCTCAGGAGTGTCGATGAATGGCCAGTTTATAAAACTGTGCTGTTGATTGCTGTTGGTGGGTTTTCTGAATAATAGATTTAAGTTTTATACTGGTTGAGCTATTTTTACATAAAGTTGCTCTCTTAGGTGGATTTTAAGTTTGTTTAATCATATGTATATATTGTGATGATTTCAGTTCTTTAAAAAGTGTTTTACAGGAGTTGTTCAAATAGATAGATAGCATTTCATTATTTTAAATGAAATACGCTTAACAGATAGCAGGCAGCAGATGGCTACAGTAACCTGATCCCTGAGCATAGTGGACAAGGAAAGGGGGGCCAGAGCAGAGATACACAAACTAGCAGTTTGAGCTCAGAAACAGGGGGATGGAGGCCAGGAATAGCCAGCCCAAAAACTCGAAGGCACCAAAAGGTCAGTGAGAGGAGGGAAAAAGAGTGAAAGTGAAAGGGCTTTTTCCCCTGTTGGAAGAAGAGGAAGGGGCTGAGTTTAGACTCGGCAACTGTGAACTTGGAGTCAGACACGAAGTGAAGGAGCTCTGGAGTGATTTTTGTGTTTGAGCAATAAACCTGAGATAATTACTACCAGTGTTTCGCTTCTGTGGGAGAGCCAAGCCATTACAGCTGTCAAAGCGACAAGTTGCCAAAGTGGCGAACTGTCAAAGCGAGTTGCTTTTCGGAATTGTAGGCAGATTGGAGGTCTCCTCTGGACGTCCGAGCCAGGAAGTATTTTGGATGTCCAGTGAGTTGTAGTTGGAGGTGTATCCAGTCCGGTCTGTTGGGCCCGATCCGCGCCCAGAACTGGTCTGGTCTGTTGGGCCCAATCCATGCCCCGAACTGGTCCAGTCTGTTGGGCATCCTCAAAGTCATTGTCGTCGTCCCTGGGCTGTGCTGGGGTGGCGTACACCGCTGGGGTATCGTCGGCATCAGACACGTCAGCAGGTGGAGGTGCAGCTTTACAATGTGTGTGATGAAGCCAAGAAGACTTTTCTGCTACCCTAAGAGAAGTGGGGGTAGTCAGTAATACCTGATAGGGTCCCTCCTATGTGGGTTGTAGCGGCACCTTGTGATAGGTCTTCGTCAATACCCAGTCTCCTGGATGGAAAGAGTGGATATTCTCCTCCAAGGGTAAGTTTTGACTTCCAGCTGCATACCTATGGAGCATAATCAATTGCTTCTGGAGCTGGATTACATATTGGGTTAATTCAGATTCCCCTACCTCGAGTTCCGAAGGGGGGAATTGAGTGTGGTATACTGGAGATGGTCTCCCAAACAGCAGTTCATAAGGGGAAAAGTTCAGCCTGCCCCTGGGGCATCCCCATATATTGTGCAGTACTAGAGGGAGAGCATTTACCCATTTCATTCCGGCAGATTTGCAGAGTTTTCCTAGTTGTGCTTTGAGTTGTTGGTTGACCCTTTCAACCTGGCCAGAGGAAGGCGGGTGGTATGGGACATATAATTATTTCCATTTAATCCCCAGCGCCGTGGCTATTTTTTGAACAACATCTGAAGTAAAATGGGATCCTCTGTCACTGTTTATATGTCTTGGTATCCCAAAGCGTGGTATGATTTCATGCAACAAGGCTTTTGCCACAACTTGTGCAGTAGCATGGCGACCTGGGAAACACTCAACCCACCCAGATAACTGGTCAATGACGACCAAGACACGCTTGTAGCCTTGGCAAAGGGTAAATCTATAAAATCTACTTGCAAGCTTTCAAAGGGAACAAAGGCCCATGGTCTAGCTCCTGGTGGGTTTCTAGCCATGTGCTTTGGGTTGAAGGCTTGGCAGATGTGACAGTTTTTAAAAAAATAATATTTTTTTATTAATTTTAACATATAAATTATAAAATGTACCACAAAACTTATCACTTATACAATCTTTTTAGACTTCCATCAGCACCTCTGATGATCCACCTTTTTTAACCACTTTCTTAACTTTATATTGCCTTTACATCTCTTAACAAATCATCCTTCCCCTTCTCCATTTTTGCAATAGTTCCAATAATACTCCTCACAAAAACGTCTTGCAAACCTACAAAAGTTGTCTGATCTTCACAAATACTTTTCAAGTAGTCCGTAAATTTACTCCAGTCTTCCGTGAATTTCTGGTCCCGCCGGTTTCGAATCCTTTCTGTTAGTTTATCTAGTTCTGCATAGTCCATTAACTTCATTCTCCATTCTTCAATCGTCGGTAATTCTTCTTGCTTCCATTCTTGGGCCAATAATATTCTTGCTGCTGTTATTACTTATAAAAAGAGCTTACATTCCTTTCTATTTATGTCACTCCCCACAATGCCCAATAGAAATGCTTCTGGTTTCTTTAGAAATGTATATTTCAACATTTTTTTCAACTCATTATATATCATCTCCCAGAACCATTTCACCTTTTTACATTCCCACCACATGTGATAAAATGTTCCCTCTTTTCTTTTAGGGCGGCAGATGTGACAGTTTTTAACAGCAGCCTTTGCGGCTAGGGCTAGTCCAGGTGCATACCAACAGTGCATACCAGCAGTTTGATACATCTGCTCAAAATCTACATCAGCAGGGAGTTGTTCCCCTTGAAATTCATTATCCGGTAGTAGGGGCATTAGAGCAGCTTTCTGCGCTGTCTGATCAGCAAAATGGTTCCCCTTCGATATTGGATCTTTCCCTTCGGTATGTGCCTTACAAACAAACAAACAATCTTTATTACGGTCCAGAGACCAACAAAACATTGCAAATGTGCCTTACAATGAACTACGGCTATCACTTCTGGAAGATGTATTTCTTCGGGTAAACATAAATCCTACGTCCAGTCACTCTTCCCTGCGCGGACTTTTGCTGGGAAAGCTGACCTGGCAGGAGAGCAGAGTAGCAGCAGCGGTCCTGCGTCCATGTGAGAAAAGGGATAAATCATGCCCAGAGACAGTTCGTTCTTATCTCTAGTAGCTTTATTTACAAAGCAGTAAAACCATCGGAAACTTCAGCCATTTCTCTCTGTGCTTCCCAAAAGCACTGTCGCAGCTTCTGCTGCTGGTGCTGTGTGTCAGCCAGAAGCGAAAGCAGATCTGAACGCAGACACACACTGTGACGCACTTCCCTGCGTCACGCTCCTCCCAGATACAGGACACCATGGAGTTTTAACCCTGTTAGTTCCAAACTCCACACCCCCTCTTGTCCTGCATCTGGGGACAACAGCCAACATTGCTTTCCCCATACACAGACCCTCACAGAACTCCTCGTGCTTCTGGAAGGTCAATGGTTTTGTGAAACCATCAGCGAGGTTCTTTGTTGAGGGACAGCATTTCAGAGCAACTAGCCCCTCATGAACGCTCTGACATACATTCCGGAAACGTATGTCCAAATGTTTGGTCCTCGCCTTGAATTGCCCCGTCTCAGCTAATTTAAGGCACGGTTGATTGTCTTCATGCACCACAACGGGCAGACAATTCTCTCCACAGATTTCCTCGACCAAACACGCATAGAACTCCAGCTCTCTGCAAGCTTCTGATAGCGCACTGAACTCAGCTTCAGTAGATGAAAGCGCTATGAGACTTTGCTTTCGGGACCTCCACCCAACCACTGAGTCCCCAAACTTCACCACTAGGCCTGACACTGATTTGCGGTCCTCAGAGTTAGCCCAATCCGAATCCACCCAAGCAGCTAGTGTGACTTCTCCTTGGGCTGGCAACCTAAGACAAAAGTCTTTGGTATCTTGCAGGTAACGCAGCACCTGCTTTATACCATTCCAGGCCTGCACACTAGGACTTGAAGCCTCTCTACTGAGCAGATTGACAGCAAACGCAATGTCTGGTCTGCTCCACTGTGACAGATACAACAGACTACCCAGAGCTGACTGAAAGAGTTCAGTATTTTCGAACACCACGCGTTCTACTTGCTGACACTCCTTCACGTATCCAGTCTCCATGGGTGATCTGGCACCTGCACAATCAGACATCCTGAACTTCTCAAGCAACTGTTCAATCTTACCTTTCTGGCGAAGCAAAAAGCTTCCATCACTTGCTTTTGTGATCTGTACGCCTAAATAGGACTTGACATCTCCAAGCTGCTTCAGCTTGAACCGCTTTCCAAGCTCCTTAGCAAACTTCTCCACCTGTTCACCTGTCTGTGCCATGATCAATAAATCATCAACAAACACCTGCACTACTTGCTGTTTCAAGCCTGAATCTCTAATGTAAAGACAACTGTCTGCAAGAGATCTCTTAAAACCTAGCTCTTCTAAGGCTTCATGTAGGCACATATTCCAATTCCTGGCAGATTGGCGTAATCCATAAATGGATTTGTGCAACCGCCACACGACGCCTGGCTCACTGACTTCAAACCCTGGAGGAGGAAGCATGTACAACTCCTCCTGGAGATCTGAGTTCAGGTAGGCGACATCTACATCAAAGTGGTTCACCTTCCAACCTCTCTGTGCTGCTATCGCCAAAAATGTTATTAGAGTCTCCGCTCGTGACGTTGGTGAATACACCTCCGTGAAGTGGACACCCTTTTTCTGTGTGAATCCTCGGGCCACAAATCTTGCTTTATACTGTGGTTCTCCCGCTTCTGTGGGTTTCAAACGGTAAACCCACCTGCAACTAACAGCTCTCTGGTTAGCCGGCAGCTGAGTGAGTTCGAACACACCAAGAGACTCCATTGAGTTCATCTCCTTCTGCATCGCCTCACGCCATTTGCTGGCTTCTTCCTGAGGCAACTTTTGAACATCCTCAAAGGATTCAGGTTCACATCTAGCCACACCAACCCAGACACTTGTGGCTTCAAACCTTTCAGGTGGCTTCCCTTTGGTTGATCTTGCTGACCTCCTCAGCGTGAATTCTGGAACTGCGCCTGATTCACCTGGATCAGCCCTACTATCCTCTGTGTCTGACACATCCCCCTCTGACCTGCTGCGCCGTTTCAGGCATACAGCTGGTTCTGCTGGCAAGGATGGTTCACGCCTTAGCTCAGACTTGGCAGAAACCTGTGGAGGGGTCCTGGGACTCCCTTTTGGAGAGATACGGAGCCTCCCCCTTGGAGATCCCTGCTCTGGACTCTGTGGCTGTGGACCGTGCATCTCAGCAACAGGTTCAGCCTCGACCTCCTCCTCTTCCTCACCTGAGTCTAACAGAACATCCGGGTTCCCGTGAAGACGTTTCCACCCACTCTGCTCACAAAACTCAGCACTGCCGCTAATAAGCAGCTTAGACTGGTTGCCAGTAGGGTATGCGAAATGCCACGCCTTTGAACCCAGCTCATAGCCTACAAAGATCATCTTCCTAGACCTTGGCTCACCCTTTCTGCGCATGGCCTTTGGAATGAGAACCCAAGCCTGACAGCCGAAGACGTGAAAGTAGTGTACATTCGGCTTCTTCTGATGCAACAAAAAATACAGTGTGTTGCCTACACTGGAATTGTACACTCGATTTTGGAGAAAACAAGCTGTTTTATAACTCTCAGCCCAAAAGCGCTGTGGCAAACCTGAGTCTGCCAACATAGCGTTCGCTGATTCCTGTAGTGTGCAAAATTTTCTCTCTGCAACCCCATTCTGTTGCGGAGAGTGGGGGGCCGTCAGTCGATGACTGATACCCTTCTGCCTGAAAAACGATTGCAGCGCAGAACCTGTGAACTCCCCCCCCCCGATCAGATTGAAAGGAAATCACCCTGGTAGAGAACTGTAGCTCTACCACTGTGATCCAATCCCTGATCAGTGCAGCTGCCTCTGATTTGTGTTTAAGCATGAAAACCCAAGAATGCTTAGAAAAATCGTCAATCAGAACCAGAACCCATTTAGACCCAGCTAAAGAAGGTGTTGGCATGGGCCCTGACAAATCCGCATGCACAAGTTCAAAGGGTTTGCTGGTTTGCCTCTCTGACCTGGGGTAAGTGCATGTTGTGACCTTCGATTGCTTACAGGCTTGACAATCTAGGTATTTGTCACATGCCTGCAACCTACACCCAATGGTGTTTTCTGCGGCTTTTCGCACAAGTGACCACCCAGCATGTCCAAATTTCCTGTGCCATAAATGTATACAACCATGGTGTGGTGGGACATTTGCACACTGCCCTTGGGCGTCTTCAATGGACTCTCCACTAGCCCCATTTTCCACCAGCCCCATTTTCCCACCAGTCCCATTTTCAATGGGCATCTTCACCAGAAAGAGCCTGTCTTTTCTCTCAACACTGTAGATCTTCTTCCCATCCCTGTAAAAGGAACACAAATTGTTAGAGAACCGAATTTCGAACCCATCAGCAGTGAGCGATGACACACTTAAAAGAGAGTGGGCAAGCTCTGGAACCACATAAACTTGCACCCAATGATCTATAAAAGAACAATATAAAAACCCAGATTCAGTCAATGGTCTTTGAGACCCGTCCGCTAATTTAACATAACGTCCAGTTTTAACTGTCTTGCAGTTTCTCAGGAGCTCCCGTGACGTCACGAGATTGTGGGACGCGCCTGAGTCGATCACGAAAGATAAAGTGTCTCTCTGGCTGTCTTCCAAAGCTGCCATGGCGTTGCTTGCACCTTGGCTGGTTGCCATGGCCACAGCCTCCCCCCGTCTAAGGCTTTTGCCTTCTCCCAGAGACACCAGAGACACCATCGCAGCTGTGAGGTGTTTTCCTCCTGGCCTGCAGCTTTCTCACGTTTTCGCTGAGAACCGGCCCTGGGAACCTGCTTTGTTGACATTCCACGCCAGCTGGTGTCCTTGGCAGCCTGGGCTTCAAGCGGATGCTTCCCAGCGCTGTTGGACGTCGCAGCAAAGCACAAACAACTTTCGGAGACTTTCGCTTTCTCAGAGCTCTTGGATCGGCCTGCACCCCCACTCCTGGGTGCACTGCTGCCTGAGGAACAGCTTGCGACTGCTTCCTCTTCTCAGCTCTCAGCCTCTCTCCAGCACATAGTCCATCACACAGACGTGTTGAAGCTTTGCAACAGCTTCCCAACACAGTGCCAGCCCCCACTGGGCTTGCTGGGCATCCTTCAGCCCCTCCTGGGCTTCCAGCCCCCTCTGGTCTGGCTCCCACTGCGGCCTGACATGCCGTCTTCAGTGCCTGCCACGCGGCTTGAGCCGATTTAATGCCCTCCAGATGAGGCAACAGCAAAGCGTCCACAGATGCTTGCAACATGCAAAGCTGTCTCTGCTCTCTCTCCCTCAGCAGAGCAGTAGCTTGCGTGGGTGGGGCTGGCTCCTTCTGGACTGGACTCCAGAGCCCTGTGGCCACAAACCACCCCCTTGCTCTTCTTGACCAGGCCTCCCAGTTGGCCCCATTTAATCTTTCACCAGGGATATTGAAGCTCTCATGGCCCTGCTGTGCCTGAGCAGCCATCTTCCACCCACTGGGGCTTCAAACGTACTCACTCTGCCAGCAAGCTGGTCCTCCGAAGCAGCCGTCTCTCTTGGCTCTTGGCTCCGATCACCAGCATTCCTCACTGCCCTTCTTGGCAGGAGACCACAGCAACTCAAAGCTGGCAGCCTTCCTCCCTTCTCACACTTGTCAGGAGACGCGGAACCCCCATAACCTCTTCGTGTAAACATAAATCCTACTTCCAGTCACTCTTCCCTGCGCGGACTTTTGCTGGGAAAGCTGACCTGGCAGGAGAGCAGAGTAACAGCAGCGGTCCTGCGTCCGTGTGAGAAAAGGGATAAATCACGTCCAGAGACAGTTTGTTCTTATCTCTAGTAGCTTTATTTACAAAGCAGTAAAACCATCGGAAACTTCAGCCATTTCTCTCTGTGCTTCCCAAAAGCACTGTCGCAGCTTCTGCTGCTGGTGCTGTGTGTCAGCCAGAAGCGAAAGCAGATCTGAACGCAGACACACACTGTGACGCACTTCCCTGCGTCACGCTCCTCCCAGATACAGGACACCACGGAGTTTTAACCCTGTTAGTTCCAAACTCCACAGTATTGAGTTCATTAAACACTCTACCAAGGTTGCATGTGCAATGTGCATGCCTGCTACCTTCAAATACCCTCTCTGGAGCCAGATTTGTCCGGTGGCATGCACTAGCCCAAAACAGTATTTTGAGTCTGTGAAGATGTAATCCGTTGTCCCGTCCCCAGCTCACAAGCTCAAATGAGAGCGATTTATTCTGCTGCCTGTGTGCTATAGTGGCCGTTGATGGGGCGTGCTTCTAAAATGTCAAAATCTGTTACCACAGCATACCCACTCCTACATTCCCCTTCTACCACCTTAGAGCTCCCATTGGTATATATGATTAAATCTGGATTTTCTAGAGGTAGATGGTCTAGATCTTCCCGTGGTTTTTCGGTATGCCTAACTATTTGGGAGCAGTCATGATGTGGTGTCCCATTGTCTGGGAGGGGTAGCAGAGTAGCAGTGTTGAGAGAGTTTACTCTCTTAATTGTCACATTTGATGGCCCAAGGAGTATGGCTTCGTATCTATGCAATCTTTGTATGGTGAATCGTTGGCAGCCACGCGTGTTGAGGAGGGTAGCTACCACAGGGGGAACATTCAGAATCATGTCATGTCCTAATACAGTTTCTTGTGCCTTTTCTAATAGTAGTACAGCTGCTGCCACTGCCCTGAGACATCCTACGTTCCCCATAGCTGATGTATCTAATTGGAGACTGTAGTATGCCACTACATATTCCTCCCTTGGAAAGGTTGTGTGAGGACTCCCGAAGCCACCCCCTTATTTCCATGTACAAAGAGGGGGGAAGGCAATCTGTAGTCAGGGAGTCCTAGAGCGGGGGATGACCTGAGTTCCCGTTTAATTGATTCAAAGCACTCTAATGCCTCCGCTGTCCACACAAGTTGGTCTGGAGCATCTTCATGTGTCATGGCAGTGAGTGGGCAGATAAACTCCCCGTATCTAGAGATCTAGGTACGGCAGAACCCACTCATCCCAATAAAGCCTCAAAGTTGTCTTTTTGTTTTGGAAGTAGTCATTTCGATATGGCTTCCATTCTGTCGGTTGTCAGTGCTCGGGTTCCCTTTCCCAGGATGTGACCAAGGTATTTTACTTCCTTCTGACAATACTTAATCTTTTTTGGAGAGACTTTGTGATCCTTGTAGGCTAGGGATGTAAGTGTTGGGATATAGTTCCATTCCACCTTAAAAAGAACAGGCATGACTGTTATGTGTCACATGCCTGTTTACTTCCAGCACAGGCTTGCTGGGAACTTCCGTTTGTATATTGCTTTTGCTATACTGCTGTTGTGCTTGGACACGAAGGGAAGCAGACATGTTTTTTCCTTTGTTCCTGAACTATGCTGAATAAATGCCTGTAAATAATGCCTACACATGTCTCTGTCCGCCACTTCCACTGTGAGAAGTTATTCACTCTGCTGATAAGAGCGTGCCAAGTCTCTAAACGTATCTGAGGCTCGTGTCGCTGATTGGTGCTGTACCGGAGATTGCTCGGCTGCTGGCCGGTGGCTGGAGCCAGATGGGGGCCTGCCTGATGCCCCCGTCTCCCCAGCAGTATCCCAACAGTAATAAGGCTTTTTGTGTCTAGTTTGCAGGAGTCTAAAGTCTTTGAAGCTATCAAGATATCATCAACGTACAGCAAGATGGTGGAGCCCCCTGGGAGGGTGACATCCAGTAAAGCTTGATAGAGTATGGAGGGGAAAATTGCTGGGGATTCTACATAACCCTGGGGTAGTCTAGTCCAAGTTAACTGTCTGGTCTGCCAGGTAAAAGCAAACAGGAACTGACTTTCAACATCCACAGGGATACTAAAAAATGCCAAGCATAGATCAATAACTGAGTAAACAACAGTTCCCTCCGGTATTGAATTCAATAGGTGGTGTGGATTTGCCACGACGGCATAGCGTGGTACCACAAAGGAGTTGATGAGCCTTAGATCTTAGATCAAGTGGTCAAGGCACCACTTGACAGGGTTTGTATTGGGTGTTTTTACTGGGAGCAAGGGGGTATTACAAGGGGAGGCACAAGGAACTAGGACTCTCATTTGTAAGAACTCTTCAATCATTGGGGTCAGTCCCTCTATCACTTCCTTCGGCAGAGGGTATTGTATGGTACATGGGTAAGGTAGGTCCTTCCTGTAGTTTATCTTTACCGGGGTGGCGGATTTTAGTAAGCCTACTGATGTGGACTCTGTGCCCCACAACCAAGGAAGAATTTCATCTACAAGCTCAAGTGGAAGGTCGGGGTTATTTCCTTTCTCCTCCCGCAATACCCCTTGGAACAGGAAAATGGATTCTTCAGGCATATCTAAATATATTCCTTCCTGACTACATTGAATAGTGGCATTCAGTTTACAGAGCAGATCCCTTCCCAAAAGATTGACTGGGCTTGAGGTTAGGAGAAAAGTGTGCTGGACAGATAAAGGTCTGACAGTCACATTGGCAGATTGGGAGAGAGGACAGTTTCGAGGAATTCTATCCAGTCCCATTACGGTTCTGGTTTCCTTCCCTGGTGATAGGTGACTATCAGTGTGTGTAGAATAGGTTGTTCCTGTATCCAATAGGCATTCAAAAGATTGTCCGTCTATCTGCATGGTACATATTGGATCGGTGGGCGAGAGTTGTAGGACAGGGCAGAGGTACGGGAAAGGGATGGGATCTGCTTCTGGTTGTCAATAGTCATCGTATTCCCCTACTAGCATTACATGAGAAGAGTTGTTAGGTCGACTGGGTTGTCCAAAAGGATTTGAGTTATTCACATAGTGTCTAGGCTTTGGTAATGGGGGGGAGGGATGGTTCTTGAGCCTGCGTCTGGGTAGGTCTGTAATCGGCTGGCACTTCTCTAGGTCTGGAGGCTACTGGTTCTCTGTGCTCTGGTCTAAAATTTATTGTTTCTCTGTGTTCCTGTCTCCCAGTCTCTGATTTTTGGTATCGTGACAATCGTGGACAATATCTTTTACTATGTCCCTCCTCCAGACAGTGGTAGCTGGTACAGCTGTCTGATTGCTCATACCTTCTCCCCCTTTGTCTCTCCCGGGGTGGGGGGATCCCAGCAGAGTAAGCTAACACTCGTGGGGACTCCCCTTTTTGCTCTTTCTGTTTCTGTTCATCTCTTGAGTTGAAGACTGATTTGGCTATGGATAAGATCTCATTGATGGTTTTTCCATCATATCCGAGATGGGCATTTAATGCCTTTTGTATATCGGCGGTAGCCTGGTCCTTAAAGAACCCTTTAACAATTACTTTGTGCTGTGCACTCTCAGGGTCAATCCCTCCCCAAGTCTTAATTGCTGACACCAACCGAGCATAGTAGTCTGAAGGGTGTTCTTCAGGACCTTGTAAGACGGATTGGACTTTAGTCCAGTTTACTGTTCACTGTCCTGCAGCTTGGAGATCATCTAAAATAGCCTTTTTAAACATTTTCAAGGCTCATTTAGGAGATTTTGGGTTGTTAAAGCGGTGGTTGCTGCTGGTCTGTCTGCTTGGTAGTCAGGTCTGCTTAGGGCTTCTTCTGCTTTTGCTAGAATTTCCCTCTTCTCTGCATCATTGAAAAGGGCATTTAAACAACACATATATGTCAGGCCACATTGGATTATGCGTGGAAAAAATAGTGGCGACTTGCCAATGGCATTTATCTGAATCATCTCGAAGGGAAGGTGTCAAGTTCTGTTGTGGTTGCTCGAGAGCAAACAGGCAAGACTCCAACCTCTATTTCCCAGGTTTTATTGTTAAAACAGACTTTTTACAGTGCAGAGCGTCGCAAATCCATGTCTTCTCAGTCGCTAGCAGATTCTGGGCGTGGCCAGTCCTTGTACCTCTCCCAGCATAACAGTCATGTGACCCCCATCCTTCTCCTACCCTCTCTGCGCCGAAACCTACTGCGCAGAGTGGGCGCTGGCAAAGGAGTGCTTCCCTCCTCTCCAGTTTGCTCAGGCTCAGTGTTGGGGCTCTCCCTAGCATCTCCTGGCCCTTGCACCCCCTTCCCACTGGGGGTGAGGCTTTTCTCCTCGCCCGAGGAAGAACTGCTTCGCAAGATCTTCGGAGGCTCCCTGTAACACAACTGCCCTTCCACCTCTCGTCTCTGAGCTGATGGCAGTTCCCTGATATCCACCCCCCCTCAAGACCCCCCCTCCCCGCTGGTGGGTTCTTTAACACAGTCCCCCTCCTGGGCGTTGATAGGAGAGGGGGGAAACTTCGGAAAGAAAAATTGTTTTCCTCCGTGGATTCAAAAACCGCTTCCCATTCTCCAGTGTCCCCCCTTGCCGGCGGGAAGTCCCAGTCAGGTTCGTCCCCCTCAGACAACTCAACGACTTCGCACCGGAGCCCCTCCTCCTCCTCTGAGGTTGGAAATCCTACGAAGTCCTCCTCGCCTTCCGTGGGTCCAAACACTTCCTCCAAGAACCTCCCCTGGGGTTTTGGCTTGTGTGGGAAAAGAGCATGGAATTCCTCTACCAGATACTCCTCCGTGATGGAGTCTGCGGGAACCCACGCGTTTTTGGAACTGGGCTCCCCCTCCCAGGCCACCAAGTACTCTATCTGGTGCCCTTTCCACCTGGAATCGAATATTTCCGTTACTTCATTACAGTGTTCCCTCTCCTCTACATGTGGATGGGTGGACACCACTTCCTCCCTTCCTGGGGAGCCGTGTCCCTCCCTATAAGGCGAAAGTAAGGACCTATGAAACACCGGATGTATCTTCATGCTCTCCGGCAATTTTAGCCTGAACGTCACTGGGTTGACCTGATGGATTCCCTCAAAGGGCCCCAGCCGTCTAGGCTGCATTTTTTTGCAACCCCCTCTTAAGGGCAACCCCTGGGATGACAACCACACTCTGTCCCCCACCTATATGACCTCCCCTGGCCTGCGGTGCCTGTCTGCCTGCTTTTTATATACCTCTTGGGCCCTTTCCAGGTTCAGTTGGAGCTGCTGGTGCAAAACCTCCATCTCTTCTGCAAACTGCTCTGCCGCCGGAACACTCCATTCCCCCTCGCCCGTCCTGGGAAGGCCCTGGGGTGACACCCGTAGTTGGCCATAAAGGGGCTCACCCCCGTGGATACATGTTCAGCATTATTATATGCAAACTCAGCTAGTGCTAATTTCTCCACCCAATCATTCTGCCTCTGACTGACGTAGCAGCGTAAGTACTGCTGCAATATGGTTTTCGCTTTCTCGGCCTGTCCGTTGGTTTCTGAGTGTCTTGCCGTCAAGAAGCTCACTTCTACCTGCAACGAGCTCATGAGTTTACGCCAGAACCGCGAGGTGAACTCTCTTCCGCGATCGGAAATTACTCTCAATGGGGTCCCATGCAGCCGAAAAACGTGGTCCACAAACAGCTTGGCTGTTTCCTCAGCCGTCACTACATGAAATCTATGGACACCACCTCCCAGGGCCTCCCCGGTGTCAGTAAGGATTCCAGTAACCCTGCCGGTGCTGCTCTTGGCCCTTTGGCCCTCTGACACCTGTCACACCCTCAGACATATTCCCGTACATCCTCCCTTACCTTGGGCCACCAGAACTGTCTGGTGACTAGCAACATGGTTTTATGTTGCCCAAAATGCCCAGCTGTGGGGTTGTCATGGAGCTGTTTGAGGATTTTGGCTCTCAATGGTTCTCCTGGTACATACAGTGCCCCTTTGTAGAACAAGAGCCCTCCTTTCTCCTCAAAACCCCCCTTTTTCTTCCTGACCATCTCTCAGTTCCCTAATTTTAGTTTGAGCAAACTCATCGTCTCTGGTGAGCCCAACCAGCTCCTCCTCCCCTGTCAGTGCTCCTCCACATGACCATTTGTCCTCTTGGAACATTTTCCTGGCCACGGGTGGCCCTTCCTCTTCCATGTACTCTGGCTTCCTGAAAAGTGCGTCCGCCCTCATGTTCTGCCCCCCAGGGATGTATTGTATCTTAAAGTTAAACTGAGAAAATGTCTCCGCCCATCTGATCTGTCTCTGGTTGAGCACTCGCACTGTGTGCCAGTATTCCATGTTCTTGTGGTCCGTTCATACCTGGATCTGGTGCTGCGCCCCAAACAAAAAGTGTCTCCACTGCTTAAAAGCTGCATAAATGGCCAGCAATTCCTTGTCATAAATAGTGTAATTTTTCTCTGATTTGCTCAACTTCCTGGAGAAAAAGGCACAAGGCCTCCAATTCTCCCCCGGACCTTGCTGCAACAGCACTACTCCAATGGCTCGGTCTGAAGCATCCATCTCCACCCTCAAAGGCTTCCCAGGATCCACGTGCAGGAGCTGCTCCTCTGATGTGAAGGCTTTTTTCAAAATTTCAAAGGCCTGCTGCGCTTCTCTTGCCCACGAAAACTTCTTGTTGCCACTGAGACAATCAGTTATTGGTGCTGTCAAGTGTGCAAAGTTCTTGATAAACTTTCTGTAGAAGTTGCTGAAGCCCAGGAACTGTTGCACATCTTTGTTAGTCTTGGGGCTCTTCCAATCCAGTACTGCTTTCACCTTCTCCGGATCCATGGCCAGCCCCTTGTCCAACAGCCGGTACCCCAGGAACTCGACCTCCCTAGGATGGAACTGGCATTTTTCCAGCTTGACCCACAACTGATGCCCCTTCAATCTCTCCAACACTTGCTTGACGTCGCTCACATGCTGTGCTTCATTTTCCGAGAAGATTAAAACTTCATCCAAAAAGGCCACACAATTCTTGTACAGCAGGGGGTCCAACACATGGTGCATAAAGGCTCAAAAGCAGGCAGAGCCCGCTTGTAATCCAAATGGCATAATGAGATATTCAAATGCCCCAAGGGGGGTGAACATGGTTGTCTTCCATTCATCTCCCTCCCGCATCCTAATCAGGTTGTACACCCCCCTGAGGTCCAGCTTGGTAAAAAAAATTCCTTGCCTCACTCACACCAAAACACCGTCAATTCTGGGCATGGGGAAGGCTATGGTTTCCATCAAACTGTTCAGGAGCCTGAAGTCTACGACCAAACAATGTTCTTTTGTCCCTCGCTTGTCCACAAAAAACACTGGACTGCCCCCCACTGCCTTGGATTCCCTCATGAAAGCCCTCTTTAAATTTTTGTTAATAAACTGCATCAACTCTTGTATCTCTTGGTCGGACATCGAATACAGCTTACCCACCGGCAGCTTGGCCCCTGGGACCAGGTTATTCTTGCAGTCATAGGGCCTGGGGGGCAGCTTGTTAGCCTCCCTCTCAAAGAACACCTCCTTCAAATCCGCGTATCGTTGTGGAACACTCTCTCTCTCCTCCAGAGTCACCCCAGCAACCTTGGCCATGTTGCTATCAAAGGGTTAAGAGGTAGCAAGACGCTCTAATCACTGAGCAGCTGGAAGTCATTAAGCTTCCAGGAATGTGAGTTTGTATAAATAGTCAGTCTCCGGTGTGTTTGTCCCTTCCCTTGGGCGTGTTTGCTGATATGTGTGCTTTATCGCCAGGGTTTTTTTCTTTTGTAAATAAACCTTTTTATTTGAGTTCCAAACCGCTTGCTCCAAGACTCCTCTTTGAAAAGATACTGCCTCTCCTGCCCTTCTTAAACCGCTGCGCGAAATGCTCTGCTGTAATGGGACTTGTGACGATGGAAGCGCACTGGGCATTTACTTAGCATTAAACTAATTAAAGTTTAATGGGACAGGCCATAGCCACCCATGGCTACTCCTCCCCCAAACAGTGTTCCACGCAGTGAGCCGACCCAAAGGTAAGGGATTGTGGATACCATGACACCACCGGGTCATGGAGTGCCAACCAACTCATTCCCAGAATAATGGGTGGCCCCGCCAAGGTGGCCACATGAAAGGCAATGGTTTCTGCGTGCCTGGAAACCCTCATCCTCATGGGGGGTGTCTGGTGCGTCACTTCCCCTCCCAGTAGCTCTCTCCCATCAATGGTGGTCACTTGCAAGGGGAAATCTAGTGGCAACAGGTGCAGCTGGTTTTTAAAGCAAAGTCTCTGCTGCAAAAGTTCGCCGATGCACCAGAATCTAGAAGGGCATGGACTGCTATTGGGTGCCCATTAGGAAGCACCACCACTTGAACTGGTATGCCCGCCTTGGGAGGGTCTGGTTGGGACTTTTCTACTGGTCGCCCACCTGGCTGCTGCCCCTGTTGGTCTGCAGCCAGGCTCTTTTGTTTCCCTGCACCTGAGGCTCCTCTCTCTCCTCCTCTTTGCCTGCTGCCCCCATCATGCCTTGCCAGGCTTTTCTCTGGGGACAGGCCTTGGTGAAATGCCCGGGACGCCGACAGATGAAGCACTTTTTGGCTGACTTCCAGTCCGTTCCCTCTTTCTTCTTGAGACCATCGGCGTTTGAAAACTCCCGCGCACAGGCTCCATCGATTTCCATAGGTTCTGCTGGCGGCAGAATGCAGTTCCCATGGAGTATTAGAACTAATTGAGACATTTGGTCAAGTAGCAGGATTTAAACTGAACAAACAGAAAACGAAAGTGTTGGAAAAAAACTTAACAATGGAAGAAAGAGAGAGATTTCAGAGTGAAACAGGGTTGGAAATAACAAAAAAAGTGAAATATCTGGGGGTGAACTTAACATCTAAGAATGTGAATTTATTTAAAGACAATTATGAAAAGTGTTGGACAGAAGTAAAGAAAGATTTAGAAATATGGTCTAGACTGAGACTTTCCTTGTTAGGCCGAATTGCTGTTATTAAGATGAATGTATTGCCTAGAATGTTATTTTTGTTTCAGATGTTACAGATTTTAGACAAGATGGACTGCTTCAAGAAGTGGCAGAAAGACATATCCAAATTTGTCTGGCAGGGCAAAAAGCCCAGAATAAAATTTAAGATTTTAACTGATGCAAAAGACAGAGGGGGCTTTGCCCTGCCGGACTTAAGACTTTATTATGAATCAGCAGCTTTCTGCTGGTTGAAACATTGGCTGCTTCTTGAGGATACAGACATTTTGGATTTGGAAGGGTATGATAATAACTTCGGTTGCACTTCCGGAGGCGGCGTGAACGGTAATGGCTGCCCGCTCCTAACAGGGAGAGGGAAGCTCCGCTGAAACGGGCCGTCCGCTGCGGCGAAGCGGAGACCCACTCAGGAAAACCACAGGTGGCAGAAGCCTGTGGTCTTGAGACCCGGCGGGCGCCAGAAGCAGCCCCCAAAACGCTGAAGGGACCCCGTAAGGGGCTCCGGATCGCAGAGGGGGTAGCGGCGCTGTGGGTCGTTTCGCAATCAACGGAGCGAAGCCGCGTTGCTGTTGCCGGTGAGCGCTGACCTTTCTTCTTGAAACCTCTAAATTCGGAAAGCAATAACCCGTGAGTAATTTGGACCTTACAAATTTTAAGACTTTTAAGACCTTGAATTTGGCTGAAAGCGGAGTGACGATAAACAGGAAGTCCGTCTTCCGCTGACACTGAACTTGAAAGTAAAGAGCAGGAGGAGTGGAGACCAAGAGTAACGTTTTAACCAATCGATCTGGCACCTATTTAAACTGCTTTTTTGGGTGGATTAAGGACTTTAAGTGGCTGATTTTTGGATTTATATTGAGACAAGGATATCTTTCTTCTGTCGAACTATTGGATTATAAATTAAGCAAGAAACCCAGGTGCTGGAGCTGCCTGAGCAACTGAGCAGTCAGTCTGCAAACTTGGATACTTTGAATCTAAACTTTGAAATACTCTGAGTTTGAACTTGCTATTTTGAAACATCTGCTGTCTAAGCACTGTTAGAAACATTGTCCTGATTTAAGTATTAACTCTGCTAAAATTTATCTTTGTGGAGGTCTCTGGACACTGAATTAGATTCACTAATTTGAATTGGATTTGACTTCCCCCCGAAAGACATTTTAAGCTCCCCCTAGAGGATTTTGGACCTACAGCAGTGACACTGTTTTACTTTCCTTTTCCCGGCCTCCTGTTTGGATGTTGCTATCTGGGCCGTTGCTTTCTCATGGGAACAACTCAGTTTGACCTTGGTCTTTAGATAACTCTGGAATGAGTGGAACAAGAAAAAGGGGAAGAACCAGACAAACAACTTTAACTTTATCTGCAGCCTCACAGCGTAGATCATCTGTGCCTGCTTTGCCTTCCACTTTGCCTCCTGAGGTAGAAGCAGCTTCCCTGTCACGGGCAGGGGAGGGAGAAACCGAGGAATTACAATTGGAAGATATGGCCTCAGGAGCAAGTGGCTCTATTTTAGAGAAAAATTTTGAAAAATTGGAGGCTTTGGACAGAAAGGTTGACCAGCAAACAGCTAAAATTGATCAAAATACAGAAAGCTTGAATAGATTAACTGGACAAGTTGCACAGAATGTTCAATCTATTGGAGAATTGAAGGAGGCTGTAGGTGAAAATCGGAAATTGGCTGAGGATACTAGCCAAAGACTGGGAGAGCTTGAAAAAGAGGTAAGACCACTCAGTAAACAAGTAGGAGAACATCAGATCTATTTTTCTATGACAGAACTGCGGAACAGGGAGGCCAACTTGAGGATACGGTCAATACCAGAAGTGGAAGAAGGCAACTTAACTGAGTTTCTGACTAAAGAAATTTCCAAGTTCTGGAACCTAGAGGAAAAAGACTTCAAAATAGTATCTGCTTTCAGGCTTGGAAGTCTTATAAGGAAAGAGAAGCCCAGAGACTGCTTGATAATATTGAGATCAAAGGAGGAAAGGGACAAGATTTTGGGCCTGCACTACAGAAAGTCACTGGACATTTTGGATAAAAGAATTGAAATTTACAAGGACATTCCCAAACAACTGTTGGACCTTAGATCTGACTATTCGGAACTAGTAAAATTGCTGAGGAGCAACTCAATTATCTTCAGGTGGGAGTTTCCCCAAGGATTATCTTTTACCTTCAGAGGGAGGAAGATCAAAATTAGAACGCCGGAGGACAGAGATAAGTTTTTGGCGGCACACGGAGAAGACCTTCACAAAGGACTTGGATTACCTCCTGGGCCTGAACTTCCAGGGGAGCCTGCACCCCCGGATCCACAAGAACCGGAGAACAAGGTACCACCCCAGCAAGAATAACCAGATTTATTCAGGATGTCTCTGCAACTTTCGAGTTGGAACATAAATGGCTGTAACATTCCAGAAAAAAGGAGAAAAATCTTTCACATATTAAAAAAGGAACAATTGGACATTATCTGTTTACAAGAAACACATGTGATCAGGCTCCACAGAAAAGTGTTAATAAATAAAAGACTCGGTCAGGAATTTATATCTTCGGACACAGTAAAAAAGAGAGGTGTGGTGATTTATGCAAAAGAGAGCCTTTTACCTAAATTTCTGTTTAAAGACGAACATGGAAGAATTTTGGCAATAGAAATACAATATCAAGGAGAAAAAATTTTGATATTTGGAATTTATGCTCCAAATGAAGGGAAATCGGAATTTTACAAGAAGTTGCATGAGACTATGCTGGATTATCTGGACTACAACAACATCATCATGATGGGAGATATGAATGGAGTCGTATCAACTAACATGGATAAGTCACAGAACCAAAATGTTACTAAAGATGGGAGACTACCAAAGACCTTTTTTGAAATGACAGACAATATGGATTGGATTGACATTTGGAGAGTGAGAAACCCCTTGGGAAGGGAAGGAACATTCTTCTCTGAAGCCCAACTGACTTGGACAAGAATCGACCAAATATGGATAACTAGAGGTCTGGCACCCAAGATTAGAAAGGTGGAAATCTGCCCAAAGACATGCTCCGACCATAACGCACTGAGAATGGACATGACATTGATCCCAACCGGTTCCTTCAGATGGAAGATGAATGATGGCCTGTTTAGAGATCAGGAGATCGCCAAGAAGGCCCAAAAAGCTCTAAAGGACTATTTTGAGATTAACATGAACACTACGGTGGAAAAAAGAACTATCTGGGACGCAAGCAAGGCCGTGATGAGGGGGTTCTTGATACAACAGAATACCGTAAAGAAAAGGAAACAAAATGAAAGGAAGGACAAAATTCTGGAAAAAATCAAAGAGCTAGAGAAGAAGCTAAGATCCAACCCGAAGTCTCAGCCGATTCTGAGAGAAATCAAACTCCACCAAGCACAATATTCTAAACTGATAAACCAGGAAATAGAATGGAAGATTAAATTAATGAAACAAAAAACTTTTGAATCGGCTAATAAATGTGGAAAACTGCTAGCCTGGCAGTTGAAGAGGAGACAAAAATTAAATACAGTGACAAATTTAGAGATTGAAGGAAGAAGTATTCAGAACCCCGGAGAGATTAGAAAGTGTTTCCAGAGATATTTCAAAAAATTATATACTCAAGGGCCACAAGATGAAATTGAGATTAAACAATTCTTGGAGAAAAATGGACTAGCAAAACTGTCAGAAGAAAACAGAACAATCCTGAATGGCAAAATAACACGACAAGAAATTGAGCAGGCTATCCAGAACATGAAACAGGGCAAATCGCCAGGGCCAGACGGGTTGACCTCCAAGTATTATAAGACACTGAAAGACTATCTGATACAACCATTGATGGAGGTCAGCAATGAAATTATGGAGGGGAAGAAGGCGCCGGAATCGTGGAAGGAAGCTTTTATCACATTGATACCAAAATCGGAAACTGAAAAGACACAACTTAAGAACTACCGTCCCATCTCCCTTTTAAATGTGGATTACAAAATATTTGCAGACGTTTTGGCAAGTAGATTCAAGAGGGTTTTAAACGAAGTAATTCACAAAGACCAGGCAGGCTTTCTCCCAGGTAGACATATGTCTGCCAATACAAGGAACATTATTGATATATTGGAACTTTTACAAACAGACATAAACACTAAAGCAGTTTTAATTTTTATAGATGCGGAGAAGGCCTTTGACAACATATCCTGGAAGTTTATGAAGGGGAATCTAAAAGAAATGGGAGTGATAGTTAACAATGTGGTTACAGAAGAGTTTAAAATTGAAAAAGGAACACGACAAGGCTGCCCGATTTCCCCGTTACTATTTATTTCGGTCCTGGAAGTGCTCCTGAATATGATTAGAGGGGACCGGCTGGTGGAAGGGATCCAGGTCGGAGCGAAACAATACAAACTTAAAGCGTTTGCAGATGACCTAGTTTTGACATTACAGGAGCCAGAATCTAGTACGAAAAGAGTATTACAACTGATTCAAGATTTTGGTCGGGTGGCGGGATTCAAATTAAATAAACAAAAAACTAAGGTGTTGGGAAAAAATATGACACATATTGAGTCGGAACGGTTTCAGAGAGAGACAGAATTAACTGTGGTTAAGAAAGTGAAATACCTAGGGGTAAACATAACAGCAAAAAATCTGAGTTTATTCAAAGATAATTATGAAAAATGTTGGTCTGAAATTAAGAGAGACTTGGATAGTTGGTCAAAATTAAAACTTTCATTGTTAGGCCGAATAGCTGCCATTAAGATGAATGTACTGCCAAAAATGTTGTTTTTGTTTCAAACATTGCAAATTGTAGACAAAACGGAGTGCTTCCGGAAGTGGCAGAAAGACATCTCTAAATTTGTCTGGCAGGGCAAAAAGCCCAGAATTAAGTTTAAGATACTAACGGACGCGAAAGAAAGAGGGGGCTTTGCCCTGCCAGACTTAAAGTTGTATTATGAAGCCGCAGCTTTCTGCTGGCTAAAAGATTGGCTACTTCTTGAAGACACGGATGTACTGGATCTGGAAGGTTTTAACAATGCATTTGGATGGCATGCATACTTATGGTATGATAAGGTTAAGATTAATAAGGCCTTTAAGAACCATATTGTCAGGAAAGCAGTATTTAATGTCTGGACAAAATATAAAGACTTATTGGAGAATAAAACTCCGAGGTGGCTGTCACCCTTGGAGGCCAAGGCCCGAAAAAGACCCAATATGGAGGCCAATTGGCCAAAGTATTGGGAAATATTAGAAAGAGATGGAGACAATTGGAAATTGCAGAGTTTAGAGAAAATGAAAGATAAAGTGCGAGACTGGTTACACTATGCTCAGATTAAAGAAGTGTTTAAGAATGATAAAAAGTTAGGATTCCAGGTGGAGAAATCGAAGTTGGAAACAGAACTGTTAGAACCTAAGACTAAAGTACTTTCAAAAATGTATAATTTGCTGCTGAAATGGAATACACAAGACGAAATGGTTAAATCGGCTATGATAAAGTGGGCACAGGACATTGGGCATAATATTATGTTTGAAGACTGGGAAAGGTTGTGGACCACTGGGCTGAACTTCACTGCATGTAATGCTCTGAAGGAAAATGTAATGAAAATGATATATAGATGGTACATGACCCCAGTCAAATTGGCCAAAATACACCATTCGTCTGATAATAAATGTTGGAAATGTAAGGAAAATGAAGGAACATTCTTTCACCTCTGGTGGACCTGCCCTAGAGTGAAGGCCTTCTGGGAGATGATATATAACGAGCTGAAAAAGGTGTTTAAGTATACCTTTACCAAGAAACCAGAGACCTTCCTCTTGGGCATTGTCGGCCAGAATGTGTTAAAGAAGGACAGAACATTTTTTATGTATGCAACAACGGCAGCAAGGATACTGATCGCCAAGAACTGGAAAACTCAAGATTTACCCACTCTGGAAGAATGGCAGATGCAGCTGATGGACTATATGCAACTAGCTGAGATGACTGGCAGAATCCGAGACCTGGGAGAGGAGAGGGTTGAAGAAGACTGGAAGAAATTCAAGATTTATTTACAAAAGTATTGTAATTTGGCTGAATGTTAACAAGGATGTCAGAGTAGAAATAATTGTCTACCACTAAACTAGATATGAGTTTAATTATAAGGGAAATAAGGAAAGTATATATTTCTTTTAAGAGAAAGGAAGAGACTGTATTTTAATGATTGAATTTAAGACTGTGAACAAAATGATAATTTGCTTGGAAACAATTTCATAATGATGCAAGTGGGAGCGGGAGACGTGAGGGAGTCCAAAGTAGTAATGAAAAGATGTTAAACAATCAATGCTGTTTTATTAAATATGCAATTGTATTGAAAAACCTTAATAAAAATTTATATATATAAAAAAGATAATAACTTCGGTTGGCATGCATATTTATGGTATGACAAGGCAAAGGTGTACAAAAGTTTTAAAAACCATATTGTTAGGAAAGCACTATATAATGTTTGGATTCGATATAAAGACTTGTTGGAAAGTAAAACCCCCAGGTGGTTGTCACCAATGGAAGCGAAGGCGGTGAAAAAACTCAATATGGATGCTAAATGGCCAAAATATTGTGAAATCCTAGAACAAGATGGTGAGAAGTTTAAACTTCAGAGTTATGAGAGACTAAAGCTCAAAGTTCGAGACTGGTTACATTACCGTCAGATAAATGAGACATTTAAGCAGGACAGGAAAATAGGATTTCAGAAGGAGAGGTCAAAGTTAGAAACAGAACTGTTAGAACCCAATACTAAGAACTTGTCTAGAATGTACAATTTGCTGTTGAAATGGAATACACAGGATGAAACGGTGAAATCAGCTATGATTAAATGGGCACAGGATATCGGTCATGACATTATGTTTGCTGACTGGGAACAGTTATGGACCACCGGTGTTAAATTCACGGCATGTAATGCCTTAAAAGAAAACATAATGAAAATGATCTATAGGTGGTACATGATCCCAGTCAAGCTTGCAAAAATATACCACTTGCCCAATAATAAATGTTGGAAATGTAATGAGACTGAAGGTACCTTCTACCACCTTTGGTGGACCTGCCCAAAGATTAAAGCCTTTTGGGAAATGACCTATAATGAAATTAAGAAGGTCCTTAAACGGACTTTCCCAAAGAAACCTGAGGCTTTTCTCCTGGGCATGGTTGGCCAACTGGTGTCAAAGAAGGACAGGACCTTTTTTATGTATGCTACCACAGCAGCAAGAATTCTTTTGGCAAAGTATTGGAAGATGCAAGAACTACCTACTCTGGAAGAATGGCAGACAAAGGTGACGGACTTCATGGGACTAGCAGAGATGACCGGCAGAATCCGAGACCAGGGGAAAGAGACAGTGGAAGAGGACTGGAAGAAGTTTAAATTATATCTTAAAAACTGTTGTAAAATTGAGGAGTGTTGAGATGCCAAGGGGTAAGAAGTAGAGAAATACAGCGGGAATTATTAGGTTTAAGGAAATCTAATGAAAGGAAATTAACAGATAATTTGATCAAAGGGTTGCTAAAGAACTTTGGAATAAGGATGCAGCGAAAGGGAGGTATGGGGAAGTCGGTATATGTTTAATGTTGTGTATGTTGTTGTTTTGTAATGTGTTTGTCTTTTATTATGTGTTTGAAAAATCAATAAAAATTCTTATTTAAAAAAAAAAAAGAATGCAGTTCCCATGGAAATGCTCCCCTCTGGCCTCCCGCCTCTCCTGTGCGTGTGCCTCTTGTTGAACCCCAATGACTAACACTGCTTTCGTTAACTCATCCATGGAACGTGGACGAGGACCTCTCGACATTTCATCTTTCACCTCTGGATTCAAGCCTGCCTCAAACAGCCTTGCAGGGGTTCAGAGTCTAAATCCCAGTCTAACTTGTGCACTAGCATCGCAAAGAGCGACCAATAACTCCGGACTGTCAGAGATCCCTGTCTGAGACCCAGCAACTCCTGTTGCATCACATTTCCCTCCCCTTCGCTGGAAAACATCGCATCCATCGCTTGATAAAACTTTGCTAGGTCCTTCAGGGCATCGTTCCCCACTGCTATGAGGGGTCTCACCCATTCCTGAGCACCCCCCTTCAGGTGTCCAATTACGAAAGCAACTTTCTCCTTGTCACTAGCAAACTCCCCTTCTTCCAAGTCCAACACATATCGTATCTCAGTTCTAAAAGTGTTCTAGTCCTGAGGCTTCCCCCCAAACTTGCACTGGGACCTTTCTCCCAATTGCAGTGACTCTGACCTGGCTGTCTTGTGCTCGCCGCTCTTCCAACCAGGCTGAGAGAGTAGTGACATGAGCCTCCAGGTCTCTGTTCCTCTCCATCAGGGCTTTCATGGCTTTCTCCTGCTCTGTCTCAGCAGCTGTCCCTGGCTTGCTCATCGTGCTGCCTTTTCGCTGCTACCTCCAAGCAACCTCAGAGGTGCCCAGATTGCTGTTAAGTGCTGTTGTGGTTGCTCGAGAGCAAACAGGCAAGACTCCGACCTCTATTTTCCAGGCTTTATTGTTAAAACAGACTTTTTACAGTGCAGAGCGTCGCAAATCCATGTCTTCTCAGTTGCTAGCAGATTCTGGGCGTGGCCAGTCCTTGTACCTCCCCCAGCATAACAGTCATGTGACCCCCATCCTTCTCCTACCCTCTCTGTGCCGAAACCTACTGCGCAGAGTGGGCGCTGGCAAAGGGGTGCTTCCCTCCTCTCCAGTTTGCTCAGGCTCAGTGTTGGGGCTCTCCCTAGCATCTCCTGGCCCTTGCACCCCCTTCCCACTGGAGGCGGGGCTTTTCTCCTCGCCCGAGGAAGAACTGCTTCGTGTTGCTATCAAAGGGTTAAAAGAGTAGCAGAAACGCTCTAATCACTGAGCAGCTGGAGGTCATTAGGCTTCCAGGAACATGAGTCTGTATAAATAGTCCCCCTGTTTGTTTGTTCTTCCCCTTCTCCCTTTTGGGTGTGTGTTTTGCTGAGATGTGTGATTCGTCGCCAGGATTGTTTTTTGGTGTTTTGTAAATAAACCTTATTTTTGATTTACAAACCGCATGCTCCAGGACTCCTTTTTGGGAAGATGCTGCCTCTCCTGCCCTTCTTAGCTGCTGCGCGAAATCCTCTGCCGTGGTGAGACTTTTAAAGAAGGAAGTGCACTGGGCATTTACATTAAACTAATTAAAGTTTAATGGGACAGGTTATGGTTGTTTGTACGTCAAGAAGGAGATAAGGAGAGCAGTTCAGAGTGATTTATGCAAGGACTGGAGTGAAGACAGAAGCGGTTGCCGACAACGAAAGCCTTCAAAGCAGCTTGAGTCCTGCAACGTGCCTAGAAAAGTTTTAAAGAGGCACTGCGCAGTTTGTACTCGCTGGAAGACGTCTGATTCCTCAAGGAGCCACCTCAGCAGCTGGGAGACGGTCTACAGGTGTGTGAGTATCGTTCCTAAGCCGCAGGGAGGATGGCAGAGTCCCAGGAAAGTTTTACTGTCCCGTTTACGCGACTCAATGGGAAAAATTGGCAAGATTGGAAGGCTAGAGTAAGGGTTTGGTTGCAAGCAAAAGAGTTGTGGAGCTGTACTGAAGCACCGCCTTTACAGGCAGCTGCAGACGCGTCTGCAGAAGCCAAAGCAGCAGCAGCAGCTTCACAGAAATGCGACAGGAAAGCCCAAGGTCTACTAGTTTTGGCAGTGGGACCAGAGCAAATGCCTTATGTTTCTGAGTTAAAGAACACGCATGAGGTCTGGACGGTTCTGCAGCGGTTAAATTCCAGAAACACTGCGGGGGCCAAGATCCATGCTACAAGATGTTTGTTTGATTTACGTCTCCAACCGGGAGCGTGTGTGAAAGAACATATTGCCAAAATGGTGTCTGCCTTTAATCAACTAAGACAGCTGGGCATTCCTTTCTCTATGGAGCAGCAGTCATACATATTGTTGTCTTCTCTTGATAAAAGCTATGAGACTCTAGCTCTAACTTTGGAAGCTATGCCTTCAACTGAATTAACCCTTGAATACATTTCTTCTCGGCTTGCGGATGAACAGGATAAAAGGCAAAGAGAAAGAGGTTTGTCTTTAAAGGGGAGTTATGCTGTGCCTAAGAGTGTTGATGCTGAGTTTGAGCACACAGTAAATGCTTTTGCAGCTAGACACTGTTTTCGCTGTGGTTCCCCTTCCCATCTAATCAGGAATTGCACACGTGAACCTGGTCAAGACAGCAACAAGGCCGTTACCCCTAGTTACCAGACAAGGAGTTCCAGGGGACGTCGAAGAAGAGGAGGAGGTCGTGGCTACTCCCACAGCACACAGCACATGGCTTCAGCAATGGCGTTGATGCAAGGGCGTGGCCAAGGCAGCAATCTACGCTGGTTGATCGACAGTGGTGCATCTCACCACCTGGTGGCGCCATCTAGTGTCCGTTTGCAGAATTGCAGACATTTGCAAACCCCTAAAGTTGTGACAATGGCAGATTCAACTAAACGTTCCTTAGAGACTGTAGGCACAGTGTTCTTGAATTGTTTGCAAACAGAAATTGATGCCTACGTGCTAAAGGGACTGAAGGGGTGTATTTTGTCTGTGTGAGAACTTGATAGAAATGGGTTTAAAACTGTGTTTGAAAATGGGGTTTGCACTATTTCAAAGAATAACGTATCTCTTTTGCAGGTGGAAAGCAGAAATGGGTTATATTATTTTGAGACAAGTCCAGATGAAGTTGAACAGGTTCATGCTGGTTGTGTGAACACGCCTACCCATAATTCTTGTGTTCATTTATGGCACCGCCGTTTAGGGCATATTAATTTTCAGTATGTTAAAAGGCAACCTGAATTATCAGAAGGGTGCAAATTGAACAAATGTACTAAGTATTTGGATTGTACTGCATGCAAAAGTGCGAAGGTTCATAGATGCAGCTATCCCAGTTCAGATAGGAAATCTGACAAAGTATTCCAACTTGTGCATATGGACCTATGTGGCCCAATGCCTGTTGCTAGCATGGGAGGTTCGAAGTATGCACTGTGTCTCTCGGATGACAAAACAAAGGTTACATGGTTTTTTCCTCTCAAAACAAAAGCAGATACTGCAGAAACAGTTAAAAATTGGGTTCATGCGGTAGAACTTGAATTCGGTACTAGAGTACTTGCTTTCCAGACAGACAGAGGGTCAGAATTTACCGGGTCTGTGTTGCAGAATTTCTTTAAGAAAAAGGGAATTAAGCATCGTCTGTCTACACCTTATTCCCCCCAAGAAGGAGGCGTGGCCGAACGTAAAAATAGGGTTCTGCAAGAGTTGGCAAACTCTATGTTGTTTGATGCTAAACTTCCTCAAAGTTACTGGGCGGAAGCCTGGCAGGCGGCTACTCATATTCTGAACCGAGTATATAATTCGGTAATTGATACTACGCCTTATTTTGCTTTATATGGGAAGAAGCCCAAAGTTAATTACTTTCGGGTGTTTGGATCTCAAGCCTATGTACTTATCCCAAAAGCGTTAAGGAAAAAGGGAAGTCCAAGGGCTAGGAAACTCATCTTTTGCGGGTACGAACCACATGCCAAATCTTGGAGGTTTGTGGACCCAGGTGGGGATACTACAAGAGTGGTCCTCAGTAGGAGCGCTGATTTTTGTGAGCAGTCCGGATGGACTCACTTACACGCTAACCCTGACATTTTGAGAGATGATTTAGGCATTCATGCTGAGAAAGAAAGTCCAGAGAGTGATGAGCCAGAAGGGGATGGTGCACATGGTTCAGATGCAGATTCTGATCAGGCACGAGGTTCTTCTCCTAAGGTAGAAAAGCCAGAATCTAGGAGTGCTCCAACTTCGCCAGTCAGTAGGCCTAGCAGACAGCAAAAGCAAAGCAGGTCACCTGCAACACCAAGCCCAAGGGAGGTATCTAAACGGAGGTCTTTATCCCTAGAGGCACGTCCAGACATAAAGTCTGAGACAGATTCTGACAGCCAACGGTCAGAGGGGGCACAAGAGGAGCAATTGCGCAGGTCAAAACGCGCCACGAAGGGCAAGCCGCCAGAGCGGTTTAAGGTGACAAGTGTATACGTAAATATGGCACAGTGTGAGCCAGAAAGCTATATGGAAGTACAACAGCTTCCAAGCTCAGAAGCCGTAAAGTGGCAGGAAGCAATGGAAAAAGAGATGGCTTCAATGAAGTCTCTCGGTGTGTTTACAAGTACAGAGCTTCCGAAAGGGCAACAAGCTGTAGGTTGTCGATGGGTATATCGTTTAAAGCCCACAACTACTGAAGAGTTGCAATATAAAGCCCGGCTAGTTGCAAAAGGGTTTTCGCAGCACAAAGGTGTTCACTATTCTCAAATCTATGCCCCTACTTCAAGATCGGAGTCATTAAGAATGCTTCTAGCCTCTTCAGCTAAGAAGGGAAATAAGCTGTTTCATTTTGATGTCAATGTGGCTTATTTAAATGCAGACTTACAGGAGGAAGTCTATATGACACCACCACCAGGTTTTGAAGGAGACAAGCCAAACCAGGTCTGGCGCCTACACAAATCCATTTATGGGTTGAAACAGTCCGCCCGTAATTGGAATTCCTGCTTAAACGATGCTCTAGAGAGCATGGGGTTCAGAAAGAGCGCAGCAGATGCGTGTCTTTATCTAAAAGGCTCGGGATGTGAACAAGAAGCAGTTTTGATATTTGTTGACGATTTATTATACAGTGGAAAGGATGATAAACTTGCACAACAATTTGCCACAAAGCTTGGAGAAAGGTTTCAGATAAAATCACTAGGCAATGTATCTGTTTATCTAGGTGTTAAAATTCAGCAAGATGAAAATGGTAACTATTGGCTTAGCCAAGAAGCTAAAATCCAGCAGTTGCTGGAAAGGTTTAAAATGAACAACTGTGCTGGTGTTAAAACCCCAATGGAGTTAAGTTACACAAAGGATGCTCAAACTGAGCAAAAGGCAGAGTTCTGTAATCCCGGGGTTTACCAGTCAGCGATAGGCAGTCTACTCCACATTGCACAGTGGACTCGGCCCGATATAACATATGCTGTCAACATGCTGTGTAGACAAGCTGAAAAACCATCAATGCATGCTTGGCAAGGAGTAAAAAGAGTTTTAAGGTATCTCCAAACTACCAAAAGCTTTCGCTTAAAACTATCAGCAGAGGGCAGCACACAACTTGAATGTTGGGCCGACAGCAGTTGGGCAGATGCTGGACCAGATAGAAAATCAGTGTCAGGAATGGCGATAAAATTTGGAAATGCACTAATTGGTTGGAGATCAAGAAAACAATCACTTATAGCTTTAAGTTCAACTGAATCTGAGTTCAATGCGTTATCAGATATATGTAGAGAACTGGAATTTTATAAGCAACTGGTACAAGAATTGTTTGGAGAATGTTCCCTACCTATCAGAGTGTGGGAAGACAATCAACCTTGTATTAAACTAGCTAAATCAGGTCAATTCAAGGCGCACACAAAACACTTGGATATCCGTTATCAAAATGTATGCCAAAGTGTAAAACAAGGTTTAATTGAACTAAAGTATTGTCCAAGCCAAGAAAATCTCGCAGACGGTTTTACAAAAGCTTTGAGTCCGCAATCTCATAAATGTTTCTGTTCAGGTTTAAATTTGTATTAAGGTTGGTACAGCTCAGTGTTACGAGCGAGAGGGGGTGTTGCTATCAAAGGGTTAAAAGAGTAGCAGAAACGCTCTAATCACTGAGCAGCTGGAGGTCATTAGGCTTCCAGGAACATGAGTCTGTATAAATAGTCCCCCTGTTTGTTTGTTCTTCCCCTTCTCCCTTTTGGGTGTGTGTTTTGCTGAGATGTGTGATTCGTCGCCAGGATTGTTTTTTGGTGTTTTGTAAATAAACCTTATTTTTGATTTACAAACCGCATGCTCCAGGACTCCTTTTTGGGAAGATGCTGCCTCTCCTGCCCTTCTTAGCTGCTGCGCGAAATCCTCTGCCGTGGTGAGACTTTTAAAGAAGGAAGTGCACTGGGCATTTACATTAAACTAATTAAAGTTTAATGGGACACTTCGCAAGAACTTCGGAGGCTCCCTGTAACACAACTGCCCTTCCACCTCTCGTCCCTGAGCTGACAGCAATTCCCTGACAGAAGGCATCTTATCTGACCAGTTCATTAGATCACTTGTGAGAAAAGGTTGATGAGTAAAGTGTTGGGATTTCAGCCCCCACCAGTTGCCACGCTGGCAGGAAACAGCAGCAGCTGTCTCACAGCGTGGGAAAGGAAGTGAGACTCTGTTCACAGCCAGTCTCACTGTGTGCTGGGAGGAGTTTCTCTCAGTCTCTTCCACTCTTGAGATAGAGCAGGGTTGTGTGGTAAAACCCAGAGCTTGGCTGCTCAGACATGCAGTCCATTGTGTTGTTATTGTTTTGCAGTGAATAAATGTAGTTAAGAAACTACAGACTGCCTTTTCCCATTTGTCGTTGTACAAGGGAAATTGGTATGCTTCCTCATAAGAGAGAGGCTGCCTATTTTGGCTGATCGCCCTGGACTGAGAGGAGGAGGAAGATTCCTGAATAGCAGCCAGTGATGATCACTGAAGCTTCGCCTTTGAAGGATGTTCGGGAGGCTGGCACGACTCCCGGGCTGGCGACGTTTCAACAATTGGTAGCAGAGTTCGGTTAACGATCTACACTCTCTGAAGTTTTTGCCAAGTTTGCAGTTAAGAAGCCGGAGCAGTCGTAAGTCAAGCAGGAGGTTTGACTGTGAGACGCTGATCGGATTTCTAAAGGTCTGCAACGCCGCTGTTTGTTTTCAGAGAAAAACACAGCCAAGGTTCCTTTGTTCTGGGGGAGCGGAGAAAACGAAAGCAGTTTGCAGCTGTTTTCTGTTTCCACTGCCAGAGAGGTCGATGAGCCAGGGAGAGCTCTGTGACGCTGAAAAGGGAACCGTGAGTAAAAAATTGTGCTAAATGATTTATGGGGCAATTAACCTCAGAGAAGCAAGTCACGTTTGAGCTGTGATTTACGCTCAGAGACTGTCGGAGGTTTTTACAGCTCACTGAAGAAGCTGTTTACGTCCTGCAAAATGGACGCTTGGCAAGGAGACCAAAAGTTGTTGTGCCCCCTTATTGACTGATGAGAATCATCAGAGTTGGGTCATTAAAATTGAAGCTGTTTTACAGAAGCAGTGGTGCTGGGACGTTGTTGACAATCCCATTCCTTTGGCCCCAGGCAGACTTTGGAGAGACAGAGACACTCAGGCGAAGTCTGCAATAATTCTCAGCTTATCTGATACGCAGTTAATTCATGTTCAGAATTGCCCCCATGCTAGACAGATGTGGGAATCTCTGAGAAGAGTCCACATGAGAGTAGCTGCCGGGACTGCGCTTTTACATTTTCAGCGGCTGACAAATATCAGGCTGAAAGAGGGTGGTAACCTGAGAGAGTATCTGATGACAATGATGTAATTGTGCCACCAACTGGCGGAAAGAAATTTTCCACTGAATGAAGCTGTTATTTGCTTTATGGTTCTCAACAGTCTAGACAAGAGTTTTAGTACGGTTGTGAGTCAGCTTGGTTGCCTTCCTGCCGCGGATTTGAATGTGGCAAGGGTTACTGCTGCTCTTATGAATGAACATGACAGGCTTGCAGCTGTTGCAGTGTAGCACCCTGCTTGTGGTTAACGCTTAGCTGGAATGAAATATTCAACGCAGCAATAGATAAATTAAAATAATAATTTATTTGTCAGACAAATAAATGATAGGCACAGTGGTATATGGTTACCAAAGCTCTGCCCATCCTCCAGCCCTGATGGCCAGCACTTATATTTCCTCAGCCCAGCCCCCTTGCTCCTCCTTTGGCTGCCTCTGTCCAATCAGCCTGGTTGAAATTCCTATTGGCTGTTTGCTAGAAGCAATCATAAAAGATACACCCATTTCCCATTACCTTTTATGGGAGACAAAGAGCTATATTTCCTTCTATCCATAAATGGCAAACAAGTAGCCATATATCTTACATTTGCCTCGACAAGGCACCTTAATTCCCAGATCACCTTTTGCCCTTGTTGCCCCTCCATTCCAAAATAGATGGCTAAAACAGATGGCTCATTCTGTCTTACATTTTGTCTTAAACAGAGATCTCGGGTTCACATTCTCACACACCATCAATGAAATAAGAATCTAACATAAGAATCTAACATTTCTTACTTTCTAAATCCTTTGCATCATTACATTTAAGCCAACAAATCTCATACATTAACATAGATAGCTTTTTAGAAGAAAAGGCATTTTCAAAGTAAAACTCTTCAGTTTACACCCCCCTTTCCCGACCAGCTGCTTTTCCCATTAGCTCTTGCCCTTTGACCTTAGGAAAATGTGGCTAAAGCCTAATAGGAGGCACATGGTATTATTTTCTGTTAAACAATAAATCCTACTATTTACTAACTCTTAATTAGTGTTTTTGCAGCTTGATTGTATAATATGTAGGGTCAGTAACCTTTGCTCCCAGCCTATAATTCCCTTTTACAACTTTGGGAATTTTGGCTCCTGCTATAAATCAGGGGGGCCCTTGTCCAGGAGGATAAACATCTGCCAAAGTCCTTAGCCAGCTGGTTTTCTGCCTGGCATGAAAACATTTGCAAATCTTTAAGCTCAATTTAAAATACAGGCCTTGATCAGATGCCTCAGCAGTGGCTGAGGGGGAGAGTGGAGCGACATCAACCCCCCCTACAATAGCTCAGGAGGAGTGTGCAACAGCCCTAAATGTGGGCTTTTGGGCCATTTGCAGAGAAACTGCAAGTCCCGTGTTCCCAAAGGAGCCAAGAAGAGCTCAGGAACAACAGAGGTCAGAGGCCAGAGTCGGGCCAAGCCTCAGGCAAAGCCAGCAAAGGCTTTGTTTTCTCCAAAAGCCTCATCATCAACGTGAAACGCTTTTGTAGCAGATGCGGGAGCGACACATCACCTGACTGGGAGGCGTGGCCTATTCTCCAAGTTTGAGAATCGGCATTTTACAGTCAAGCAAGCCAATGGGCAGGTGCTCGAAGCTACAGGATTCGGGACTGTGTTCCCGGAGAGTCTTAATTTGACTATAAACAATGTTTATTTCGTGTCAGGTATGGAGTTTAACCTTCTCAGCGTGTTTCAGCTGACAAAGCAAGGACTGGTGGTGTCCTTCGACAGGAGAAGGTGCACGATCTACAAAGACAAGAAGCCATTTCTCACTGTGAAAGAAGAAGATGGACTTACAAGAAAATTGGCTTCCAGGTGGAAAAATCAAAATTAGAAACAGAGCTGTTAGAACCTAAAACTAAGATTTTGTCAAAGATGTATAACTTGCTGTTGAAATGGAACACTCAGGATGAAACGGTGAAATCTGCTATGATTAAATGGGCACAAGATGTTGGACATAACATTATGTTTGCTGACTGGGAACAGTTATGGACCACAGGTATGAAGTTTACGGCATGTAATGCCTTAAGAGAGAATATTATGAAAATGATTTACAGGTGGTACATGACCCCAGTCAAGCTTGCAAAAATTTATTATTTGCCCGATAACAAATGTTGGAAATGCAAAGAAAATGAAGGTACATTCTTTCGCCTTTGGTGGACGTGCCCAAGGATTAAGGCTTTCTGGGAAATGATTTATAATGAAATGAAAAAGGTATTTAAATATACCTTCCTGAAGAAACCAGAGGCCTTTCTCCTGGGCATGGTCGGCCAATTGGTGCCAAAGAAGGACAGAACTTTCTTTATGTATGCTACAACAGCAGCAAGAATACTCATTGCAAAGTACTGGAAGACACAGGACTTACCCACTCTGGAAGAATGGCAGATGAAGGTGATGGACTATATGGGACTGGCAGAAATGACTGGAAGAATCCGAGACCAGGGAGAAGAGTCGGCGGAAGAAGACTGGAAGAAATTTAAAGACTATCTACAGAAATATTGCAAAATTAATGAATGTTAGAACGATGTTGGATAGAAATTAAGTGGTTTCCAGCTGTAATGTCTTAAGAGAATACCAGGGAAAAAAGGTCTAGAAGCAGGTTAAAACTTATTGATAAGGATTTGCTGAACTAACAATCTGAATTGGAATACAAAAAAGAGAGGTACGAGGAGGTCTGGGAAATAAGTTAATGGAAAATAAGTAATGGAAACTTTGTGTGTTTTTAATTATTTTTATTATTTTTATTTTTGTTGTTTTTTCTTTTTTCTTTTTGATTTTTATTGTATTAATATTGAAAACTTTAATAAATATCTTTTTTTTAAAAAAGAAGAAGATGGACTTTACTTGTTCACTTTTGATGATTCTGATTGTAAAAGTTGTACTGGTGTGTGTAAAACCAATGTTTCTTGTTTTACAGGTACAGCGAAGGAAGAAGCCAAAAGCCAGAAGGTTTCTGGAAAGGTTTCTAAGGTGTTTCAGCGTGTGTATGCTGACGTAATTGGTCCTCTACCGCTCTCTAGAGGCAATGCAAGGTTTTACCTTATAATTGTGTATGGTTATTCGCAATATGTCTGGATTTACATGTTGCAAAAGCCACAACAGACCTTAGCGAAATTCAAAGAGTTTTGTGAAAAGGTAAAATTTGTTCATGATGCCAAAATTGAAAGTCTTTTCACAGATGAAAAGCCGGTGTTTGTTTCCAAGAATTTCCAGGATTTCCTAGACAAACATAACATTGAGCACAAACTTGCTGTGTCAGAGGCTTCATGGAACAAAAGTGTGTGTGTCAAGGTGAACACAGAGTTGCACGAAGGCATGAAAGCACAACTGCATTGCTCACAATTGCCCCAAGAGTTCTGGGCTGAATCGCTGAACGCGTATTCTTACACGTGGGTAAGACAGGTTTCAGCAGGTATGGAAAATTCTCCATTTGAGAAACTGTTCCACAGAAAGCCTTCAGTGAAACACTTTAAGGTTTTTGGATCCAGAGTGTGTGCAGAGACACCACAGGGAATCAAAGATGCAAAAGACATTTTTGTGGGTTACGAAAACGGATACTACAGAGTAGTCCTTCCCGAGTCTGATGCAGTGATTCTGACTAAAAATTTCGAATGCACTGGCAGACGGGAGAAAGAATTTCTCCACTGTTTCCCCACTGATGCCGATGCAGATGAGGATTCTGATAGTGACGATGACAGTGAGAGCTTTACAACGAGTTCTGACAACACAGTCATTGAGGTAGGTTCACACACAATGTCCAGGCCTTCACAGGTTCAGGTTGAACTGGAATTGCAGGAACCACTGTTCACTGTTGGGCATGTTTCTCCCAAAAGTCCCAAGGAGGATCCAGCCAGCAAGGAGGACTCTCTCAGATCTGTGAATCTCTCATTCACAGATCTGAGAGAGTCACAAAGGGTGTGCCACCCAAGAGGTATTCTCAGGAGTTTGCTAACTCAGCTGTGGCATTTATAGATGGTCATATTTTATTACACCAGTCACAGAAAATTGCTGATGTGTTAAGCAAACTAAACCTGATGGATGCTAACCCTGTAGACACACCAATGACAACAGGTTATCAGGTAGATGATACTGAAGAAGCATTTTCTGACACTACACTGTACAGAAGTGTGCTAGGCAAACTAAACTTCATTGACAGATGTTCAAGACCTAACATTGCAGTTAGCTGTAATTTGCTAAGCAGACAAGTCAACAATCCTACTGTTAAGGATTGGAAAGCTCTGAGATGCATAGCACGCTATTTGAAAGGCACTATGCATTACAGACTGAGATTTAACAATCAGAAGTCTGGTGGTCTTGAGATATTTACTGATGCGAGTTTTGGAAGTGACACTACAGATAGGAAAAGCACGTCTGTAGTTTGCTACATATACAACCATGGTCTATTTGATTGGTCATGCAAGAAGCAAACAACAGTAAGCTTAAGTTCTTGTGAAGCTGAACTGAATGCACTGCCTTATTCACTTGTGGATTATGAATGGTTGTTACAATTGTGTAAAGAGATGAGAATTCCTGTAAAGTGTCCAATTCAGGTTTATCAGGACAACAAAGCATGTTTGGCTTTGCTGACTTCTGAAAGTTGTAAGCAAAACACGAAGCACTTGCAGTTGAAGCTACAACATGCTAGAGAATGTGTTCAGAAAGGACTCGTAACAGTGTCCTACATGCCAGGTAATGAAATTCTTGCTGATTTATTGTACAAGGTTGTTCTGAAGGATCAACACTGTACCTATGTACAGAAATTGGGTTTGTACTGAGAGTGTACATGACACGCTGCCCAGTGGTGTTCACAGAAAGGGGGAGGATGTTAGTTTCTGTGTGTGCCACTGTGCAGCTGCTTGGAGTCACAGGACTCTGTTTACATTCCAGAAACCTTCCAGGCTGTTGGAAGTCTCACGGAGGCAGGAGATGGATGTGATGTTTACTGGTTTCCTGTTCCTTTTTTCCTTTGTTCAGTTTCTCTCTGCTTTCATAGAGAGAGGATGTATTTTTCTTTGCTGTCTGCGTAGCCATGTAGCCATAAATCTCATCACTTCCACATGCTGCTAGAAACTCTGCTGAATGGGGGATGTGCCTGGAGCCTTATCAGAGGCTCAGATCGTCAATCACATCGAGGCTGATTCCGAAAGATGAGCTTTTATCAGCTCGGTCGAATGGAGATCCCGACAGGTTATTGGGTTTTTTTTTTTGTTTTTCTAATGTATTTTGTGTTCTCATTTTGTATTTTTATATTGTGAATTGCCAAGAGATTTTCAGATGAAGGATGATATACAAATGCTATTACTACTACTACTACTACTACTACTACTACTACAACTCTCCCCCCCCCCAAATGATTTTTATTGAGATTTAAGAACACCAACCAACACCAACCAATAAAAACATCAGGTCTTATTACATATATCCTACTTTATGCTCCATAGAGCCGTTGACTTCTGTCCTTCCCTTCCACAAGTTTTCCTGTTCCAGTCTATAATTCACACTTTCATTAATTAAAAATTACACCGTGACATAAGATTTACTTCAATCCTGCCAACATTTTCATATTTGTACAGTTCTCACTTATATAAACCATAAATTTACTCCATTCTTTTTGGTACTTCGTCTCCTCCTGATTGAGAATTCTGTGTGTCAATTTGGCCATTTCAGCATATTCGACCAACTTTATCTGCCATTCTCTTACCGTCGGAATCTCCTGTAGCTTCCACTTTTGGGCTATCAAAACTCTAGCTGCTGTTGTTGCATACAGATATAGTCTTTGGTCTGTCTTCTTGATATCCTCTCCCACCAAGCCTAGCAAAAATTCTCCCGGCTTTTTGGGGAAATTATACTTAAACATCTTTTTTTAACTCATTATAGACTGATTCCCCAAACTCTTTTATTTTATTACATGACCGCCACATGTGGTAGAAGTTGTTGGGATACTGCCAGGGAGATAAAGTCCATCTGAGCCCCCAAGCCGGCTGCCGGACGATCCATCAACCTCCCGTAGATACAGTATCAGCAATTAGCGACACGAAGCCTAAGAAATAGCTTGCCACATTCTTGGGCTGGTGCACACTCTGTCAGCAGAATTCACACAGCAAAAGTTGCACTCAGGAGGGTATCATTTAGAATGTTTATTCAGCGTTGGTCAGAACAAAGAACAAACGTGACTGCCTGCTAGCGTGTTCTGGTGCAGAGAGAGAGAAAATGAAAGCAATAGCAAACATAAACATCCTGTGACCAGGAAATGCGCAGACTCTGTGACTCACAAGCCTGCTCCCTTTTAAGGTGGAACGGAAATATCCTAACAGAAGTCGCCATCCTTTTCCTTCCATTCCCAACAAGTTTTACTACTTGTCCAATACATTTTTGCCAATTAGGTGGGAGTGAGATACCAACGATAGACCATCTTCATAACATTCTCTTTTAAGGCAGAGCATGCGTTGAATTTTAGACTCTCATTCCAGAGTTTGGCCCATGCATCATAGTCTATGTTATGTCCCAAATCAATAGCCCATTTTGTCATGGCCTCTTTTATGAATTCATCTTTTGTGTTCCATTCTAATAAAAGATTGTACATTTTTGAAAGTGGTTTGAACTTACTTTCTATAATATCTGTTTGGAATTTTGATTTTTTTATCTTCAAATCCTATTTTTTTATCATCTTTAAGAACATCATTGACTTGATGGTATGGCAGCCATCCTGTCAATGTTCCGGCAGTACAATTATAGGGCTTCAATTTCCAACCTTCCTCAGATTTCATCAGAATCTCCTCATATGTGGTCCCTCTCCCTTCCATGTTCAGTTTTTTGACTGTTAACATATTGATTGGTGGCACCCACCACGGTGTTTTCCTTTCCAACAAATTCTTATTTCTGTCCCAGACTTCAAAAAGGGCACCCCTTATCACATGGTTTGTAAACCCTCTATGCACTTTTGCCTTACCATACCAAAGGTAGGAGTGCCAACCGAATCTATTGTTGTATCCCTCCAAATCTAACAAGTCTGGGTTTTCCAGGGTTATCCAATCCTTTATCCAGCATAAACAAGCCGCTTCATAATAAAGTTTCAAAGCTTCTGGAGGCAGCGCCTATCGGCAATGGCGGATTCCCTCTAACCAGAGGGAGAAGCTCCGCGGAAATCGGGTCCACCACTACAGCGAAGCGGAGGACCCTTAAAAAACCCGCAGGCGGGAGAAGCCTGGGGCCGTGGGACTCAGTGGGCACACGGAGCGCACCCCGAACTGTCAAAGGAGCTCTGTAAAGAGCTCCGGAGCGGAGCGGGGTTTGCGCTGTGCTGGGAGTCGATCGCTACTTCTGCGGAGTGAAGCTGCATAGCAGTTGCCGGAGAGCACTGACCTTTTTCCTGTGAACATCGAACGGAAACATCTACCCATGAGTAAGAACTGGGGAAACTTGAAAGGATCAAAGAATAGACGTAATACAGTGAACCAGGAATTTGAACTTGACTTTGACACTTTGATCCTGGACTTTGATCTTGAATTTGAACCTGAAATCGGCAAAGTTTAAACAGGAAGCCCGCTTTGCCGATCTGTAGACAGTTTGAAAGCAAGGGACAAAGGAGCTTGGAACTAAAGAAACTGATTTATTACAAAGAACTAAATTGCACTGCCTGACAGAAGATCTCCCCCTTAAAAGGAAAAGGGGGGGGGGGATAGAACACACCACTCAATATTTGATTTCGGACTGCCTTAAGTAATTGAAAGACCACCCTGTATGCACCGTTTTATAGACATTGTAACTATTACTGCAGATCTCTGCAAAAGAAATGCAACTTTTTAAAGGGAACATCTGAGCTTGTAACTGTTGCCATCTGTGTAACATTGATATACCTATAAAGATACTGTTTTATAATCATCATCCATGATACATTTTGCTCCCCTGCTCCCCTAGAGGAACTTTGTGTTATAGCTGGGGATTTTCCACTGCAGCTGTCTTTTCTCTCACTGCTGAGAAACAAACCTGGGAGTTGTGAGAACTGTGTGAGTGACCTTGACTTAATGTTCAGAACTTAACTGGTTAAGTTGTTCTGAGTAGTGCGTCACATTCTGACGTCAGTTTTCGAAGCTGGGAGGAGCTTGGACTTTTCTCTGTGTCTTTGAGGGAGAAGGACGCGTCTTTGCTATGGCTGAAAGAAGCCCAGGATTGTTTTGCTGAAATGTCGCAATAAAGAACTGTTTAATGGACACAAGTGCTTGCTGTGTTTATCTGAAGCTAGGCGACAGTTTTTACCACTGTGTTTACTCTGCAAGGCGTGACTGGACGGAGCAGAATTGCCGCAGCTTGTGAGGAAGCGTGCCGGACCGCTGTAAATGGCTAATTGGCGATCGTAAAGCAATTAGCAGGTCACGTCCCAATCAATAAACATTCACAGGTTATGGGTGACGTCATAAATCGCTTGTAAAGCTGTCGCTGGAACTGCCGGAATGCTTTGAAGTCGGCGTTCTGAGGCAGAGACGCTGGCCGGAGACGGAGGCTGCGTTCTGTGTTGTTTGCCTGCTTCAAAGAGGCAAGAGAGAGCTGTGAGCTGAGCTGAGAGCAGCTGGAAAATCGTTTCTCCACGGACGGGTGAGTTGGAAGAGCTGGTGCCACGTGAGTACAGCTTGGGGCACCTTTGGGAGAACGGAAGAGAATGGCAGACCGCCAGGTCCTTGAGGACATACCGCTGGAAAAGCTAACTTTAAAAAGTTGGGCAACCTGGTCAAGAAGAGTAAGGGGTTGGTTTCTGGTCACAGGGCTCTGGGATGTAAGCCAGAGGGAGCCAGTAACCCCTATGCAAGACGTTGCAGGCTCTGAGGCTGCGTTGGCTGAAGATAGCCAGCAGAGAATGCAAAGAGAGCTTGATATGCCGAAGGCATGCGTACATGCATCGCTGAAACCCCATCTGGAGGGCGTAAAGTCAGCAAGGGCTGCCTGGGAGGTGCTGAGAAGTTTGTGTGAAACTTCAGCAGGAGGCCAGAGCCCTGGAGAAGCTGGTGAAGCAGCTCTGTTTCCCGATGAATCAGCCTCAAGGAGCGCTGTGGAGCAGGTCGGGGGGGCGAAGATTTCCAAAGGCAAGTTTAAAGAATTTTCCACTGTGAGTTCTGGAGTGGACGGCCGTTTCAGAGGGGGCGGGGCTGGCATGAGGCTCTTTTCCGGAAGAAGGAGGGACAGGCCAGCAGAAAGAAGCCCCAGGCAGTGTTTTTCCACTGGAGCTGAACGTTTGCGACGCAATTGCCCCCACCGGAGCAGAGAATCGAAGCAGGATGTTGCCAAGGTCACTTCCCATGGGAACCAGCCGGGTTTCCATGGCAACCAGCCTGGCAAGGCAGGCAGGCGTGGAGCTGAACGTGGCAAACAGGAGGAGGCTTATCAACTGACTGCCAGTATGGCTTTGTTTGAGAACAGCTGTGTGAGAAACTCTGAGCTTTGCTTTGTGATTGACTCAGCAGCTAACCGCAACATGGTTCCAGAGACCCCTGCAGTTAAGATGTGGAATTGCAAGGCAGTTCCAGCTGGACAAACTGTTTTATTTGCAAATGGACAAAAAGGAATGTAACTAACTTTGCTACAATATTCCTTTCTGTTTTGCAGGACGAGGTCGAAGTGTGCACCATCCCAGAGATGCCTCACTGTCTTTTGTCTGTGCCTTATTTGTTAAATAAGGGGTTTACGGTTTGTTTCCAGAACGACATCTGCACAATCTCCAAGAAAGGGAGGCAGCTTGTCGAAGTGAGAAAGGGGCAGAATGATCTTTTCATTCTTAAAACGTCTCTTGGGGGTGAGGGGAAGGTTGAGAAAGCACAAACCCTGCGTGCTACAATTCCCGCTCATGTTACATGTGCTTGTGTATGGCACCAGAGGACAATTCATGGTTCTCTAGAAGAACTGCAGGTGCTTCCTGAGGTTGCCAAAGGGTGTAAGATTAAAGATTGTGGAAGTGCCATAAATTGTGACACTTGCAGACAGGCAAAGGTAAGAGGGTGCAGTTACCCAAAGGTGGAGAGGGTAGCCACTAAACCTTTTGATCTTGTCCACATAGATCTGTTCGGTCCCGTAGAGGAACCTAGTCTGGGAGGGGCCAAGTTTCTACTAACGATACAGGACAGTTTTTCGCAGAACACCTGGACTCACAGTCTCAAGTCCAAGGGAGATGCAGCACAGCTGATCAAAAGCTGGATTGAAGCGGTGGAACTAAGGTTCTCCACCAGAGTGCAAGCGGTCACCAGTGACAGACACGCTACGTTTACTGGTTCTGCTTTGCAGAGGTTCTTTCACAAGAAAGGGATACATCACACAGTTACTTCTCCCCAGCAGAGGGGGGTGGCAGAGCTTAGGAGTGAAGCTCTGGTTAAGGCTGCACAGGTGATGCTGGCAAATGCTGGGTTACCTCCAAAGTTTTGGTTGGAGGCGGTCAGTTATGTGTGCTTCACCTGGAATCGTACCTACAATTCACTGGTAGGTGACACACCTTACTTCATGTTGCATGGCAGGAAACCCCAGATTCACTTTCTGCGCACGTTTGGATCACCTGCATCTGTGCCGGTGCCTAAGGCTTTGCGAGGGCCAGATGGATCCAAGTTCCAGAAAATGATCTTCTGTGGATATGAGCCAGCAGCTTGTGCATGGAGATTTGCATACCCATCAGGTGATCAGAGTAAACTGCTGATCAGTAAACACGCTGAGTTCTATGAGCAGGATGAAAGGCCAAAGATTCCTGCAAAGCGTGATGTTCTTTCAGAATGTCTTTCTGATGCAGAACAGGAAGGTTCAGATGAGGAGGAAGGAGAGGCTGAGTCTGCTGATGACGACCAGGTCACTGACCAGGGTCAAGAGCAGGATGGGGCATCTCCACAAGTTGTTAAAAGAGAGCCCAAGAGTGAGCCTAGTTCCCCTGTGAGTGTAATGGAGAGGATTCGAAGACGCTTTAAGTCAGAGGGGGAATCCCGTGATGCGGAGGACACACCTGCTGACCACAGTGAGTCAGAGGAAACCCCTGAGTTTGTGCCCAGGCGGTCCAGTCGCACAACGAAGGGTATTCCACCTGAGAGGTATCAGTCCACAGGTGCGTGGGTAAGTTTCGCACAGTGCGATTCTGAGAGTTGTGAGGTTGTTCCTCAGATGCTTAACAGGAACGCCAGGAGAGGGCGCAAGGCATTAGGGAAGGGATTGATCTCACAGAGTTTTGCTGAGGATGTTCCACAGGTCTTGTCAGAACGCGACGCAAGAGGGGTGTTAATGTTCAGAACTTAACTGGTTAAGTTGTTCTGAGTAGTGCGTCACATTCTGACGTCAGTTTTCGAAGCTGGGAGGAGCTTGGACTTTTCTCTGTGTCTTTGAGGGAGAAGGACGCGTCTTTGCTATGGCTGAAAGAAGCCCAGGATTGTTTTGCTGAAATGTCGCAATAAAGAACTGTTTAATGGACACAAGTGCTTGCTGTGTTTATCTGAAGCTAGGCGACAGTTTTTACCACTGTGTTTACTCTGCAAGGCGTGACTGGACGGAGCAGAATTGCCGCAGCTTGTGAGGAAGCGTGCCGGACCGCTGTAAATGGCTAATTGGCGATCGTAAAGCAATTAGCAGGTCACGTCCCAATCAATAAACATTCACATTTCTGAGGCACAGGAATGGATCAAGACAAACCACAAGATAAGCCGCAGGAGAAGGCGCAAGAGAAAGCAATAAAATATAAAACCAGACAACAGCAGCAACTGCTGACACAGCAGCAACAACACTACAGAAGAGCATCTGTAACAGGTCTTTCTGTCCCACAAGTCACAGAAAGAGAAGAACCTAAAGGAGCAGGACCAGCAGGACCAGATTCCACAACATTGGACAAGATTCTTTCAGCTTTACAGAACTTGACGACTAAGATAGACCTAAATACTTCAACTATTCAAGATCTTGGACAAAAGGTGAATGACGTAGGACAGAAAGTGAATTCTAACACCCAGGCAATTGACAGGTTACTGCAGGAATCCAAGGAGACAAGACAGACAGCAGAGGAAGCGAAAGAGAGGGTTTTGGCGGTAGAGGGAAAAATACCGCCAATAAATAGAAAATTGGATGATTACAAGGCACAATTCTCTCTGATTGAACTTAAGGAAAAGCAGGCCAATCTGAGAATAAGATCAGTCCCAGAAACAGAGGAAGGAGAATTAATAGAGTTTCTTACATCGGAATTTGAGACCTTTTGGGATCTGGACACAGAAGAATTTAAGATAGTGAGTGCTTTTCGACTGGGAAGGGTCAAAAGGAAGAACAGAGCGAGGGACTGCTTGATTTCATTAAGATCTAAAGAAGAAAGAGATAAAATACTGAGCCTACATTACCAGAAATCACTTGAGATTGGGAGTGAGAGAATTGAAATTTTTAAAGATATCCCAAAATACTTACTAGATCTCAGAACTAACTACAGCGACCTGGTTGACCTATTGAGGAAGAACAGCATTTTGTTCAGGTGGGAATTCCCTCAAGGCCTCTCGTTCACATTCAAAGGAAAGAAAATAAAGGTAAGATCAAAAGAAGATAAAGTGAGCTTCCTGAAAGATTTTGGTGAAGAACTACGAAGGGAGGCAAGAACAAAAGAACTGGAGATATTAGGATTGGGACCACCTGATTTAGAAAGGCACCCCTTGGGGCTGGACCGACCAGAGAAAGAGACACAACCATCAGCAGAAGAACAACTCTTGGGAGCAGTTGGAGGAACTCTACAATAACTACAACATGTCTCTGCAGATGTTAACTTGGAACATTCGGGGTCTTAATTCCCCTAGCAAGAGGAAGAGAGTTTTTCATATGTTAAAAAAGGAACAATTGGATTTGATTTGTCTACAAGTAACACATATAACAAGACTCCACAGGAAATTATTGATAAATAAGAGACTAGGCCAAGAATTTATCTCATCGGACAAAGTAAAAAAAAAGAGGAGTCGTGATATATGCAAAAGAGAAACTGACACCAAAATTTCTTTTTAAAGATGAACAGGGACGATTCATAGCAATTGAAATACAACTACAAGGAGAGAAAATACTAATAATTGGAGTCTATGCACCTAATGAGGCGAAATCAGTTTTACAAGAAACTGCATGAGACGTTGTTGGATCATATGGATCAGAACATTATTTTGATGGGAGATATGAATGGAGTTGTGTCAACACACATGGACAAATCTGAAAGACAGGTAGTTACGAAAGATGGAAGACTACCAAAGACTTTTTTTGAAATGACAGACAATATGGACTTGATTGACATCTGGAGAACTAAAAACCCCCTAGGTAGAGAGGGGACTTTCTTCTCTGAAGCCAACATGACTTGGACAAGAATTGACCAAATCTGGATTACAAGAGGGATGGCACCCAAGATTCGGAAGGTGGAAATCTGCCCAAAAATTTGCTCCGACCATAACCCAGTGAGAATGGACATGAAATTAACATCGATTGGTTCCTTTAGATGGAGAATGAATGACACCTTGTTCAGGGATCCTGAAATTATTAAGAAGGCCCAAAAAATCATGAAAGATTATTTTGAAATAAACTTGAAGACAACTGTGGAAAAAAGAGTAATCTGGGATGCAAGTAAAGCCGTTTTGAGAGGTTTTCTGATTCAACAAAATGCTATAAAGAGGAGACTTCAAGAGGAAAGAAAAGAAAAGATTCTAGGAAAAATTCAAGAAGGAGAAAAGAGACTAAGGACTAAACCAAAGTCACAGGAGATTCTGCGAGAAATTAAATTACATCAGGCACAATATTTGAAATTGGTTAATCAGGATATAGAATGGAAGATTAAACAAATGAGACAAAAAACTTTTGAATCGGCTAATAAGTGCGGAAAGCTGTTAGCTTGGCAGCTGAAGAAAAGACAAAAATTAAACACTGTGACAAATCTTGAAGTAAATGGAAGGAATATACAAAATCCACAGGAGATTAAAGATTGCTTCCAGAGATACTTCAAACAACTGTATGCACAAGGGCCACAGAATGAGACCAAGATTGAGAAATTCCTAAAAACAAATGGATTACAAAATATATCTCAAGAGAATAAACTAATATTGAATGACAGAATTTCTGAACAGGAGGTTGAAGGTGCCATTAAGAACCTGCAACTAGGCAAGTCTCCAGGCCCGGATGGGCTTTCCTCCAAATACTACAAAGTAATGAAAGATTATTTAATTCAACCATTAATGGAGGTTTGCAATGAAATCATGGAGGGGAAAAGAGCGCCGGAGTCGTGGAAAGATGCATATATCACGCTTATACCGAAAAATGAACTAGAAAAGACACAACTTAAGAACTACCGCCCCATATCCCTACTTAACGTGGATTACAAAATTTTTGCGGACATTTTAGCTAAAAGATTAAAAAAAGTTCTAGCAGGAATTATACACAAAGACCAAGCAGGCTTTGTCCCAGGCAGACATTTGTTAAATAATACAAGGAATTTAATTGACATTTTGGAAAAACTACATGTTAATATCAACACAAAACAGTATTGATATTCATTGATGCAGAGAAAGCCTTTGATAATATTTCTTGGAGTTTTATGAAGAAAAACCTGCAAGGGATGGGGGTGGGAGAAAGGTTTGGAAACAGTATAGGGGCGATTTACTCAGAACAAAAGGCAAAATTGATAGTGAACAATGCAGTTACAGAAGAAGTTAAGATAGAGAAAGGGACATGACAAGGCTGCCCAATTTCCCCTTTGCTTTTTATTTCAGTCCTGGAGGTCTTGCTGAACATGATTAGAAGGGACCAACAGATTCAGGTTATACAGGTCGGAGCCAAACATTACAAATTGAAAGCTTACGCAGATGACCTAGTCTTGACATTACAGGAGCCAATCCCTAGTACTAGAAGAGCTTTGGAAATAATACAAGAATTTGGTCAGGTGGCAGGGTTTAAACTTAATAAATTAAAAACTATGGTTTTGGAGAAGAATTTAACACCAATGGAGAAGGAAAGGTTTCAGGGAGAAACAGGTCTAACAGTGGTGAAAAAAGTAAAATACCTAGGGGTGAATATGACTTCGAAGAATGTTAACTTATTTAAAGACAATTATGAAAAGTGTTGGTCTGAAGTGAAAAAAGATCTTGAAACGTGGACAAATCTAAAGCTTTCCTTACTGGGTAGAATAGCAGTTATCAAAATGAATGTATTGCCAAGATTGTTGTTTTTGTTTCAAACGTTACAAATAATTGACAAGTTGGACTGTTTCAAGAAGTGGCAAAAAGAAATTTCTAGATTTGTCTGGCAGGGCAAAAAGCCCAGAATAAAATATAAAATTCTTACTGATGCAAAGGATAGAGGGGGGTTTGCCCTGCCGGACTTTAAACTATATTATGAGGCAGCAGCTTTTTGCTGGCTGAAGGAATGGCTTCTTCTTGAGAATACAGACATTCTTGATTTGGAAGGACATGATAATGTTTTTGGATGGCATGCATACCTGTGGTATGGTAAGGACAAAGCTCATAAGGCGTTTAAAAACCATATTGTCAGGAAAGCATTGTTTAATGTCTGGGTCAGATATAAAGATTTTTTGGAGAATAAAACCCCAAGGTGGCTTTCACCAATGGAGGCTAAGGCCTTGAAAAAACTTAATATGGGATCGAACTGGCCAAAATATTGGGAAATTTTGGAACAGGAAGGGGACAAATTGAAATTGCAGAGTTATGAGAAACTTAAAGATAAGGTGCAGGATTGGTTACATTATTTCCAAGTAAGAGAGGCCTATAACTCGGACAGGAAAAATGGCTTCCAGGTGGAAAAATCGAAGTTGGAAACAGAACTGTTAGAACCCAGTGCTAAGGTATTGTCGAGAATGTATAATCTGCTGTTGAAATGGAATACTGAGGATGAAACGGTTAAATCTGCTATGATAAAATGGGCACAAGATATTGGTCATAACATTATGTTTGCTGACTGGGAACGGTTGTGGACCACCGGTATGAAATTTACGGCATGTAATGCCTTAAGAGAAAATATTATGAAAATGATTTACAGGTGGTACATGACCCCAGTCAAGCTAGCAAAAATTTACCATTTGCCCGATAACAAATGTTGGAAATGTAAAGAAACGGAAGGAACATTCTTTCACCTTTGGTGGGCCTGCCCAAGGATCAAGGCTTTCTGGGAAATGATCTACAATGAACTGAAAAAAGTATTTAAGTATACTTTCTTAAAGAAACCAGAGGCCTTTCTCCTGGGCATGGTCGGCCAATTGGTGTCAAAGAAGGATAGAACCTTTTTTATGTATGCTACAGCAGCAGCAAGAATACTCATCGCAAAGCACTGGAAGACACAAGATCTACCCACCCTGGAAGAATGGCAGATGCAAGTAATAGACTATAGGGAACTGGCAGAAATGACCGGCAGAATCCGAGATCAAGGAGAAGAGCAGGTGGAAGAGGACTGGAAGAAGTTTAAAGCTTATCTACAAAAACATTGTAAAATTTATGAATGCTAAGGGCATTGTAAAGGAAATGAAGGGGTTCTAGTGATTAAGATAAGTAAGAGTATAAAGGGAAGGATAAAGGATGAACTTGAATAACATGATAATTGCTGAACCAATTTTAAAGTGGAATACATGAAAGGAAGGCGGGTGGAAGCAAAGAAAATAAGATTTGGAAGGGTATTAATCTGAAACAGTCCGTCAATATTTTAAATTTAATTCTTGCTCTTCTCCCTTTCCATATGAAGCGCGAGAGTGTCTTTTGCCATTCTTTGAATTGTCTTAGACCTCTAATGATCAGGATCGTTTATTACCGAAAATGTTATTTTTGTTCCAAATTCATTTTAATCTCTGACATTCTTCCACTCATTGACAGCTTTAATCTATCCCATATTTCTAAATCTCTTTTAATCTCCTTCCACACTGGTTGATAATTAGCATTAAATAGGTTTATATTCTTTGCCGTCATCCAAATTCCCAAATATTTTACTTTTTTGACCACCTTAATTTCTTTCTTGTTCCAACCTTTCTATCTTGCTCTTTTCCAAATTTTTGCCTAATATTTTCGTCTTTGTCTTATTCAATTTAAATCCTGCCAATTGTCCAAATTTTCCCAGTTCTTCCAATGCTATTTTAACACTTTCTTGGGGTTTTTCTAGAGTTAATACCAGATCATCCGCGTAGGCCTTCAGTTTAAATTCCTTGGCACCTATTTTGACCCCTTTTATCTCTGAAGTTCCTCTCAGGCAATTTATTAATACTTCCAATACTATAATGAACAGTAACGGAGACAATGGGCACCCTTGTCTGGTACCCTTTGTATATCAAATGTGTCTGTCAAGGTGTTATTCACAATTAATTTCGCTTTCTGCTCTGAATAAATTGCCTCAATTCCTCTTAGAAAGGTGCCACAGATCCCCATCTTCACCATACTCTTCTTCATAAATGACCAAGATACATTATTGAATGCTTTTTCAGCATCGATGAACATTAATACGGCTGGCTTATCATTTTGTGTGTGTGAATATTTTTTAATTATTTTTTTCACCGTAATAACACAAACCACAAAGCAAAATAATACACAAATACTGAAAAGGAAAAAGAGAAGAAGAAGAAAAAAGGGGGAGGGGGAAAAGGGGGGAACAATAAATAAATAGACAATAATAACAAACTTAATTCTTCACAAATCCAACTTTTTAAACATCTTGATTGACTTCCTCAAATCCCTCCCTTCTGAGTTTCCTGTCAGTGTTTGTAAAAAGCAAAAAATAAGAAAAGGGTTCTGACCTCCCTTTGTCTCCTCAGCCTGGTCCTCGGACCCTGGTCAGCACAAAAGAGTCCACGAGAATATCCTTGCAGAGTTTTATTCTTAAAAGTCTTTGTGCAAAACACGACTGACCAACTGTATGCACCAACACTAACTAACTTTCACTAACTAACCAACCAACCAACCCCAGCCACAAACTAACATTTCTCACTCTATATATACAACCTGCTGCAAGCCGCTGACTCATGCTGACCCAGCTTTTTAAGCATTAATGAAACAGCGGCCATTTTAGCCGTGACACCCCTTCTGTTTCTTAAATGCGAAAAACCCCAACAGAAACAATGAGGCATCTAATCATAAGCCTGCATTTTTATCAAAGCTTATATATTAATCAGGATCTGTATTTTAAAATGAGCTTAAAGATTTTCAAATGTTTCATGCCAGGCAAACCAGCTGCCTAAAGAACCTTGGCAAGATGTTTTTCCTCCTAGACAAGGGGGCCCCCCTGATTTATAGCAGAAAACAATTCTCAAAGTCGTAAAAAGGGAATTACAGGCTGAGAGCAGGACACTGACCTTGCATGTTGCAAAGTACTAAATTAAGGGTGGGTAAATAGTAAAATAACACCATGTGCCTCCCATTAAAACTTGAGCCATATTTTCCTAAGGTTGAAAGGCCAAGAGCAATGGAGAAGCATCTAGCTGGCAGAAAGAAAGAGAGCATTTTGGGGAAGTCTTTTCTAAAGCTGCTTCTTTCTTAAACTGAGATCCTTTTAAGATTTCTTTTCCTTTTAAAAGGCTACCTATGATAATGTATAAAATATATTAGCTTAAATGTAATTATGCAAAGGATTTAAGAAATGCTAGATTCTTATTTCATATAGTTGTAAGAGTTGTAACTATCCTGAAATTAAGTCAGCCACCAGCCCAGCCCCCCTGCCAGACAGGAGACGCCATCGAGCACTCCTGATATATAGTTGTCAGCCCTTTGTTTAAAAGACCTCCAAAAGAAGGAGATCTTTCAATGATGATGTGAACTCAAGATCCTTGAAGATAAAAATTTAAGATTAACCATCTGTTTTGGAAGGCAATAGGGCAAGGAGGGCAAGAGGTGAGCTGGTAATTAAGATTCCTTGTTGAGACACATGTAAGATATATTACTACTTATTTGTCATTTATAGATATATGAATATATAGCTCTTTGTGTCCCATAAAAGGCAATAGGAAATGGGTGTATCTTTTGTGATTGGTTCTAGCAAACAGCCAATAGGAATTTCAACCAGGCTGATTGGACAGAGGCAGGCACAGGAGGAGCAAGGGGGCTGGATTAAGAAAATATAAGTGCTGGCCAGAATGGCAGGAGGCCAGGCCAGAGCTTGGTAACCATATACCACTGTGCCTCTCATTTATTTGTCTGACAAATAAATTATTATTTTAATTTCTCTATTGCTGCGTTGAATATTTCATTCCAGCTAAGCGTTAACCACAAGCAGGGTGCTACATTTTATGGTGCCCCTGTGACTCGGATAAGTGGTCTGCTGGAACGCAGCCCCTTCGCCCTACTGGGCAGGGTACAAGAGAGAGGACCTCTAAACTGCTTACCCAGCGCGCACTGGAAATTTTTTCCAGGGGAACGCAGAAGACTCGTCTGTCTGATACCCTGCTTACTGGCGGCGACGGACCGGGGGGAACCAGAGAAATAAACAGGGAACCAGCCAAGGGTAAGTGCACAAAGGGGTTTTTGGCCCTCCAATTAATTGGGAGGAAGAGAAGTCTTGATCAAACTTCTGCGTCTCAGTAAGGGGGAACTGAGTACGCTAGGTGGTTGGGTACATCAGATGTTGGTCTGGTGGAGGAAAAGGGAAAATTGGGAGGTAGAGTGTGGTGAAGTATCCAGCGCATTGTATGTGTGAGAAAGTACAGAGCAATCTGTAGCTGACCTGAGTGTGGAGTGGGTAGTACTTCGGTTCCCAGTGAGGCGACTCCATCTGGGCAAGGAACCTCACGAAGCGCGTGTGTGAGTGACTGAGTGGATACTTCACAGGGCCATACAATGGGAGTTGGGGGTTCAAAGGGGGGAAATACACCTCTTGAATGTATGTTAAATAATTTTAAGAAAGCCTTCTCGGGGGCATATGGAGTCAAAATGACGCCAGAGTGCTTGAGAACGTTATGTGAACTAGAATGGCCAAAACAAAATACTGAGTGGCTGTCAGGGGTTCAGGGAGAGAAGAGCAGATGAGGGAGGAGACAGTGAGCGAGGGGGAAGAATCCCAGAACGACGAGGAAGAGGATGACAATGACCAAAGGTCGTCCATGAGTCTGTCCAGTGAGTCGGAGGATTCCCAAAAGGAAGCCCCCCTGGTCAGGCCAAGGGGAGCCAAAGGGGGAAGCAGTCAGGAGCAGGGGAGCGAAGGGAGAACCCCCAGTGGGAGTTGGAGATCGGGGCCGGCTTCTCCGCCGGAACGGAGTGAAGGGGGTGGAGTTACCAGTGTGTCAGAGGGAGCAGAACAGGAAGCAGAGAGGGGAAGGAGATCGGGGCAAGACGTCCTGCCGGAAGGGGCGGAGAGTAGCACCGGGAGCAGTGTAGCGGTCGAGAGAAAGGTCAGAAGCAACGTACGCGCGCCAAGTTCAAATGTGGAGGCGCGCGGAAGTGAGGGAAGCCCTGGGGAGGAGCCTGGTCCCAAAGCGCGAAGGAGGGGGGAACAGGCGTCAGAGGATTCAGCCTCTGGGGAGTCCCGGCGGGAGGGAACCCAGGGGGGCAGAAAGACCCTGCGGAAAAGGAAGGAGAGGAAGAGGTGGTCCAGCACAAGCCTCTTAAACTGGTGCAGGGGCGGTACTGATTCAGAGGGTACTTCAGCGGTCTAAGCGTAACAGACGTAGAGCCACGGGGCTCGGATGTAAAGCCAACAATGTTCTTCAATAAAGACTTTTGTATATAAACTGGATTGGACTTGGGTCTCTCGTGAGCTGGGACCTCGGGTGGCTCTGACAGTGGCCATCTCAGGGAACCTTTGAAATTAATTTAGTAAGCAAACTCTGGACTGATATCACCAAAGAAACTGGAGGGTGCCCAGAACAATTTTCATATATAGATTCCTGGCTGAGCACATTAAATAAAAATCCTCCATGGATAAGGAAATGCAAAGTCAAACGATGCAAATTATTGGCTGTAAAAGCCGAAGCTAGGAAAAGAATCTTGCCAAATAAACTCAAACCCATTTTTGAGGGACCAGAGGAAGAGGTGCTTCCACCTCCCCCCTATGCTCCACATCGAAGGGAGCCTAATCCAAACACCCCACCAGTTGTAACCCCAAGGCAAGAAACTGGAATGAATAATGGGGGTGGAGTCACAGAACTTGATTCCTTGATAGATTATGATAAATATCTTCAGGAGGCATTGGAGTCCTATAATAAAGCCCAAGCAGAAGTGGTTATTCCACCTGTGACTCCTAATAGACCTCCATCTACAGTCTCCGTTAGTGGAACAACTGATTGCCCACCCCAAACCCCTGTACATCCAAGTCCCAGAGAAATATTACAGAAGTTACAGGGAGACCTTGATCGGTCAGCAAGCAATACAGCCAGGCGTATAAAGCTGCTAAAAGAACGCCTTGGAACAGATAGCATCCCCTATGATTTGAGGCCCCTAGAGCAAAGTGAAGAAAAAGGTCACGTAGTAGCCCCTCTTAGAAGAGTATTTGATGCACTTGAGGAGCCTGCGCTGGTTAATGGGCAACCCGGACCACGACCACCTTGAACTTCGACCCTGCAATATATTCCATTCACAACTATGGATCTGATGAATTGGAAAACACACACCCCATCTTTTGCAGAAAAACCTCAGGCTATGATGGACTTGGTGACTTCAATAGTAAATACTCATAGCCCTACTTGGACAGATTGTCGCCAGCTCCTAAATACTCTTTTCACCACTGAGGAAAGGAGAGACATAATTGAAAAGGCACAGATATATTTGCGTGAGCAGGCCAGAGTGGGAAATATTTTTAATATTGATCGTCATCTCCAAGACAACTTTCCCTTGGAAGATCCTAATTGGGATCCAAACAATGCAATTCACCTGACCAGACTTACCACCTACCGCCAGACGCTTGTGCAAGGTATCCGCAGGGCATGTCAGAAGCCCACTAATATGTCTAAAGTCTCAGAAGTAGAACAGAAACCAAATGAGAGTCCAGGAGACTTTTTAGAGAGGCTGCAGGAAGCCTATCGTATATGGACTCCTTTTGACCCTGAAGCCCCTGAAAACAGCAGAATGATTACTGCTACATTTGTGGCCCAGTGCGCTTCTGACATTCGTAAGAAAATTCAGAAATCAGAAGGATAGGAAGGGATGCTGATGAGCCAAATTATGGCCATTGCACGCCGAGTTTATCGGAATAGGGATGAGGCTGAGAAACAAGAGAAGAAGAAGTGGCAGAAGGAAAAGATGGTGATGCTAGCCACAGCAGTGAAGCAAGACTACCGCCCCTTAAATGGAGGGAGAGGACGGGGAAAGAATCCACCCCTGGGAAGGAATCAATGTGCGAATTGCAAGAAGGAGGGTCACTGGAAGCGGGAGTGTCCTGAACCCCTGAGGTTGGAAGAAGTACGCCCAGGCCCAGGCCCAGGCCCAGGCTCCGGCCCAAGAAACCAGGGACGGGGACGGGGAATGATCCGAGATGGAAGATATCAGAGACCTGGACAAGGACGGAGTAGAGACAATTTCATTGGACTGGCAGAAGAGGATTTTACCCAAGACTAGGAACGACCGGACTCCATAAAGTTAGGCTTCCAGGAGCCCACGGTCACGATTCAATTAGGGAGCCATTTAATAGACTTTATGATTGATACTGGGGCTGAATACTCAGTACTCCCAGAACTATTGCAGAAAAAGGCATCCAAAAGTGTAGTCATTAAAAGTGCCACTGGACAGTCAGCTAAGAGGTCTTTCCTCCAACCTTTGGAATGCCAGATTGGGGGACATCGTTTAACCCATCAGTTTTTGTATATACCTGAGTGTCCAATACCTCTCTTAGGCAGAGATATGCTGTCCAAATTGCAGGCCCAAATCACCTTCACTCCTCGAGGTCCAGAAATGAAACTGCCATCAAAAGCAGCAGGAATAATTACCCTCTCAGTACCTAAGGAACAATCATGGCGCCTAATGTCAGCCCTGCAAGTCCAACCCACATTGGATACAGAATTAAACAAGCTCCTCCGAACTCTACAGGTGCCACCAGGAGTATGGGCCGAAAATAGCCCACCAGGAATGGCTAAGAATATAGCTCCAATTGTAGTAACCCTAAAACCTATGGCTACCCCTGTATCTGTAAAGCAGTATCCTTTACCCCGGCGAGCAGCGGAGGGCATCCAGAAACATTTGGACCGCCTATTAAAATATGGTCTGCTTAAGCCCTGCCAATCAGAATGGAACACACCCCTTTTGCCTGTTCGAAAACCTGGGACAGATGAATACAGGCCAGTACAGGACTTGAGGCTCATAAACCAGGCTATCGAGACCTTGCACCCAAATGTACCAAACCCATATACCTTGCTGAGTTTGATCCCACCAGAAGCAACATTTTTTACTGTATTGGACTTGAAAGATGCATTCTTCTGTTGCCAGCTGGCACCACAGAGCCAACCTATATTTACCTTCCAGTGGGAAGACCCTTTGACAGGAACAAAAGGCCAGCTAACCTGGACAAGATTGCCCCAGGGATTCAAAAATTCCCCAACTTTATTTGGCACTGCCTTGGCGAAGGATCTAACAAGTTACCCCTCAATACCGGGAGAAAAGGTGGTTCTGCAATATGTAGATGACCTGATACTAGCGGCAAAGGATTTTGATACCTGTAAAGAAGGGACAGAGGAACTGCTCCACTTGCTCTGGGAAGCTGGCTACCGAGTTTCCCAGAAAAAGGCACAGTTATGTTTAGAAAAGGTCAAATATTTGGGCTTTGACATCTCACACCAACAACGAGCATTGAGACCAGAGAGGAAAGAAGCTATTTGCCTTATCAAGGAACCTACCACAAGGAAACAACTCAGAGGATTCCTGGGAACGGCAGGGTTTTGTAGACTATGGATACCTGATTTCAGCAGTCTGGCCAAACCCTTACATGAAAGCACTCGAGGTGCAGAAAAGGACCCATTCGTATGGGGACCTGAGCAGAAACAAGCCTTTTTAGTTATCAAACAACGACTTATGGAGGCCCCAGCCCTTGGACTGCCTAATTCGGAAAAACCCTTTCAGCTGTATGTACATGAACAGAATGGGATTGCAGCGGCAGTCCTGACCCAGAGATTAGGAAGTTGGAACCGTCCAGTAGCTTATTTGTCTAAACAATTGGACTCAGTAGCAAAAGGATGGCCTCCATGCCTAAGGGCAGTAGCGGCCACTGCAAGCCTTGTCAAAGAAACTGATAAATTTACCTTCGGCCAGACGATGTATGTGAATGTACCTCATGCTGTTCTGACACTCATGGAATATAAGGGTAGTTATTGGCTAACGAACCCAAGGATGGCTAGATACCAAGGCCTATTGTGTGAAAATCCCAGGATTCATCTACGAGTAGTGAATATGCTCAATCCAGCGACTTTGCTGCCCCTACCAGAGGTAGATGATGAAGAATCACATGATTGTCTCCAAATAATGGATGAAGTTTATTCCAGTAGACCCGATCTGAAAGATGAACCATTGAAAAATCCAGATGTTGTATATTATACTGATGGTAGCAGTTACCTGCATGAAGGTGCCAGACGAGCAGGATATGCTGTGGTCACCAATGAGGAAGTTGTGGAAGCTGAAGCTTTGCCTGCCGGCACCTCAGCACAAAAAGCTGAACTTATAGGTTTAACTAGAGCTCTGCAATTGGCAGCTGGATGTAAGGCAAACATCTATACTGATTCTAAATATGCCTTCTTAACCCTGCATGCACATGGAGCTCTATGGAAAGAAAGAGGTCTAATCGGAGCCCACGGGAAGGCCTTGAAATATGGACCTGAAGTAGAAATCCTGTTGGAAGCAGTATGGGCTCCAGAACAGATTGCTGTAATGCACTGCAAAGGTCATGGACGAGGAAGGGATCCAATAACCAGAGGAAATCATGCTGCTGACAAAGCAGCCCGAGAGGCAGCCCAAAAGCCTGTGGGAGGATTTATAGCAGCCCTCATACCAGAGGTAGTTCCAGAAGTTAAACCTCACTATACCCCAGAAGAGAGGAAGTGGGCTGAACAGGAAGGAGCGGTTGTGAAGGACGGTTGGATGATCCTGCCGGACAATAGGATTTATGTACCTCATCACCTAGCAGGCACCATTGTAAGAAATTATCATGAATCTACTCACCTTGGCGGTACTGCAACCAGAGAGAGTCTCAGTCGGAAGTTGTATATTATTAATCTATCACAATTAGCAACTTGCATTTCCCAGAAATGTGTTCTTTGTGCTAAAAACAATCCCAGGCAGGGACCGGTACAACCTCCTGGAATTCAGCATGTGGGATACGTCCCCATGGAAAGCCTAATTGTGGACTTCACAGAGCTGGTCCCTTCTAAGGGATTCAAGTATCTCCTTGTGTTTGTAGATACTCTTACCAGATGGGTTGAAGCTTTTCCCACCCGAACTGAAAAGGCACGAGAGGTAACTAAGAGACTCCTCACTGAATTGATCCCGAGGTTTGGATTACCTAGATGCATTGGAAGTGATAATGGGCCAGCGTTCATTGATCAAGTAGTACAAGAAGTATGTCGAGTCCTACAAGTGAAATGGAGACTGCATGCAGCATATAGGCCTCAGAGTTCAGGGAAAGCTGAAAGAATGAATCGGACTCTGAAAACCCAATTGGCAAAATTAACCCAGGAAACGGGATTGGGATGGGTAGATGTGTTACCCATAACACTGTTTCGTGTTCGGTGTGCACCCACAAAAAGACTTAAGTTGTCACCTTTTGAGCTCCTGTATGGGAGGCCGCCCTCCTTTGTTCAGGATATTCCAGCTGACCTTAAACAAATAGGAGACCATGTGACACAGGGACAAGTGCAATCTCTCTCCCGTGTTTTTGTTTCTCTTAACAGGTGGGCCCTCGAACGCACGCCGTGCAGCATTGCCGAACCGATTCATCAGTTCCAGGCTGGCGATAGTGTATGGGTGAAAGAGTGGAAACGCGATCCACTTGCACCTAAGTGGCGTGGACCTTACACCGTCTTGCTCTCTACTCCAACAGCGGTGAAGGTAGCTGAGGTGACCCCCTGGATTCATCACTCCCGTTTGAAGAAGTCCGAAGGCAGTTGGACGTGCAAAGGTGACCCCTCTAATCCTTTAAAACTGACTCTCTCCAAAAACCCCTGTATCTAGCCCTACCGGGAACGGGCTAGGTCACGGGCAACATTAGACAACCGGCCTGCTGCAGCCACAACCTGGAAGCTGGCTGACCTGCGCACGCCTGAAGCTTGAGGAACATCTGAACCAGCGATTGTGAACGGAAAGATTCTCTTATACAATTGATTGATTGCCCCCCCCCTTGTGGAACAATTATCAGGGATATTACTCATCGGGGATCCTCGGGATATATGTTTTGGTCTTGGTGGTTCCCCATTTCTATCACTGGGGGAATTATATTGGGGCTAATATTTTTTTGCTATCACAATAAGGTAATCTTTTGTGGAAAGAATGCATATACTAGACATCAACATGATTTTATTATTAATCCTGATCCCTTGGGAAGGGGAAGGGTCCTTGAATCTGACCAAATTTGCTAAATATGGATTCCGCCATGACCACAATATGTGGGTAGGCTTAGCTGAGATGGTAGCCAATGTTGCAAATAGGACTAATTGCCTTGTTTGCTCTCTTGGGCCAGATGATTCAGAGGGAGGTATGCCCTTACTACCGATACCATTAAATGCCATTGGTATGGTAAGCGAAATGCCACACCAAACAGAAGTACAGAATTTCCCCGGATGGAACTCAACTAAACCAATACGAGTTATATCTGTGCAAGGGGAATTCTGTGTACATAAATCATCAGATGCAGCTGATTCTACCATGATAGGCTCTTCTCATTGTCACTATACTTGGGATTATATTAAGAATAGTCAAACCTGGGCAAACGGTACTACCTATCGAACTCGGAATACCTTGCCCTGTGCACCTCCTTTTATTCATGCATGGAAAGTGGTATGGAACATAACTGTGACAGCAAAAGGCAATCTAACATACTGCACTGTGAACTCTCTACCCCTTTTGATATTTTGCCTTATGCACTCCACGTACCAAAAACCTCAGACCCGATGGTTGTGGTGGATATGTGGAGAATGGGCATACAAGAAACTCCCTTCCAAATGGAGCGGGACTTGTTTCTTGGGATGGGTATTACCACCGATGTGGATCATGCCCACTAGTTCGGCCAAGCGTACACGAAGAAATGCTGATATTTCTCATATAGCAGGAGGAAGTACCCAAAGTTGGAGCGATACTGATGATTGGCCACCAGAGCGCATTATAGCCTATTATGATCCTGCCTCCTGGAATCCTGGTGAGCTCATACAAGGGGCACGGGATCCTATTTATAATCTAAACAGAATAATTCGATTGCAAGCAGTAGTGGAACTTGTAACCAATGCAACGGCCCAGAGTTTGAGACTTATTGCACAACAGTTGGAAGAAAGTAGAGCCGCCATTTTGCAGCTGAAAATGGGAATGGATTATGTACTCGCCAGGCAGGGAGGCCTATGTGGAGTCTTGAACTTGACAGGGAATGCCTGTTGCTTTAACATTTCTGATAATGGTGAGGCAATCCGTGTGTTGGCCACAAAGATGGAGAATATAGCACATGTCCCAGTACAAACATGGGAAGGATGGGATATGGGATGGCTCACCAATTGGTTACCTAATGTCGCAGGACTCAAAGGGATACTATTGTCTTGCTTGTTTTTCTTGACAGTAGTAGTAATGGTTTTATGTATGGTGCCATGTATCATTTCATGTTTTAGAAGTACAATTAGTAAGATGATTTCAAATGAAACTCTACCTCATATTATGGCCCTATACAGAGCTTTACCTCAGGAATATGATGAAGGTCAAGCTATCAAGGACACTTGGGATGAAGGTCCTTGAGCTTGAAAGGGGGGAATGAGGCATCTAATCACAGCCTGCATTTTTATCAAAGCTTATATATTAATCAGGATCTGTATTTTAAAATGAGCTTAAAGATTTTCAAATGTTTCATGCCAGGCAAACCAGCTGCCTAAAGAACCTTGGCAAGATGTTTTTCCTCCTAGACAAGGGGGGCCCCCTGATTTATAGCAGAAAACAATTCTCAAAGTCGTAAAAAGGGAATTACAGGCTGAGAGCAGGACACTGACCTTGCATGTTGCAAAGTACTAAATTAAGGGTGGGTAAATAGTAAAATAACACCATGTGCCTCCCATTAAAACTTGAGCCATATTTTCCTAAGGTTGAAAGGCCAAGAGCAATGGAGAAGCATCTAGCTGGCAGAAAGAAAGAGAGCATTTTGGGGAAGTCTTTTCTAAAGCTGTTTCTTTCTTAAACTGAGATCCTTTTAAGATTTCTTTTCCTTTTAAAAGGCTACCTATGATAATGTATAAAATATATTAGCTTAAATGTAATTATGCAAAGGATTTAAGAAATGCTAGATTCTTATTTCATATAGTTGTAAGAGTTGTAACTATCCTGAAATTAAGTCAGCCACCAGCCCAGCCCCCCGCCAGACAGGAGACGCCATCGAGCACTCCTGATATATAGTTGTCAGCCCTTTGTTTAAAAGACCTCCAAAAGAAGGAGATCTTTCAATGATGATGTGAACTCAAGATCCTTGAAGATAAAAATTTAAGATTAACCATCTGTTTTGGAAGGCAATAGGGCAAGGAGGGCAAGAGGTGAGCTGGTAATTAAGATTCCTTGTTGAGACACATGTAAGATATATTACTACTTATTTGTCATTTATAGATATATGAATATATAGCTCTTTGTGTCCCATAAAAGGCAATAGGAAATGGGTGTATCTTTTGTGATTGGTTCTAGCAAACAGCCAATAGGAATTTCAACCAGGCTGATTGGACAGAGGCAGCCACAGGAGGAGCAAGGGGGCTGGATTAAGGAAATATAAGTGCTGGCCAGAATGGCAGGAGGCCAGGCCAGAGCTTGGTAACCATATAGCACTGTGCCTCTCATTTATTTGTCTGACAAATAAATTATTATTTTAATTTCTCTATTGCTGCGTTGAATATTTCATTCCAGCTAAGCGTTAACCACAAGCAGGGTGCTACAACAATACATACATACATACATACATACATACATACATACATGCATGCATACATACATACATACGGTATATACATAAACCCAGTTTTGTCATCAATTGATTATGGCATGTTGCTGGCAAAGGCTTGGTAAACAAATCAGCAATATTATCTTGTGATTGACAATACTCCAGTTTGATTACCCCATTCTGTACACAATCTCTAACATTTGCATGACAGACAGCAATATGTTTTGATGCAGATTTCATTATTTCTGAGCCCACTAATGCAATGCACGATTGGCTATCTTCATACACTTGGATAGGCAAGTCTACTTTACAATCTAGATCTTTCAGTATCTGTATAAACCACATAATTTCATTGCATGCTAGTGACAGGCTCCCAAATTCTGCCTCACAGGATGAGGTCACAACAAATCCTTGTTTCTTTGACCTCCATCCAATTATGGAATTGGCAAACATCATAATTGCTTATTTTCTTTTACCTTATTTCTCAGACCTCCTCACACCTCCCCTTCTTGTATTCCAATTTAAATTGTTAGCTCAGCAAATCCTTATTACTTATTTCTCAACCTTAACTTAATAATTTATTTTAACATATTATTATTTTACTTTTTCTCTTTAGTCCATTTCCTCAATTTATTTTTGCTAACCTTATTTTCATTTAGTTTAATTCATTTTAAAAACCAGTTTTGCCTTATCCAAACTTAAACATCAATACTTATACATCAATACTCATTCTTAAAACATTTTTCTAAAATCGACCAATATTCCCTTCCACGAATTTCCCAATTTTCATACAAATAACAAAACAGAATAAAAACAGAACAAATTATAATTATGTCCCCTTTGGATTCCCAAACTCCACCCCCCTTTCCCGGTTTCAGTCCCCAAAAAGTGTCCATCAGTCTCAATCTACTATCAGCCTGGAGATCTCACATCCGAGGCTCTTAATTCTCTCTCAGTTCCTCTCTGCCGGTCTTTTTGATAGTCCTTAGTATTGAACACCAAATCTCGGAGAGGCTCCGGCCCAACAGGATCCATGTTTCTTCCAGCCAGACCTCCATACTTAAAAGTGGAGCCTATGGGGTACTCCAAATCTTGTTTCTTACTCCTTTCAAGACCAAATGTCCCCAAAGCTCCAACTTCCACCATCAAATTTGTAATCCTTAGGTCTTCAGATCTCCACATAAGGAGATCCTTCCATTTTTCAATCTCCAATTCAGGCCAGACTTTCCACATCCAATTTTTATCTTCCTTTGTTGCCATCATGTCAGGCCTCAAGCTCTCCTTTAACACCTGCAGAATTACCGCTCCTCCTTCTTTTCCTTCAAAGACAACATCTATCTCCTTCTCCAAATTCTCAAAGCTCTCAAGTTTCTCTGTTTGTCCAGTTGAATAGGCTTCCTGATTCAAATCCTTATCAAACTCAATGATGTTATTTACTGTTAAGTCCAGAGTTGTAACATTTGTAGCCAAAACATCAAGTTGGCCTTGTATCTTTCCCAAGAGAACAAAAGCTCTGTCCAATTCCGCCTGGATTTTCCCTCCTCCAGCCATTCTTGTAATGTCACAAAACCCCCTCTAGAGGGATTTTGGTTCCTTGATATTCCTTTCAGCTCAAGTCCAAAAGTCAAGTTAGTTTGTATCAGCTCTTCCTTGTTTTCAAATTGTAACAAATATAACCAGCAGAAACAACAAAAACAAAGTTCTCTTTTTCCGTCTTGACAGCTAATTTGACAGCTGTCAAACTCTTCGATACCTCATCAACAGGCTCTCTCGCGGGGCACTCCCGGGTCCGGGGGGGTGACACTTCAGCTCCCAAAATTAGTTCTTTATCCTCCAGTAAGATTTCTTATACTGCCAAACCGTGAAATTAAAATCTTTGACCAAAAAAAAAAAGAGTTCTCTCGACCCTAGTTAGCAGGTCCTTTGCTTTAAATTATTTACAAAGCGGGGAGGCGGACTTCCTGTTTAAGCCTTCCCCGATCGTGCCTAATTCATAAGAATTTTCTTTAAAAATCCAATTTTCGTACTACTCACGGGTTGTTACTTTACAGTCCGATTGCTCACAAGAAGTCAGCGCTATCCGACAATGGCAGTGCAGCTTCACTCCGCAGAAGGAGCAGTCTACTCTCAGCACCGCGCCGCTCACCCCATCCCTGTTCCAGAGCCTTTAAAAAGGCTCATTCGCAGCTTTGGGGGGCGCAAATGGTGCCCGCCGAGTCACCACGCTCACAGGCTTCAGCGCCTGTGATTTTTAAGGGTCCCCGCGTCGCCGCAGCGGCAAGACCCGATCCTGCGGAGCAGATTCCCTCCGGAGCTCACAGGGAATCCGCCATTAGTCGATCGCGCTAACCCGGAAGTCGGAATTGGCAAACATCATAACCATTCCGCTTGTAGATTGTCTGGTAGCTACACAGCTTCCCCAGTCCGCATCAACAAATACTTCTAGTTTTTCATCTTGTGTACTAGATATCTTCAAACATAAATTTAATGTCCCCTTTAGGTATCTGATAAGCCTTTTCAAAGCACACCAATCAGCAGTACTGGGTTTAGATACACGTTGGCTCAGAACATTTGTAGCACATGCAATGTCTGGCCTTGACCACTGGCTTAAATACAACAGTGATCCTATTTTTGAGTGATACAACTCAGGCTGATCAAATTCATCATCAAACACTGTCTTTGGGAAATCTGGTGTCATGGGAGTCTGAACTGGCTTGCAGTTTTCCATGCCAAACTGCTCTATCAAACGAAGAATTTTCTCTTTCAGGCTTAATAGAAAGCTTCCATCAGCTTCCTGCCTTACTTCTACTCCCAAGTAATTGCTTACAGGCCCTAAGGCTTTAAACTTAAACCTCTTTTCCAGCTGACTTGTGAGCTTCTGGATCTCATCTGTGGAACTCCCTGCTACAAGCAAATTATCAACAAAGACTAAGAGCATTAGATATTTGTTGCCTGGGACTTCCGGGGTGGTGACATCGGAAAATGGCTGATTCCCCTTAATTCGGAGGGGACTGGCTCCGCGGAAACTGGGCCTTTACAGCTACGGCGCAGCAGGGAACCTCAAAAAATCACAGGCAGGTGAAGCCTGTGACCGTGGGACTCGGCGGGCACCTTTTGCGCCCCCCAATCGGCGAAGGAGTCCAGCTCTGGGCTCCGGAGCGGAGCGGGGAAGTGGCGCTGTGCTGTGAGTCGCCTGCTTCTTCCGTGGAGTGAAGCCGCGAAGCCGTTGCCGGAGAGCGCTGCCTTCTTCCTGAAAATTTGGCACTAAAAGCAACGATCCGTGAGTAGGTCACTTTTGCAATTAAAGGAACTTTATAAAAGATTTGGCACCGAATGCGGAGAGGTATAAACAGGAAGTCTGCCTCCCGTTCTTGTAAAGGAAGTAAAGCAATGAACTTGTAAGCAGAAACCTCAAAGGACGTTCTTAAGGATTACAATCCGAACATCAAACAAGCGTTTCCCCCCTTTTGACACAGGGGAGGAGGGGGGGAAAGGATTTGAACAGCATTTCCCTGCAAAAAGAGAGAGCAAGAGCAGCTAAAATCCACCGCTCAAATCCCTGAGACCGGCTTCTAGTGAACAGTGAAAATGCCGTATTGGGAAACGTGCTGTTGCTGAAAGTACTTTCTTTTTTAACAGTTAACTCTGCATCTGAAGATACAATTAAGACACAATATTACTGACTGGTTTCTCCTGATTTCAAAGTATCAGGTAATAAATAAATTGAAATAGAAACTGTTGTCCTTTTGAGACTGGGGGATGAAAGGGAAAAGTAAATTACTTTAAAATATTATTGACTGTCGTTGTTACTGTGTCCCCCTAGAGGAACTTTGAAATTGCTGCAACTGCAGCTGGATTAAGGGAATTTTCCACTTCAAAACAAACTCTGACTCTGAGTGTGTGACTGGCCTTGACAGACTCTGACTCTGACTTTGAGTGTGTGACTGACCTTGACTTTTATCTGGAGGGTTATGGCAGATGGGAAAGACAAGTTAGAGTCCCTACAAGCAACCAGATCTGGCAGAGTACTTCATACAGACGGTGGGCTGCAAAGGAGAGCTTCGACATCCGGCCCTGCTGGTTTGCCAATAACAACCCCATCGGCACAATCTAAACCTAAAGGTATGGCTGCTGACGATGCCCTGGCCCAGGCACTTAGTAAAATAAATGAATCTTTGGATAAAATAAGTAAACAAGTAGCCGAGGCATCGAGTAAAATTGACCAAAACACCACAAGTATTAATCAAAACACTACAAGCATTAATAATTTGGGTCAGAAGGTGAATACTAATACTGAGACTATTCAGAAATTACTACAGGAATCAACTTCAATACGAAAGACAGCTGATGAGGCAAAAGAAATTGCAACCTATACAGCCACCGTTGTAGAAGAGAAGATACCACCGATACACAAACAACTACAAGACCACAGATCAATATTGTCTATGATTGAGTTGAGGGAGAAACAAGCAAATTTAAGGGTCAGGGCGGTTCCTGAATTGGAGAAAGATAATTTGATTGAATTTCTTACAAAGGAATTTGCAGACTTTTGGAATCCAGATTTGGAGAAGGACAGCTTCAAGATAGTGAGTGCTTTTAGACTCGGAAAAGGAGGGAGAAAGAATAGAGCAAGAGACTGTTTGATCACCCTCCGAACAAAAGAGGAAAGAGACAAAATCTTGAGTCTGCACTTCCAGTGTTGCAAAAGGGGTACCCGTGGTGAGTCAAAATAAGGATCAGCCAGAGACAGCAACTGGAGAATAAGAAGGTGAGGTTTATTGCCAGGCAATAATGGACCCAGTTGGAATATTTTCCAAAGAACTGGGACCCCGATTGACAGAAATCCAGAGGTCTTTATACCTGAGTAAATCACAGCAAATCATTGATCATCAGACAATCACGAGGCACTCACAATATTGTCAGCGAAAATTAGCCAATCAGCAAGCGGTTGTCACGCTGCTTGACCCCTGCTCAAGCCTTGGTCAGCACCGGGTTCTAGTTCTGCTTTCCGAAGCTTGCAATGACGCTCTGTCTAACCTTTCCCCTAGTTATGACAGGACCGGAGCTTGGACATTTTGTGGTTTTGCTCTTCCTGTTCTGTGGATTAATTTAGCCTGTATCTGAGGGGAATTTGTACCAGAATCTCTGATTCATGTCTTTGTCCGGGGTACACAGATGTTTAGGGGAAAGGTCAGCTCCTAACTTTGCTGTTTCAAGCAGTTTGCAGTTTGCTAAGCACAGCTTCCTTTTGATTCAAAATGGATTGAATATATTGGTTACTGATAACTGATTATATAGATAGCATAGGGGTAGCCCTTCTTCCTTGCCTCATTCCCCCCTTTTCAAGCTCAGAGAGAAGATTCATCTGACTCCTGAGCTTGAACACCACTCAGGACATCAGAATAAACCGTTGTTTCCTGCAATGGGGCCTGTTCCTGCACTGGGACCTGTTCCCCATGCATTGGTACCTGCTCCCTATGCATTCGCTCGTAACCATCGTCTTCCTCTGGCTCATCTGGCACTGGAGGCAAAGCTCTGTATATTGCCATAATATGAGGGTCAGTGAGATGCTTAACATTGCGGGCTATCATTCCCCTAAGCAAAGACAGACAACAAGGGATTACAGAAAGAAACAACAGAAAAACAATTCCTCCTATGGTTAAGGCGGTCAGAAGGCCATGCACCCACCCCTCTCCTGGGATCCATGACCATATCTTTCCCCAGGGATCCTGAGTGGGTGTGTTGTCAAGTACCAGAGACTGCAGTTTTCCCAATTCGTCCTCGATCGTCTTGTTGAGGTCGTGGAATTTAACCTGGCATCGACCTTTTGGGACAATTTTACAAAAACCGCCTGAGCGTGCAAGGAGGTAGTCCAAACCCAATCTATGGGTCATCGTCAGTTGGTTCAAATCCTCAACCTCTGACTGCAAGGAGCGCAAGACATGGGTGGTGGCATTGATAGTTTTCTCCAGCCTGCATGTAAGAGCAAACAGTGCCTTTCTATTTTGCTCAGCAACTATTCCTGGGTAAATCCCCACTGAGAGGAATCCTATAAATCCACCCCCAACGCTCCCTACAGAATTTGTCAGATAAATTTCATCTTCACAGTGTCCGCCTAGGGCCGCCCTTTTCCGTCTGCTTGCAAGATGAGGTACCTTGTGATTGACCTCCACTGCAACCGGAAAGGTAAACGCCCCCACGCCAACACACTGGAAATTTCCTGGGTGGAAGTTTGTCGCCAATCCATCATATAGAAACCAGAGGTTAGGATCTTTAATCATCCAACCAGAACAAATGGACCCTTGTCCGGTGAAATTAACTGAGTACTGAGGAAAGTATGGATATAAATCTGACGAGGTCGTATTGCCCTGGTAGGAGGCATTGTGGGAACCCCAAAGCCAAAATCTATCCGAGCATTGGGTATAATTTCCCAGCCATCCTTTGTCAATGTGGTACTTAACTTGGGGCCAATACTTCCATTTGGAATTCCATACTCCAGTGGCATGACAACAAAAACATAGGCCTTTTGTGGTTCTGGTATATCTGATATATCGGTAGGGGATGTCATTCATTTCAATAGGTGGGGCTGCAAAGAGACCACTCTGATTGTAAAGTAGGCCTGCCAAAACAACATCAGGATCCTTGATTAATCCTGGTATAAGGGACATGTCTGCTACCTTTCTCTGGTGTTCATAATATAGGGTAGCATTCTCCCCATATATCTGGAACATGTGTTCAGCATGGTTTATAAAGACATTACCTACTACCATTGGGCCTCTCTGGAGCCACAAGCACATCAATATCAACAGAAGCTTCATTTTCATTTTCCCCATGTATGCCTTCAAGGTTGAACCTTATCAGTTCCGGCTCTAGGTCAATGTTAATACTGTGGTCCTTCTTGTATACACAAAATACAATGATCAGGACCAGAAGGAGTGAGATTGCAACAATTATATAAGGTAGCAGGTACCAGAACATACCCTTTAGTGAGATATAGCCTCCCCCTCGGCCGCACCCAGTGGACTTATTGGTTGTCCCCAGGTTCTGGTCGAACTGGTGAGGTCAACTCACACTGTATACACTCTGCACTGCTACCTTGAAGGGACCTGTGGGTGGTGGAGGAAAAACAGCTACAGTGACCAGTATAGCACCGGGAAATGCTCCTTGGGGTGGTGGGTAGGAGAAGCTTCGTATGGCCCTCCTTGGTTCCCCTGGCATGTACTTTCCCTTATATGTGAACTATTGTCTTGGACCTGCTTGTGCCCAATCTGGTATGTAGACTTCCCAAAGAAAGAAAGGGATGTAACAACCGTATGCTGTTACCCAATCCACCCACTTATCATGAATGTCCCCCCTTTTGTCAATCCTTGTTATTGTTATTTGTACTAAGGGTTTATGGGCAAAGTATGGCTGGAATCTGGGATTGACTGAAATTTTTACTGGTATGGGTCCTCCCATACGCTGGTGCAGCTCCTCAATCTTCCGGTGTGCGTAGACTCACTGGCTTCCGGGGTGCAGTGAGAGCAGACCTGTAGTCCCGTTGCCCGTGCTCCTGCCCGCTTCCGGTGGGGCTAGGTGCAGGGGTTCCTGGTGAGCTTCAACTTCAGAGGGTTAGATGGGTTTAGTTCACAGTTCCAATGACCCTCAGACCGCTTCAGACGAGAATGATGAATCCACGGGATTACTTCCGCTACTTTCACCGCAGTAGGTGTGGCCAGCAGAACTGTGTAGGGACCTTTCCAGCGAGCCGTCAGTGGTTCGTCTTTCCAATCTCGTACCCAAACTCGGTCTCCTGGCCGAAAAGGATGAACTGGCTCGGATAGGCAGATGGGAATGCGCTGGAGACACCACCTGTTTAAATCAAGAAAAATACGAGAAAGAGCCTGGATTTGTTCTGCTGTTATCTGCCCCCCCACCTGAGTCAAGTCTGCTGTTTTTCCCCTGGCTATTGGAGGTGGTCTCCCATACAAAAGTTCAAACGGAGAAAGTTTCAGTCTCTTTGTTGGTGAACATCTGATCCTAAACAAAGCTATAGGCAACATGTCTACCCATTTACAATGAGTTTCTTGGCACAATTTCGCTAATTGTGCTTTCAGAGTCCGATTCATCCTTTCGGTTTTCCCTGAACTTTGAGGTCTATAGGCCGCATGTAGTTTCCATTGTATTTGCAAGGCTTTGCATACACCATCCACTATTGATGCAATGAAAGCCGGACCATTGTCACTGCCTATGCACCTTGGTAGACCAAACCTTGGAATGATTTCTGTTAAGAGGCGTTTTACCACCTCCTGGGCCTTCTCTGTTCTAGTAGGATAGACTTCAGGCCAACCTGTAAGAGAACATGTGAAGACCAGAAGTGCCTTATATCCTTTTGCCTTTGGCATTTCCGTAAAATCCACTATAAAATTCTCCATTGGCATTAAGCCTGTTTGCTGTATTCCTGGTGGAGGAACTGGGCCTTGCTTTGGGTTGTTCTTTGCACACAGAAGGCATGCGCGTGATACTGCTTCAGCCAGCTGTGATATCCTGGTTATGTAAAATTGCCTATTCAGGCTTTCCCGCAATGCCGTGGCCCCATAGTGAGTGGACTCATGATATTGTTTCACTATGTTCCTGCCTAAAGCTTCTGGGACAAATACTCGTTGGTCTGGAAGGATAAACCATCCATCCTGTGGTGGCATTCTGTATCCCCCTTCCTGTTGAGCCCATTCCTGTTCTGCCTCCGTGTAGATGGGCTTTATTTGCTCTAAATCAACTGCTGTAGGAAGAAGAGATGCTGTTATAGAGGCATTTGGCGGTGGCAGCAATGCTGCCCGTTTTGCAGTCAGATCTGCGAATTGATTTCCCTTAGCTGTCTTTGTGGTTCCTTTGCTGTGGCCTCGGCAATGTATGACCGCAACCTTTCTTGGAGCCCACACAGCTTCCAAAAGCGCTTCTAATTCCGGGCCATATTTCAGCGCTTTCCCCTCTGCCCCAATGAGCCCCCTTTCCTTCCACAAGGCTCCGTGGGCATGTAAAGTTAAAAAAGCAAACTTTGAGTCTGTGTAGATGTTCACGCTACATCCAGCTGCTAGCTGAAGTGCTCTGGTTAAAGCCACAAGTTCCGCTTTTTGCGCTGAAGACGAGACTGGCAGAGCCTGCGCTTCAATGACATCAGTTAGAGTAACCACAGAATATCCTGCTCTCCTCTGTCCCTCCGTTACAAAACTGCTTCCATCTGTGAAATATTCTACGTCTGGGTCTTTTAAAGGCTCATCCTGCAAATCTGGACGGCTAGAATAAATTGTGTCCATTACTTGAATGCAATCATGAGGTTCATGATCCACTGACTCAGGAAGGGGTAACAAAGAAGCGGGGTTCAAGGTGTTTACAACTTGCAAATGTACTTGTGGGTTACCACACAAAAGCCCTTGGTATCTTGCCATGCGCTCGTTGGAAAGCCAATAACTTCCTTTGTATTCCATTAATGTCAACACAGCATGAGGCACATTCACATAAATCTCCTGCCCAAAGGTGAATTTAAATGCCTTTTTAACCAATAGGGCTGTTGCAGCTACTGATCGCATACAAGGTGGCCATCCTTTCGCCACTGCATCAAGTTGCTCTGACAAATAAGCTACAGGTCTTTTCCAACTTCCCAATACTTGAGTCAAGACCCCTGCTGCAATTCCAGATTTCTCATGAACGAAAAGAAAAAAAACTTTTCCTGGGTCTGGCAAAGCCAAGGCTGGAGCCTGCATCAGTTTAGATTTTAGCGTATTGAAAGCTTTCCTTTGCTCTGCATGCCATTCAAAATGAGCATTCTCTCTGCCTTTTGTGCTTTCATATAGAGGCTTTGCCAGGGTGCTAAAATCAGGGATCCAAATGCGGCAAAAACTTGCTGCCCCCAAAAACCCCCGCAATTGCCTGCGGCTTGTGGGTTCCTTAATGACACATATGGCTTTCTTCCTTTCGCATCCCAACGCCCTCTGCTGGTGAGATATGTGAAAACCCAAATATTTCACTGTCTCTTGGCAAATTTGAGCCTTTTTCCGAGACACCTTGTATCCTGCCTCCCAAAGGAGATAAAGCAAATCCTCTGTCGCCTTTTTACAAGTCTTATAGCTGTCACATCCAATCAATAGATCATCCAGAAATTGAAGTAGAACCGTTTTCCCAGGTACTGAAGGGAATTTAGACAAATCCTGGGCAAGGGCTGTTCCAAAAAGTGTTGGCGAATTCTTAAAGCCCTGGGGCAACCTTGTCCATGTTAATTGGGTTTTTGTCCCCTTGTAAGGATCCTCCCATTGGAATGCAAATATGGGCTGACTCTGGGAGGCAACACGGCAACAGAAAAATGCATCTTTTAAGTCCAACACTGTAAACACAGTTGCCTCTGATGGAATTAATCCTAGGAGATTGTAAGGATTGGGCAAACATGGATGCAGAGTCTGTATTAAATTATTAATCCTTTTCAGATCCTGGACTGGGCGAAATTGATCTGAATTTGGCTTGCGCACTGGAAAAAGTGGAGAGTTCCAGCTGGACTGGCACTTTACCAAAAGCCCATATTGCAAAAACTTGTCTATATGCATCTGCATTCCCTCTGCTGCTTGTCTTGGGATTGGATATTGTCGAGTTGCTATTGGCTTTGCCCCTGGCTTTAAGTTTATTATGAATGGGGCTATATTCTTTGCCATGCCTGGTGGGTTGTCCTCCGCCCATACTCCAGGTGGGGCTCTCAGATTTTTAGGAATCTGTGAAATTTCCCTTTGAGAGTCTTTACTTGATAAAGCCACCATCATTTTCCATGCCTGTTCCCTAGGCACTTCTACCGTGACTATCCCCGATGCAGCCTCGGGTAATTTCATTTCTGCCCCTTTTGGGGTGAATGTAATCTGTGCTTGAACCTTTGATAGAAAGTCACGTCCCAGCAAGGGGATTGGGCATTCAGGCACATACAGAAATTGATGTGTAAGTGTTTTTCCCCCAATCTGGCATTCTTGAGGTTGCAGAAACGGTTTAAGGACCCTGTTGCCTGTGGCCCCCACAATTGTCACTGCTTGGTTGCTTTTTGCTTTTAACGGCTTCGTGAGCACCGAAAATTGCGCCCCAGTATCAATCATGAAATTTACTAAGCGGCTCCCCAGTTTAACCGAGACCATGGGCTCTTGGGAGCCTAAAGAAAGAGTTGAGCCCGGTCTGTCCTATGCATTCTCATTCTCATATTCCTCCAATTGCGCTAATCCAACAAAGTCTCTGCTACTTCCTCTGTTCCTCACATATCTTCCAGCTTGCATCCTTCCTCGCTGCGATCCCCATCCACGTCCACGTTCCCTCTGTTCCCTGAATTCACCTTCTCCCTCTGTTTCCCTTGCTTCAGGGCACTCCTGTTTCCAATGACCTTCCTTTCTGCAAATTGCACACTGATTCCTTCCCAATGGCAGTCCTCTTCCCCTTCCTCTTCCACGTGCCCTACCGGAACCTCTCCCTTGGGCACCTGTATCAAATGCTGAGCCTTGGCTGATGGCTGCAGCCAAAAACACTGCCTTTTGCTTCATTTCCCGAACTCTGTCCTTCTTAACCTCACTTTCTCTGTTCAAATAAACCTTTTGAGCGATTGCTAGAAGCTGATCCATTTGCAATGTTTCAAAAGCGTCTAACTTTTGCAATTTCCTCTTAATGTCCGTGGCGCTCTGAGCCACAAATGCTGCATTTACCATTTGCTTACTTTCTGGGGCTTCTGGATCAAAGGGGGTATAAATTCTATATGCCTCCATTAAGCGTTCCAAATAATGAGAAGGAGATTCATCCCCAAGTTGAACCACTTCAGCCACTTTAGAAATATTTGTAGGCTTCCTGGCGGCACCCTTTATAGCCTTGATAACTTCCTGCCGATAATTGCCCAAGGCGTCCTTATCCCTTTCTGGGTCCCACCCTGGATCTGTAAGTGGATATCTGGCACGGACCCAAGCATCTGGATTATTTTCAGAATTTGGCACCTGAGCCTTAAGATTGTTGTCTGCAGTAGTATCTATCCTTCTCCTTTCCTCAGAGGTGAAAAGGGTCATCAAAAGATGCCTGCAATCTTGCCATGTAGGCAGATGGGTTACCATAATGAAAGCAACTAAATCCAGCATGGCCTGAGGTTTTTCTGAAAAGGGTACCGTATGTGTTTTCCAATTCAATAAATCTGTGGTTGTAAAGGGGACATATTGAAGAGTCATTGTCCTTTCAGGCCAAGGGCCACTCGGCCTCCCATTTGCATCTACTGGTCTCGGCTCTTGGGGCCCCAAAACAGCCCTTAGGGGAAGCATTGGCGCTGGTGCCCCTTTGTTATTCCGTAAATAATAGCCTCCTTTTGGAAACTGAGGCGAGGCTGGGCTTTGAGATGTGCTAGGCAAATCACTTTCTCTCATTTTCAAGACCAATTTTTGGCCAGAATCTGTGATTGCCTCCATTAACTTCCATAATTTTGAACTGTCATGGCTTTCTGGGGTTCTCAATGAATTAGTTTGTTCTCCCCATGCTCCAGACATTTGAAATGTGCTGGCTCCTCCTTCCGCTCCCTCTGTCTGTGTCTGCCTGACTGATGTGTCCTGGTTGAATTTTTCCTCGGGAGGGGAGGGTAACGTGCTTTGATCTAAAGCTGCTGTTTGTTTTGGCTGGGAAGGCAAATCTGGAAGGCTAGGCACATCCAGCGATGCTTGAGAAGGCGGGGCTGCCTGCGAAGCACCGTTTGTGGCTTGCGGAGAATTATTTATTGCTGGCTGAGATTGGCTGGGCATAGGGATCTGTTGGGTTTGTCCTGCCATTGCAACTTGGCTTGGCAATGCTTGCCTTGAAGGCGGCTGTATTGCTTGGTCTCTGCTGCTATAATTGTATGGCGGTGGAGGGATTCCCTCCTCCTCCAAAGGTCCCACATAAATTTTCCTGTCAACTGCAGAAGGAGCTAAGGGCTTCCTGGCTTCCTGCCTTACAGCGAAAATTTCACAGCTGTTACCACTTCCCTCTTTTATCCTGAGCCAGTCCGGATTTTTCAGACAAACAGTAGTCCATTTTGAAATATAATAAAACTGCTCCTTAAGTAATTCCGGTCTCTGCATTATTGAGTCCATAACTGCTTGACATGGCTCAATCCTGAAGGTACCTGCCCGTGGCCAAATTTTGACCTGCTGGGGCCAAATCTGTTGGCAATATCTCTTTAAAGCTTCCTTACTTGGTTTGACCTCTCCTGGTTCTTCTGGGAAAACCTTTTTAAAATTTTCTAACATGCATTCTAGGGGTGTACAGGCTTGAACTGGTTTTGAACATTTCCCCCCCATAGTTCTTTGCAAAACTTTCCCTCTTCACCAGGCAAAAGCTTTCAGCTAGGCAGTTCAAAATAGGACAAAACCACAGCGCACTTCCTTTTCCTTCCTTGTCTTTCTGCGCTCATTCACAACCCTGCTCCTTTCTTTTCTTTTTTTCCAACACTCTTCCTTTTAACACAGACCTTACTCATACAACCACAGTCCCGGGACTCTCACACACACAAACACAGCCCTTTCGCCCCCCTTTGCCTGCGGTGAACAACTTGGCAGAGAATCACACACACATACAGCGGTTTTTTTTTTTCTTTTACCCCCCCCCCACAGCTGTTTTGTTTCCAACTTCTCTGCAAAACCTCCTCCCTCCTTGGTGACCCAGCTTCTCCTCCCTCACCCTTGTGGGAACCTTTCCCTTTAACGGGAGGTTACTAGTGGGTCACCTGAGTGTGGATCAAGCACTCATTTTTATCTCAACTCACCGTGAGTTCCTTTCGTGGCGCGCCTTTCCTGTTGGGTCACGTTCAGATTCTCCCTCGGTCCTCGCCCCGTCCGTCTTGTCGGGAGTCCGCGCCGGAGGCGATTGCCTCTCTCCTTCGGAAATGATGTCCGATTGGCGCCTGGAGCGAAGCCAAAAGATTCTCCGGAACGTCCTCCCGCCAAGAACCGGGGGCCGGCTCTTTTTGGGTAAAAAAAAACCCTACTGGCCTGTCTGATCCGATCACGGCACCAAATGTTGCAAAAGGGGTACCCGTGGTGAGTCAAAATAAGGATCAGCCAGAGACAGCAACTGGAGAATAAGAAGGTGAGGTTTATTGCCAGGCAATAATGGACCCAGTTGGAATATTTTCCAAAGAACTGGGACCCCGATTGACAGAAATCCAGAGGTCTTTATACCTGAGTAAATCACAGCAAATCATTGATCATCAGACAATCACGAGGCACTCACAATATTGTCAGCGAAAATTAGCCAATCAGCAAGCGGTTGTCACGCTGCTTGACCCCTGCTCAAGCCTTGGTCAGCACCGGGTTCTAGTTCTGCTTTCCGAAGCTTGCAATGACGCTCTGTCTAACCTTTCCCCTAGTTATGACAGGACCGGAGCTTGGACATTTTGTGGTTTTGCTCTTCCTGTTCTGTGGATTAATTTAGCCTGTATCTGAGGGGAATTTGTACCAGAATCTCTGATTCATGTCTTTGTCCGGGGTACACAGATGTTTAGGGGAAAGGTCAGCTCCTAACTTTGCTGTTTCAAGCAGTTTGCAGTTTGCTAAGCACAGCTTCCTTTTGATTCAAAATGGATTGAATATATTGGTTACTGATAACTGATTATATAGATAGCATAGGGGTAGCCCTTCTTCCTTGCCTCACCAGAAGACTTTGGTAATACAACAGTCAAGAGTGGAGATATTTAAGGATATTCCAAAACATCTTCTGGACCTTAGGTCCAATTACAGAGACTTGACTGCACTGCTGAGAAGTAACGGAATCTTTTTTAGGTGGGAATTCCCCCAAGGTCTGTCTTTTAGTTACAAAGGCAAGAAGATAAAAATAAGATCAGAGGACGACAAAGCCAAATTTTGGAGAGACCATGGAGAAGACTTGCAGAAGAAAGCTGAAGGAGAGTTAAGAACACTTGTAAGTGAAACTTTGGATATACCAGATCTACCTCCTGAATTAAAAGAGCATTTGAAGAAGGTGATACCACCAACAGAACAGGAACAGGCACTGGGTGCAGTTGGAGGAGAAGCATAGTAACTACATCATGGCTCTGCAACTACTAAGTTGGAATTGTAACGGTTTGAACTCCCCTCAGAAAAGGAGATCTGTGTTTCACTTATTAAAAAAGGAACAATTGGATCTGATTTGTTTACAAGAAACTCATATAACAAGGCTACACAGGAAACTATTGATTAATAAAAGACTTGGTCAGGAGTTTATCTCATCGGATAAGGTAAAACAAAGAGGAGTTGTGATTTATGCAAAAGAGAGATTACAACCGAAATTTATATTTAAAGATGACCAAGGAAGATTTGTGGCAGTTGAAATTCAAATACAGGGAGAAATTTTTTTGATAGTAGGTGTTTATGCACCAAATGAGGGGAAATCTGATTTTTTTAAAAAGTTGCATGAGATCCTGATGGACTATTTGGATTACAATGTAATTTTGCTGGGAGACATGAATGGAGTGGTATCTACACATATGGACAAGGCACAAAGACAGGTAGTCACCAAGGATGGCAGACTACCGAAAACTTTTTTTGAGATGACAGACAACTTGGATTTAGTTGATATTTGGAGAATAAAGAACCCCTTGGCTAAGGAGGGAACCTTCTTTTCTGAAGCCAAAATGACATGGACTAGAATTGACCAAATATGGGTAACTAGAGGAATGGCACCAAAGACTAGAAAAGTGGAAATCTGCCCAAAAACCTGCTCCGACCACAACACTGTCAAGATGGAGATGAAACTAATATCAACTGGTTCCTTCAGATGGAGGATGAATGACACCTTATTTAGAGATGAAGAAGTTTTAAAGAAGGCCCAAAAAAACTTGAGAGACTACTTTGAGATAAATATGAACACCAATGTGGAAAAAAGAGTAATCTGGGATGCCAGCAAAGCGGTTATGAGAGGGTTCTTGATACAACAGAACGCACTAAAAAAGAGAATCCAGAATGAGAAGGATAAAATTTTGGAGAAAATAAAGGAAGGTGAAAAAAAATTGAGAGCAAAACCCAAGTCGCAGGAGATTTTGAGAGAAATAAAGTTATACCAAGTGCAACTTATGAAAATGATGAACCAAGAGATTGAATGGAAAATTAAACAAATGAGACAAAAGACATTTGAGTCGGCTAACAAATGTGGGAAACTGTTGGCTTGGCAAATGAAAAAAAAGACAAAAACTAAATACATTACAAATTTAGAAGTGGAAGGAAGGAACATACAGAACCCAGCTGAGATCAGAAACTGCTTCCAGATGTATTTCAAACAATTATATACACAAGGGCCACAGAGAGAAATCGACGTAGACCGATTTTTGAAGAAAAATGGATTACAAAAAATCTCTCAAGAAAATAAATTAATGTTGAGCTATAAAATAACTGAACATGAGATAGAAGGTGCCATCCAGAATATGCAATTGGGTAAATCTCCAGGACCGGATGGACTGACTTCTAGATATTACAGATCCTTAAAGGAATGGTTAGTACAACCTTTGAAAGAAGTCTGTAATGAAATAATGGAGGGGAAAATGGCACCAGAGTCGTGGAAAGAAGCATATATCACACTTGTACCGAAAACAGAGACTGAAAAGACGCAGCTCAAGAACTACCGTCCCATATCACTGCTTAATGTGGATTAGAAAATTTTTGCAGATATTTTGGCTAAAAGACTAAAAAGAGTGTTAGTGGAAGAGATACATAAAGACCAAGCAGGTTTTCTCCCAGGAAGACATCTTTCTGACAATGTGAGAAACATAATTAATATTATAGAGAAATTGCAAGTGAATATAAATACTAAGGCAGTTTTAATATTTGTGGATGCGGAGAAAGCCTTTGACAACATTTCTTGGACTTTTATGAAAAAGAGCTTACAGGGTATGGGGGTAGGCCAAGGTTTTGAAAATGGTATAAGTGCAATATATTCAGAACAAAAGGCTAAATTAATTGTAAACAATGTGGTGACGGAAGAATTTAAAATAGAAAAAGGGACACGACAAGGTTGCCCAATTTCCCCATTGCTTTTTATATCGGTTCTGGAGGTTTTGCTGAACATGATTAGAAGGGACCAGTTGGTTAAAGGTATACAGGTCGGAGCCAGACAGTATAAACTGAGAGCAGTTTCAGATGATTTAGTATTGACGTTACAGGAGCCAGAATCTAGTACTAAAAGGGTTTTAGAACTGATTTATGAATTTGGTCAGGTCGCTGGCTTTAAACTGAATAAGTCAAAAACCAAGGTTTTAGAGAAAAATTTAACACAAATTGAGAGAGAGAGGTTTCAGAACATGACAGGTTTAACAGTGGTTAAGAAAGTTAAATACTTGGGGATCAATATGAGAGCAAAAAATGGGAAAAAAGATAACTATGAAAAATGCTGGGGTGAAGTGAAAAAAGATTTAGAAATATGGTCAAATTTGAAACTTTCATTGCTGGGCCGTATTGCTGCTATAAAAATGAATGTATTGCCTAGAATGTTGTTTTTGTTTTAGGCATTGCAAATTGTGGACAAGATGGACTGTTTCAAGAAGTGGCAGAGAGATATTTCAAGATTTGTCTGGCAGGGCAAGAAGCCTAGAATAAAATTTAAAATATTAACGGATGCAAAGGAAAGAGGTGGATTTGCCCTGCCAGACTTTAAACTTTATTATGAATCAGCAGCTTTCTGCTGGTTGAAAGAATGGCTACTTCTTGAAAACACAGACATTTTGGACTTGGAAGGTTTTAATAACGTATTTGGATGGCATGCATATCTGTGGTATGATAAGGTAAAAGCGCATAAAGCATTTAAAAACCATATTGTTAGGAAAGCATTGTTTAATGTTTGGATAAGATACAAGGATCTATTGGAAAATAAAACCCCAAGGTGGCTGTCACCGATGGAAGCGAAAGCTCAGAAAAAGCTCAATATGGAGGCTAAATGGCAGAAATATTGGGGATTTTTGGAACAAGATGGAGATAGACTAAAACTGCAGAGTTTTGAGAAACTAAAGAACAAAGTGCAAGACTGGCTTCATTATTATCAGATAATGGAGGCATATAATTTGGACAAGAAAATTGGCTTCCAGGTGGAAAAATCAAAACTAGAAACAGAACTGTTAGAATCCAAAACTAAGAATTTGTCAAGGATGTATAACTTGCTGTTGAAATGGAATACTCAGGATGAAACGGTGAAATCTGTTATGATTAAATGGGCACAAGATGTTGGACACAATATTATGTTTGCAGACTGGGAACAGTTGTGGAACACCGGTATGAAATTTACGGCATGTAATGCCTTAAGAGAGAATATTATGAAAATGATATACAGGTGGTACATGACCCCAGTCAAGCTAGCAAAAATCTACCATTTGCCCCGTAATAAATGTTGGAAATGTAAAGAAAATGAAGGTACATTCTTTCACCTTTGGTGGACGTGCCCAAGGATTAAGGCTTTCTGGGAGACGATATATAATGAATTGAAAAAGGTATTTAAATATACCTTCTTGAAGAAACCAGAAGCCTTTCTCCTGGGCATAGTTGACCAATCGGTGTTAAAGAAGGATAGAACTTTCTTTATGTATGCCACAACAGCAGCAAGAATACTTATTGCAAAATATTGGAAGACACAAGATTTACCCACTCTGGAAGAATGGCAGATGAAGGTGATGGATTACATGGAATTGGCGGAAATGACTGGCAGAATCCGAGATCAGGGAGAAGAGTCAGTGGAAGAAGACTGGAAGAAATTTAAAGACTATCTACAGAGACATTGTAAAATTAATGAATCTTAGAATGATGTTGGATTGAAATTAAGTGGTTTCTAGCTGTAATGGTCTAAAAGAATATGAAAAAATTGTTTTTTAAAAGTAAAAATTCAAGGTTGTAATAATTTAAGATTAAAGATCAGGGTAGAATAATGAGGAAAAGAAACTGCTGAGCTAATATATTGAATTGGAATACAAAAAAGGGAGGTCCGAGGCGGTCCGAGAAACAAGCAAATGAAAAATAATATGATGAGAAGACTGATTGTTTTTAACAATTTATATTTTGTATTTTTTTCTTTTTTCTTTTTCTATTTTGTAATGCAAAAATCTTAATAAAAATTTTATATATAAAAAAAGATATTTGTTGCCTGTCCCCTTGGTGTACAGGCATGGATCAGCCACACTCCTTTTAAAACCAAGTTTTACAAGGGCTTCATTTAAACACTGGTTCCACTTTGTTTGAGACCGTAAACAGCCTTTTTCAAATGCCAGACTGCACCATTCTCCTCTTCAAACCCAGGGGGCTGTCTCATTAACACTTCATGGTCTAAATTTGCATGCAGATATGCAGCATCAACATCAAAATGGTGCACTGCTAGTTGTCTTACAGCAGCAATGGAAAGCAATAGACGAAAAGTTTCACTCTTTACAGTGGGAGGAAACACTTCATCATAACTCTCCCCTTTAATCTGAGTGAACCCTCTGGCTACTAATCTGGCTCGAAAACGTGGTTCCCCAAATGCAAGGGTTTTCCTTTTGTAAACCTACTTCCATGACACCACTCTGCCACCAGGTGGCGGCATTATGACCTCAAATACTTTGTTACGTTTAAAAGAGTCCATTTATTCTTTCATAGCTTGTTCCCACAAAGCACGTTCCCCGGGGGTAAGTCTAAGATTTCATTATAACTTTGTGGTTCCACACAACTCTCACTCCTCCTAGGGTCAAACGCTGAGGAGGTACACCCTTGTTTGAACGTTGGGAGTGCCTAGGCACAACTACTTCTTCTTCCCCCCTTATCTCTCGCTCTTCTTCCTCTTCCTCTAGAGAAGTATTATCTATTGCCACATCTTTTGGGGAAATCTGTGCCTCCTCCTCATCCTGCTCCTGTGTTGCCAATGGCTGAGAAGAAGCCTCTTCTCTTACTTGCAGGGGCAGTAGGCAATCTGGGTTGGCATGGATCACAGTCCATCTGTCCTGGTCAGCGAAGTCTGTGCTTCGTGACAGAACCACGCATCCTGGGCATAAATTGAAACGCCACCCTTTGCCATAGGACTGATATCCCACAAACCGCAGTTTCTGCGCTCTAGCACCCCCTTTCTGGCTCTGAGCTGTCGGGATATTTACATGTGCCCAAGAACCCCAGTTATGGAGCATTGTCCACTCTGGTTCTTTCCCAAACAACATACAATAAGGAATATCTTTTATAGAGCTAGACAAGGTTCTATTAATCAAAACGTTTGCTATAAGGAGAGCCTCGCCTATGGTTGTGACCCAATCCTGCATCCACTAGCAGGCAGTCCTTTACTGACTGTATTACAGCCCCACGTCTTTCACATAGACCATTTTCAGCACGGCTATAAGGGTTAGTCAAACAATGAGTGATACCCTTACGTCGCAACCATGCCCCAAATTTTTTGTTCAGAAATTCTCTGCCCCTATCTGTTTGCAACTACACAACAGGGCGAGCAAAGAGCTTTTCAGCTTGGGCAACCCATTCTCTGAATGTGGGGAAACACTCAGATTTCTGCTTTAACAAAAACAACCAACTAAAACGTGATTTATCATCTATTACCAGAAAAGCATATCTGGCGCCCCCTTCAGTCTTCTGTGGAAAAGGGCCTATCATGTCACAATGGACAAGTTCTAAAACCTCTTTAGATACTCTGTCACTTTTAGAAGCCACAGGCTTCCTCTTAGATTTGGCCATTTTACATACATTGCAATCTAGGAAACAGTTACAGCTATTTACTTTTAGGTTCTTGCACACCTTTTGCATCTCTGAAAGCACACGGAAATTGGCGTGACCCAGTTTTCTGTGCAGTTCATGTACACACCCCTTATGAACTGGCAAATTATCCTGAACCACCTGAGCTGCTTTAACAGGCTTGTCCTGCATTACATATAACCCATTTTCCATCTTTGCATGGCCACATACCTGAGTTCCATGCTTTATCAGACAGCCATCCTGTGTGAACTTAACACTATAGCCTGCTTTAATCAAACAGCTTACAGACAGTAAACAATAGTCCAAACTGCTGACAAACAGAGTCTCTGGTAGAGTAGTGTTCAAGCACTGCAGGAAACATGTTCCCTGCCCGTCAATCTTATATTTATTTATTTATTTACGGCTATTAGCCCATAAAATATGTACAAACATAAAAGCACAGAAGCATAAAAACCAATACATCGAACGACAGAAGAGGAACACCACGATGCAAGAGTGGGACATAGAGCAGTGACAAATAACAGCTTGGGGCCCGGAAAGATCCGAGGGACGGTTCACAGAGAAAGGAGAACTGGAGACGAGATCCGTCATGCACTCTCATCATAACTGTCCGATTAGTTTTTGTTGTTGTTTTTTGGTGGTTTTTGTGTGTGAGATAACCGCATTCAGGAATCTCGCCACCTGCAGAGTTACAGAAGGATCTGTATCCTGCAAGAGCAGTGCGGCATGTGACTCAACAGGCCTGCCAACCAAGCGCAGTAAAGCAGGACCCAGGAATTTAGTCCTGGCTATGCTATGTCAGGGACAGTTGAACATTATGTGTGGAAGAGATTCAACTGTTTTCCCGTCACACTCGCATAGCGGAGACACCAAACCCTTGGAAAATCTGTGATTCAGCAGGTTCGATGGAAAAACATTGAACCTTGCACGAATAAATGCAAGTCGGTGTGGTACTGATGAAAGAGATGACATGTATGATGGAAGGCCAAGTGGTGGGGTTATTCCGTGATACCTGGGAGAGCAGACACCCCCACCCCTGGAGAGGTTGTGTTGATTGTCAATGTCTGCTAATCTTTGCTCGATGAGGCTTTTGGCTGAGCGTAGGTTCATCTTTAAGGAGTCCGCTGGGGAAATTCCGATGCTCAGAAGTTTGGCATGGATTTTTCCTACCCACGGATTAACAAAGTCATCCCGCCAGAGGCACTGAAAGAGGTAATGGTCGGGAAGCCTATGCCAGCTGGACAGCCAATAGCCAAAGACTCGCTTCCAGATGACAGTCTCCAATGATGCAATCTTTATCTCCAGATGTATGGCTGCATTGCTCACACACATGGGGAGTTTCAGGAGGCGACGGAGAAAACTGATTCTGCAATGTCCCCAGCGATGTTAAATTGGACCCTGGGGCCCAGAGCGGGGCAGCATAACAGAGGGTGGAAACCACTTTTGCGTGGTACACCTTCAATGCAGAAGGGATGTGGGAGGCTCCGTCGACCGCAAAAAATTGGAGTAGAGTGTAAAGTATTGTTTTCCCTTTGTTTAGTAAATACTGTATCTGTGGCTTCCAGCTTAGGTTGTAGTGAAAAAAGACTCCCAGGTATTTAAATTTGAAAACCTGTTCTAATTGGACTCCATCTAACTTCCAGCTGTAAGTTTTCCGAGACCTGCTAAAGACCAGTACTTTAGATTTTCCATGATTAATTGTCAGATGGTTGAGTTTGCAATAAGCCGCAAAAATCTTTAGAGCTCTGCATAAACCGACTCTAGAGTAGGAAAGGATCGCTGCATCGTCAGCATATAGAAGCAGAGGGCAGCGAAAATCAGCTAGGCGGGGGGCATGAATGTTGACTTGAGACTCACTCAGAAAGAGCTTCATGTCGCTAATAAACAAGTTGAAGAGGAGTGGGGCCAAAATGCAGCCTTGGCGCACTCCTCTATTTATTGGGACCTCATTGGATAGGTTTCCCGCCGGTGTGAGTCTCACTCTAGCCGACGACCCGTGGTGTAATTGGGTTATAAGCCATAACAGCCTTCTATCTATGCCCCATCTCTCTAATTTCTTCCATAGACAGTTTCTTGGGATACTGTCGAAGGCGGCCTTTAAGTCTATGAAAGCGACACATAGGCGCCCCCGACTCGGGGCAGAATATTTTCTGGCAAGATGATACATAATTACCATGTGGTCAGTGGTCGAATAATTGTTCCTAAAGCCCGCTTGCTCATGGCCAATCAAATTTGAGTTGTATGCCCAATGGGACAGCTTAGACAGCAAAAATTTTGCATAGATTTCCCCGATGATAGACAAAAGGCTGATGTTCCGATAGTTCTCTGGGTCAGCAGGGGGACCCTTTTTATGGACTGGTATGATCACGGCCTCCTTCCATGACCTAGGGATAAGCCCCGTAGAATTAATTGCATCAAAGGCTTTGGCCAGAATTTCAGCCCACCACCTCGGTTGCGCGACAATAGCCTCAGCGGGGACTAGATCCGGCCCAGGGGCTTTGCCCGTTTTCAGATCTAGTATCAAGTCCATTATCAGTTCTGGGTCGGTAGAGGGCCACAAAGGTAGATGGTCGGCTCGGAATTCTATGGGTGAGTTGGATTCCTCTGCCAAAGAGAAATATTTACTCAAGAATTGTTCCCATGTGGGCGCAGGGATAATCGTCAGTGGGTACTTCCTTCCTCTTTTGTTTATCAGAGCCCAAAATTCCTGTGGTCTGCGGGATCTAGAGGCCGCAATCAAGGCTCGTCAACGCTTTTGGTACCACTCGCGTTTGGCCAGCTTTAAAGTCTGTTTGTATGCTCTTTTGGCTTGTAAATAGGAGGGTGGTAGAGCCTGGGCATTAGAGTTTTTGTATTCATTATAGATAGAATGAAGAAGGGATCTTGCTTGTTTGCAAGAGGTGTTAAACCAAGGGGCCCCAGTACTGCAATGCGCCACTTTCGCCTTTTGAGGAGGTGATGTAAAAAAAGTGGTGAGGTTTGTTATAAGAAGGTTAAAAAGTTTCAAAACCGAGTTGAAATCTTGTAAATCAGTAGTTATTTGAGGTAGATAGGCAATGATTTCCCTATGAAAAAAATCCTGGTATTTTTGGGCCACAGCCTCCGACCATTTGATCCCTCTTATTTTGGTCGATGATGAGGTTTCCAGAAGGACTGAGTGTTTATAGTCCTTCTGGCACCGGAACAATGACAAAGTGGTCACTATTGGAAGGTGATCACTGAAATGTTGGTTTTCAACTTGGAAGGAAAGAACATTAACGGCCAAATTTGCAGAGATCAAGAAGTAATCGATAACACTGTTAGATGCTAGTCCCAGGTGGGTGAACTCCCCCGGTATGTCGGGGGGGAAGGTGCCGTTCAAGAAGACTAAATTCAGGCGAATGGCCATTTGGTAAAGGGTCATTCCTGCTTTGTTTACTCTGTTGTCCTTTGAAGTTCTAATTCTGGCATGTTCCAAGTCAAAGTTGTCCAAGCATGGGGGAGTCCACCATTTGGACTTGGTTAGTAGGTCCCAATTTGTGGCAATACGAGCATTAAAGTCTCCCCCAATTAAGGAGTACGAGTTAGGGCATTTGGTATGACATGACAATAGGTGATTTTCAAATGATTCCCATCTCCAGTCAAGATCAGGTGCAGAGCCTTCAGGGGGGAGATAGACATTAGTAATTAGTAATGAGGACTTCCCTTCTGCGATCAGTCCAGATAGAGCAAAAGGCGGGGAAGCCCGTACCAGAGTGAATTTGGCGTGAAGTTGGAGTGAGATCCCAATCAAAAGACCCCCTTTGGGGCGACCACCTTTCAGGGAAGGGGAGGCCGGAAGTGTTAGAAGATCGAAGCCGTCTATGGTAATCTCTTCCTCATCCCATGTTTCTTGGAATAGAATGATATTAAATGAATTTATGTATTTCCTGAATTCAGGATCTGATTTTTTGGTTCTCCAACCAGCAATGTTCCAGCTAAGTATTGATAATGTCAGATCCTTGTGCTGTCCCGGTAATTGTCACTTTGAGTTGTTTAATAGGTTCTTGGAGGTAGAAGGAGGACCCATGAAGAAATCAGTAATTTTAGTTTGTGCGGATAAGGTCTTCTTCTGTGTTGATCGAATCCATGATTTGGTAACATTAACAGGCAGGGAGGGCTTTGCCGGGGAGGAAGAATTAGGCAAAGTTGGTGAGGTCGGATGCTGTTCAATGAGGTGAGTAGTAGTAGGTCTTTGATGGGCAATACTAGTAGATCCGTCAGAGTTGTCAGTCTTAACCAGGGTAGCGCTAAGAGGTGTTCCAGCCATCACTTGTAGTTGCTGCGCAGATGGAGAAGAATTATCACGCAGATGTATAGAAGGACGTGAACGTGGGGATGGTGCATGCATAATCATTTCCTGGTGATCTTCAGACAGGGTAGATTCTAGCTCTGGCATTGAAGCAAAGGATTCATCAACTTCCTTATTTTGATTGGACATAAGGTCTGAGACGGGAGTGTTGAGTTTATCGACTTCCTCCAGGGTAGAATGGTGCTGTTGGTCAACAGGTGACTGCTGATTCAGATCAGTAGGGGGTAACAAAGTAGCAGGTTGAAAGCTTGTCAAGGCATTTGATGGAGACGCCTTGTGGGACGTGGAGCGCCTGCTCTCCTCTCTCGTCGGCATAGAGGGGTCCCCTTGCGATAGGAGTCTTTGTTTGAGTAGATCCAATCTGTCGAGAATAGCCTGCTGTTCTTCTGAAGGGAGTTTTCCATAAGAGGAGATGAGATTTCTCTCTTCAGGGATATTCCAATCTCGGCTTGCAATTGGATCATTCCTCAGCGTAACTAGGTGGGCACTTGGGATCGCAGGTGGAACAGGGGGTACCCGGCTAGGTGTTTTTTCCTTTATTATAGGAGCAGAAGGAGGTAACGAGCATTCATTGCCGGTTAAGATGTTGGCAAAAAGAGGTTTGACACTCGTGTCCTTAAAGACTCTTGTTGTTACAATCTCCCAGGCTGCCAGCCGGTCTTTTTGTCTTGCAAGAAGATGTGGGATCCTTGCAGACTGGAAGGAGAGCATAAATTTCCTTGGCCAGGGCGTGCCATTTAGGGGTACTACAGATATAAGATCTATCTGGAAAAAAGGGATGTTTAGCAAATCACGTAGGTACCCTTTAGCCATCCTCAGGTTATTCCACCTAAGTCTGGGGGCGTCACCGGAAAAAATGGATAGACATATTTTATTAGGTTGAAAAATCAAGGATTGCTTGTTCCTTTGGGGCAGTGGCAGCCTGCTTCTAGAACCCTTGAGGTGAGATTTCTGGTCATGTCGTCTCTTTAAGGCACTTACAAGCTGCACAGGAGATTGATGCAAATTAGATAGCTCAGTTGAGGAAGATGGATGAGTCAGAAGGGCTTGTGAAAGTTTATTCAAAGATGAAGAAATCCCTTCCAATTTCTTGAAAATGAAGCTTAAAGTCCTGATTACTAGTTGTATTTGATCAGGTACTGATTCATGGGCAGTTTGCCCTGGTGCGTCCTGTTTTAGTGACAGCGAAGGTGTAATTAAGGTGTCAGGGAGGAGGGCTTCCCTATGGCTTCCATCCCCTCCTGGATCAACTGGCTTTTCCAGCTCCCCTTGATCATACAGAGGCCAAAAGCGGTTGTATGTTTCGACAGCAGAAACAATTACTTGCTCTGTTTGGCTGTTATTGTTAGTAGGTGGTGAGGGAGATTCAAGCTTTGACTGCTTTACTCTTGGAGGTGAACAACCATTCTCAGCAGATCTTGGACGCTTGCCATGACCCATTTGTCGCTGACTCACTGACTACGGAGGTTAAAAGTAGAGATAAACGGAGATAAAAAGAGAACTTATCTTTTGTGGACACAACTCCTCTGCTACTCCTCCTCCGCTGCTCAGCATAACCCGGTCTTCAAGGCGGCGTTTCTAATCAGCAGCAGGCTTTCTCAGCAGAAGGTTTGAGTATCCTTGTTAATACGTATATTGGCCACGACTGGCCAACAGTAGAGATAAAACGGTTAAAAACTTCTAACAGAGGTAAAATAATTAAAAGTCTAATAAAAACAGCTATAAAAACGGCTATAAAAGGCTGTAAAAGGCTATAAAAGGTTTGTAATCCAGGAGGGTTCACGGAGGAGAAGTTGTTACAGCCGCCATCTTGGTCTTTTCAATCTTGCTTCTACGACCATCAGCAAGGTAGATTGAGTCTTTGGACTTCCGGGTTAGCGCCTCCAGGCAATGGCGGAGTTCCTCCGATCGGGAGGAATTTGCTCCGTGGAAATCAGGGTCTGACCGCCACGGCGAAGGCGGAGACCCACTGAAATCACAGGCGGGAGAAGCTTGTGAACCTGGGATTCGGCTGGCACCTTTTTGCGCCTCCCCTACTCACGGGGAAACACTGATTTGAGGATCCGGAGCGAAGTGGGGTGAGTGGCGCGGTGCTTCTAATTGACTGCTTCTTTCACGGAGTGACGTCGCATCGCTGTTGCCGGAGAGCGCTGACTTTTTCCTGTGGACAATTTGACTTTAAACAACTACCCGTGAGTAGAATGGAAAATTGGATCTTTAAATTCATTAATTTGGCATCGAAACGGGAAGGCTTTCAACAGGAAGTCCGCCTTCCTCTTTTGTAAATAGATTGAAGCAAAGACGTTGCAAGTTAAAGCCTTGGAAAGTCTTTTGTAAAGGATTAAATCTCCATCGGTTAAAACTATTAAACCCCCCTTGGAAGCAGGAGAAGAGGGGGGAAATTGTGGGCCTAGCGAGCCTGCAGAAGAGAGTGAAAAATTTATTTACCACTGCTCTGAACCTGGAAATGGGCTGCCAGCAGAATTGACGTTTTGGGAGAGTTCATTGACTGTGAACAGAAAGCATGTTGACAGATGGCTAAATAAGAGAAATATATTGTTTCCATTGTCCTCTTCTGCGTTTAAAAAGGAGTAAAAGTAACTGAAAATTGAAACTAACTTTATAGTTTAAATTGTGCTTGAAAGGATTGATACAAGTGGAGACTGTTTCCCTCTAGAGGGAGCTTTTGAAACTGTTACAAGAGTGGAGCTGGGTTTTTTCCAGCTGCAAGATAAGAGCTGTGAGAATCAGAGATTGACCTTGGATTTTAAGAATGTTGACAGAAGGAGCCTTAGTGACTGTTTTATGTAAGATAAGCTATTCGTTGGAACAGCTTCACAAGAAGACGGATGTTATGAATACCAAACTTGAGAACTTGGAACAAAAAGTGATAAATTTGGGACAAAAGGTGACCGTCAATACAGAAATTGTTCAGGATTTAACACAGGAACCTACTTTGACAGGACAAACTGGGGAGAAGACGAAGGAGAAAGTTGTTGTTGTTGAACCTAAAGTAATACAAGTGGAAGCCCCAGCTTTACAGAGGCAAACCGAGGACTATAAGTGGAGGCCTTTTATGAATGAATATAGAAAAAGTCAGAATTTGAAGACTGGAGCCCTGCTTGGACTGGAGAAGGAAGGTTGGATAGACTCTTTCATGCAGGGATTTACTGACCTTTGGGTCCTGAATCTGGGTCAGGAGGTGATTGGAGTTGTGGGGGCCTTTGGATCTGGAGGAGCCTTGAAACATGATTTGAGATATTGTATGGACCTTGGTTCTAGCTGTGGAGAGTTGGCTGGCCTGTCGAGAGGGAATGGGGGCATGGTTGGGTCAGCCCCCCCCCCAAGACCTGCTCTTCAGCATCTTCAGCATCAAAGAATATGAAGAAGAATTGCAGAAGGGACTTGGAAAAGATTTAAGAGCCTCGGACAGAAGATCTCCAGGTTGATGAACTATATGGAATGGACGGAAATGACTGGCAGAATCCGAGACCAGGGAGAAGAGATGGTGGTAGAAGATTGGGAAAGTTTAAAGTTTGTATATAGAAATATTGTAAAATTTAATGAGTGCTTGAAAATTGTTGGAATGAAACTTTATGGCTTTAGCAGAAATGTTATAAGGAGTTAAGTATAAATAAGTATTTTAGTATTAATGGAAAATAACGTTAAAAATATGTTAAGATATTCATAATGATAAAAATAGAGAAAGATGGAAAGGAATTGCTGAAACAAGTAACAGAAGTGGAATACAAAAAGGGAGGTGAGAGGAGGTCGATGAAATAAGGGAATGAAAGATAGAGTAATGAAATGGTATGCTATATGTTTTTAAATTGTTGTTGTTTGTTTTTTCTTTTGTTCTTTTTTCTTGTCTGCTCTATTTTGACTTTTTCTCCTGCCTTTTCATTTCTTTTTTCTCTTCTTTTAAGTTTGAAAAGTAATAAAGATTATTATTATTTTTTTTAAAAAAAAGATAGATTGAGTCTTTGACATCAGCTGGCTTCCCCAGGGTCTTAAAGTCCTCCCGACTGTTGCAGATAATCCTGCTGCTACCAGAGTCCAGCAACCATGTTCCTCGAGGTATCTTTCTCTCCTCTCGAGAAAATGCAGACACACACTGAGCAGAACGCGTGTTCTTCTTCCCTGAAGAGAACCCCTTCTGCTTACGTTTCTGCGTCGATTGCTGTCTCTGCTCCACATCGTCTCCTGGAAGTCTTGCCCTGCATTGACGTTGGAGATGCCCGGGTTGGTTGCACCTATAGCACCTCCTCACCGCCATGGCCAAGTCCAAACCTTGGCGTTGCTCCATTGGCAGATTCTGCTGCTGGCCCCCTCGGCTGTAACTCCTCCGGTCTTGGAGTTCAGCCTGTCTATATGACCTTCTTTCTGCTTCTTTGGTCAATCTTCCAACCACATACTCAAGGGTCAGATCTCGGGGACGCATACTCTCCATGCTGTTAATCACAGGCAACCAGCTTTCAGGCAAACTTGAAAGGATAATGTATATTTGGTCAGTCTCATCATACCACTTACCTCTCTGCTGTAGTTGAAGAAACAGAGATTTCAGCGTTTGAAGATGAGTTGCCAAACTCTCACCTTCTTTCATAACAGTCCTGAACAGCCTTCTGGTCAGAGAAATTATAGTTCCAGCAGTTTCTCTGACATGCATTGCCCTTAATAAATTCCAGCACTCAAACTCTGTGCTGGCATTTGCTACATGCAATAACTGAGAGTTGCTCAAATACATCATAATTTGGGCACGAGCCCTTTCATCCAGCCGTTTTTTCTCAGCAGAGTCCAGTCTCAAAACCTCAGTTTCAACACAGTCCCATAGTCTATCTCTCCTTAACAACTGCTGCATTTTTGTTGACCAACTCAGCCAGTTGCTCTCTGAGATAAGTTCAAAAGAGATGCCTCCCCCAGTATTTACAACTTGGGAAGACTGGAAATCTGCCATCTCTGTGTTGGAAAACAACCCCCTTCGGGAGAGGCTGACCCCCCCCCCCGCAGGTTCCCGGCGCTTGTTTACCAGTGATCTTCCCCGCTAGTCCAGGGTAGATCCTGATAGGCGACATTTCCCAGCGTGGAAAATGCACACCCCCTCCCTTCTTGCATCCCAGCAAGGGAAAAGGAGAGTATCAGAAAGTCTATTTACATCTTGTTTATTTCTGACTTTACAGCACTACAGAAAACATGTCAGTTCATACTTCTTCTAGCAAGTGGCTCAAACTTCCTTTACATACGCAACAGGAAGGTTTCATATTACACTCTTCACAAAGCTCTGAGAAGCCTGTGAACTTCCAGGAATATTCTTTCCCACAGCTAGTCACATCATGTGATGTAAACAAGCTACCAGTTCGCAGCTGCGTTGCTCTCATATTCTGACATCCTCCCCCATATGACTCAATGTTAGCTGCAAACAAAGCTTGATCCAGAGAAGAAAACAAACAGTTGTTATACATGTAACAATTCCCTGTTGTTTCAGTTCCACCCTTGGAACTACCCGCCACTGGTTTCACCAATGTAACTCTCTGGTTGTCTGTTTTCCAAGGAATGAGTGCATCTGCATTACTTTGGTTAGGGAATGTTGTGTTACGTTTAGCAACTCCCTGTTGTGACTTTGTCTCTGACTTAGACATACCCTTAACCTGGCTTGAGTTGTCAACAATAGTAATATGTGCAACAGCTGAGTTAGCAAACTCCTGAGAATACCTCTTGGGTGGTACGCCCTTTGTAATTCTCTCAGACCTGCGTATGAGGTGTTGATCCTCCTTGCTGACTGGTTCATCCTCTGGACTTCTTGGAGAACCAGTTCCAACAGTAAACAGTGGTTCATCCTTAACCTCTGAAGGTCTAGCCATTGTGTGTGAACCTCTCTCAATGACTGTGTCAACAGAACTTCCTGTGCTTCCTGTGTCACTCTCAGTACCAGAATAATCAGAATCATCATCTGAATTGTCAGCAATGGGAAATGTGTGGAGAACCTCTCTCTCCTGTCTTGCAGTGCTCTCTAGAAACTTTGTGAGAATCACCTGACCAGATTCAGACAAAATTACTCTATAGAGACCCTTTTCATAACCTACAAAAATGCCTCTGGCATTCTTCACCCCATCTGGAGTTTCTGTCCTGATGTGAGACCCAAAAACCTTAAATTGCGCTATAGAAGGTTTCCTTTGGAATAGCCTCTCAAAAGGAGAACTTTCCATACCTTTTGAAACCTTTCTCACCCAAGCGTAACAGAAAGAAGATAAAGATTCAGCCCAAAACTCATGTGGCAAGTGTGAATTCAGCAAATGTGCATTCATGCCATTCTGCAATTCTTTGTTCAATTTTACACACAAACTTTTGTTCCATGCAGCTTCTGAGACAGCAATCTCATGCTCTATCCCTTGTCTCTTGAGGAAATCCTGAAAATCCTGTGAAAGAAAAATTGGCTTTTCATCTGTGAAAAGAAAATCAATATTAGCTTCATGAACATTCTTAACATTATCACAAAACTCCTTAAACCTTGCTAAGGTTTCTCTGGGTGAATGCAACACATATATCCATGCATATTGAGAGTAGTGATCAACAAATACAAGGTAGTATTTTGCTTTGCCTCTAGATGGTGCTAGAGGACCAATTACATCAGCATACACTTGCTGAAATACACTGATCCAGAGATCAGTGGTAATCTTAGGTGCCTTTTTATCCTTGGCTGTAGGAATGAAAATCACAGGAGACGAGTAGTAGGTGTCATGTGAGAGGCGTCTGTCCGGGGAAGCCCCGGGAACTCTCTTTTATTGATTATTACAAACATTGCCACAGGTGTGCTTGTGGCTGATTGGTTGATACAAACACAAAGAAACTTAATGCGGATTGGTTAACATACATACAAGGCGGGAATTACATGTAAGAGGTGGGGATTACATGTGAACATTAATCACCTGGCAGATTAAAGGCTGGGAAACAAGGTTGGAACTAGACAGGCATAAAACCTCCTAATTAAATTATAACTAAAGATAGATATAGCATGACTAAAACAATTACTAATGATTGATCATAACATGAAAGAATATAATAATCGAATTCCATAGATGTGGTCAGCTATGCATTGAGAACAGGTCATCATGAACTTAAAATGAACTGAGCGATGAGGGAATGTCTTGGTGTTTGGAACAGGTTCGTACAGTGTGTGCAGAAACAGAGAAAAGATTATAAGCGAGACTTCCCAGAATGCCAGAGAAAAGAAGCAATACTTCCCATAGCAAGACTTCCCATAAGGCCACAGTTATGTGCAGAAAGAGAACGAAGCAATACTTCCCTTCACTTGGCCTTGTCCGATATACCTGCAAGAGAAAGCATTTTAGATTCACATGCTGTGCACATTTTATAATCACTCTCATCAAAAGTTAACAGATACAGTCCATCTTTCTCTCTGACAGAAAGATATAGCTCTCCATCTTTGTAGATTTTGCAACTCTCCTCATCATAGGACAATACCAGTTTCTTCTTAGTGAGTTGAGAGACACTCAACAGACTGAACTTTAAATCAGGAACAAAATACACATTGTTTATAGTCAAGTTCAGGCTTTCTAAACACACAGTCCCGATCCCTGTTGCTTCCATCTCCTGGCCATTGGCCAGTTTCACAGTGAAGCGTTGCTTCTCAAACGTAGAAAACAATTCTCTGCATGATGCCATGTGCTGGGTGCAACCTGTGTCTACAACAAATGCGTTTTCCACCGATGATGTGGCTTTTGGCGATAGCAAAGCTTTAGCTGGTTTTGCTTGCGACTTGGCTTGACCTTTGCTTGAAACCTGAGGTTTTGCAGAGCTCCCTCTAGCCCCTTTCTGTTGACGTGGTTTCTCACAGTTCCTCTGAATATGACCAGTCTGGTCATAATTATAACAACAAACAGCGTTCAGAGCTACAGCTTTCTCCTCTGTAGCAATAGTAGTGGGGGTGCTTGATTTCCAAGCTTCACTCCCCCCATCAGCAACAGCCATTGCAGCAAGAACAGGAACGTCAGCAGCAACAGCAGCAACAGTCACTTCCCTCCCCCTTGGTGGCTCAAAGCTCCTCCCAGCTTTCGATGAGCTCTCAAGAATCTGGCCAGCGCCATCTTGACTCTCCCCCTCTGGTGAAGCCAACTCTTGGTCCTTGCTTCCCACCCCAGCTTCACAAGCTTTCCGGAGGGATTCCCAAGCGACCCTTGGCTCTCTGGCACCCTGTAAGACTGGCACAAGATAAGCTTCCACACTTTCAGCCAAAATTCTGAGCACACGCTGCTCTTATTCACTTTGAAATGCAGCCTTCTTCCCCTGTGCTTGTACAGCAACAGGCTGTGGGGGTTGCACTAAGTGCCAAAGCTGCTCTTCCACAAGCAAGTATTCCATTGCAAAAGACCATTCCAGCCAAGAGAGAGTCAACATGGCGTCGAGGTAAGACGCGCTTACCGGTGCTCTTCGGATTTCTTTTAATCTTCTTTTAATCCTTTATATTTTATCTTAACTGACCCAGTCAGTCTTTGAAGCATTTTATAATTGCTGCAGCTACATGCTATGGCAACTCTCTGAGAGATTTGGCCCTGCTCCAGATTGCTGCAGACTGCTCCTTGTTTCTCTCTTATCAGCGGGCCGGCCTCGGCTGCTAAAAGAGAAGAGAACGAACGACTTCCGGTCGGCGCCAGCGTTTAATGGCGGTCCTTGCTTTGAGCTCCGAAGGAGAACTGCTCCGCGAGTTCGGGTCTGACCCGCTACGGCGAGCGGGGGACCCCTAAAATCACAGGCGCAGAAGCCTGTGAACAAGGAGACTCGGTGGGCACCTTTTGCGCCCCCCGGTACTGTGAAGGAGCCTTTTTAAAGGCTCCGGAGCGGCATCGGGTGTGAGCGCGGTGCTGAGAGTCGCTACCCAGCCCGTGGAGTGAAGCCGCGTCGCCATGAACGGAGAGCGCCGATTCCTTCCTGAAACAGAAAATTGACTGCAACACCCGTGAGTAAGATCGAGGGATTGAACGGGACATTTGAACTTAAATTCTGAAATTTGGCTGAAAACGGGAAAGGCATAAACTAAGGAAGTCTGCCTCCCCGAACTGCATGATAAACAAAGCAACGAAAGAGTAAGCTGCATTTGAAAGAAAAAATACTTTTTTAAGCTGTCAAACCTGACATTGGACCTAGACTTCCCCCCAATAGGCAGGAGAAGGGGGGAAGAAAATTGGACATTGTTAACCTGCGTGAAATTAACCGGAGAAAAAAGATCTTTCACTGCGGAATTCCCCAGGTCGGGCTGCCTGAGCAAGGCACCGGGAAAGTGAACTGTCAGTTTAGACTGGATACAAAGTGGGGTTTTGTCTGAAACAAAGTTACTGGACTTTAATGGGACTATTCTGCTGAACTTTTGGTTACATTGAAAAAAAAGTTTTACAGTGTGGACTTTTGGATTCTTTGTTCATTGCTCTATGTTTCCTTGCTTCTTTGTTTCTTTCCATTTGGATACAATTGAATGCTCCCTCTAGAGGGTCTAAAGAGAAACTGTTACATTGAAAAAGAAACAGTGGGATTTTCCACTTGCAAGTTTTTCCTGTGAGAACGACCTTGAGGACATGAGTGGCCCAGCAGAAGAGATAGCAACTAGATCTAAAGTAAAGCAAGCACAAAAGAAAAGGGGCTCAATATCAGGCACAATACCAGCTGCACAGGAAAAAGCAGCAACAGCATCTATGGATTCTATGACACAGGCACTGCTCAAAATAAACCAATCTTTGGAAGCACTGACAAAGTTGTCCACAGAAAACTCCAAAAAAATGACAGAACTGACAGCAAGATTGGACTTGAATACTGCAAGTGTAACATCTAACACAGACTCTATTAATAAATTAATTCAAGAAAGTTCTGAAACACGAAAGATTGCTGAAAGTGCAAAAAATACTGCACAGGAGACAAGGGAAAAGCTTGTGCCGATTACAAAAAAAGTGAATGAACATGATGCCACCCTGTCCTTACTGGAACTACAGAGGAAGGAGAAAAATCTGAAATTACGACTGGTTCCTGAGAATGAGGGAGACAGCCTTGTGGAATTCCTTACACAGAATTTTTCGGAATTTTGGCAAGAAGAATGGGAGGAAGAAGAAGAACTTGAAATAACAACAGCTTTTCGGCTGGGCAGGAGGCAAGGAAAGAAACCAAGGGATTGTCTAATTACACTGAGATCTAAGGAAGAAAGAGATAAAATATTGAACTTGCACTATCAAAAGGCACTGGTGATCCAAAATTGTCAAGTACAGATTTTTAAAGATATCCCTAAATATATCTTGGAGGTGAGAACCCTCTACAAAGATTTGGTCAACCTGCTGAAGAAAAACATCATACCTTTTAGGTGGGAGTTTCCACAAGGACTATCTTTTAATTTCAAAAGAAGGAAGATAAAAAAAAAACAATTCAAGATAAAGAACAGTTTCTGGAGAGATAGCAGAAGACCTGCAGAAAGGAACAGTAGAGGCAACAACAGAAGAGAAAGGACCGACTGACATTGCAAACCTATCATTTGGACTCTTACCACCACCATCGGAGGAAGAACAAAAGCTTGGAGCAGTAGGAGGAACAGACATTTAACAACAAAATGTCTCTGCAACTTCTTAGTTGGAACTGTAACGGTTTGAACCTTCCCCGAAAAAGACGTCAAGTTTTTCACATCTTGAAGAGAGAACAATTAGACCTAATATGTTTGCAAGAAACTCATATTGCCAGGATACACAGGAAATTGTTGATAAATAAGAGACTTGGACAGGAATTTATTTCATCAGATAAAGTCAAGAAAAAAGGAGTGGTGATCTACGCAAAAGAAAAATGGGCTCCAAAAATGATATTTAAAGATGAACAAGGAAGATACCTGGCAATTGAAATACAAATTCAAGGAGAAAAAATTTTGATAGTTGGAATTTATGCACCAAATGAAGGGAAGGCTGAATTCTTTAAGAAGTTGCATGAGACTTTAATGGACTATTTCGACTATAAAATAATAATGATGGGAGATATGAATGGAGTCGTCTCCACAAACATGGACAAAGCACAAAGACAAGTGATATCCAAAGAAGGGAGACTACCAAAGACTTTCTTTGAGATGACTGAAACTATGGACTTGATTGACATGTGGAGAACAAGGAACCCTCTTGAGAGAGAGGGAACTTTTTTCTCTGAAGCAAAAATGACATGGACAAGAATTGACCAAATCTGGGTAACTAGTAGTCTGGCGCCAAGAATAAAAAAAGTAGAAATCTGCCCAAAAACTTGCTCCGACCATAACGCGGTAAAGATGGAGATGAAATTAACAACAACTGGATCCTTTAGATGGAGAATGAATGACACCCTATTCAGAGATGAAGAGATTTATAAGAAGGCCCAAAAAACATTGAAAGATTACTTTGAGATAAATTTGAGAACAGATGTGGAGAAAAGAACAATCTGGGACGCTAGTAAGGCCGTGATGCGAGGTTTCCTAATTCAACAGAACTCTATAAAGAGGAAAAAACAAAATGAGAGGAAAGAAAAAATCTTGGAAAAAATGAAAGAAGGGGAAAAGAAATTGAGGTCTAAACCAAAGTCTCATGAGATTCTGAGAGAAATAAAGTATTACCAGATGCAATATATGGAACTGATGAATCAAGAGATAGAATGGAAAATAAAGCAAATGAGACAAAAGACATTTGAATCAGCAGATAAATGTGGGAAACTTCTGTCATGGCAACTGAAAAAGAGCCAGAAATTGAACACTGTGACAAGTTTAGAAATGGATGGAAAGATTATCCACAAACCTAATGAGATAAGTAATTGTTTTCAAAGTTTTTTTAGGAAATTATATGCACAAGGGCCAGTTAACAAACAAGAAATAGAAGACTTTATTAAAAAATATGGACTGTCAGGGAGCTGCCATCGGAGAGAGAGATGGGGGAGAGGCTCCAGGAGAATAGGAGAGACCCTACAGCAGAAGCAGGAACCAGCAGGGGGAGCGCAGGAGTGTGAGTGTTCAGAACTTAACTGGTTAAGTTGTTCTGAGTGTGCGTCACATTCCGACGTCAGACGTAAGCTGGGAGGAGACAGAAGCTTTTAGAAGCTCAGGAGGAGGAGTTTTTCCCTGTACTTTCACTTCTTCTCTCTGTGTATCTGAGAGACAAAGACGTGCCTTTGGATATGGCTGAAAGAAGCCCCGGTCTTTGTTGGTAAAATGTTTTAATAAAGAGCTGTAAATAGACGAACCTGTCTGTGTATGCTTGCATGGAGAAAAGGACTGCTTTACACCGCTGTTCAACTCTGCTAAGCCGTGACCTGAAGGGAGCAACAGTGGCGCAGCTTTGAAGAAGTGTGCCGGACCCGTTATAAACTGCTGATTGACGATCATAAAGTAATCAGGTGTCACGGCAGATCGATCGGAAGCGGAAGGGGAGTCGGAGGGAAGGCTCTGGGATACTTCTAGTGAGAATAGTGCAGAGGTATCAAGACCCCCGTTAGCAACTCCCACCCCTCGCCGGAAACTGTCACGCAGAGAGTCATGAAGGCGCATGTCCGTCAAACAGCTTTTATGTTGGAGTAAATTCCGTAGACGCCCACTGTCAGATTCTACCAGCGACTGACGGAGCCATGCTTTGGGGGCTCCGTTAGTGCCTGGGTTTGGTTGACCAGCCAAACCAGAGAGGGATTAAGCTTTTACGCACAAGCAGCTCATTATCCCATCACAGCAATCTGACAGTCTTTGAAAGCGGCTTGTGCAAGCAGAGGGCATCATGAGCGAACCAGCCGGAACCGGAGGAGCAGGAGCTGGAGCTGGAGCAGGTCCAAGCCTGGAAGAAAGGTACAGGGCGTTGGAGGTCCAGCTCGCTCTGCAAACGGCGAGGCTCGAGGAGAGGAGGGCGCAAGATGCGGATAAGGGGAAAACCGCCCCACATGCCAGAAAGGTGCCTGGATTGGTGCAGAAATTTGGGGGGGATCCCAGGAACTATCAAGCCTTTAGAACGGAGATGCAATATGCTCTCAATCTACTGTTTGATGACTTCCCCGATGAGAGCTCTAGAGTGGCGTATGTGATTAGCCATCTAGAGGGAGGGGCGAAGGACTGGGTCCGACCCCTGATGGCAGCCAATAATGATATCTTAAAGGACACGAGGAAGTTTTTTCGCACCATGGACCTGATGTTTTCCAGCGAGATTGAGCAGGGGGTGGTGCGCAGGCAGTTAATGGCGTGCAAACAGGGGAGCCGATCTGTACGTGAGTACTGGACTGAGTTCACTATGCTGATTCATAGACTGGGGTGGGATCTGGCAACTGAACCTATTCACATGATGTTTGAAGAAGGGCTCTCTCCGTCAGTGAAAGATGAACTTTCCCGGGCGCCCAGGGCGGAGTCTATGGATCAGCTGACTAAATCTGCGCTGGCCATAGGAGCGCGCCTAGAAGCAAGGGCTTTGGAAAAGCGGGAAGGGAAAGGGGAACGTTGGAAGGACTTCCGCATTCCAGAGATTCCGGAGCAGTCTTTCCCGCCAGCAGAGCCGATGGAACTTGGAACAGCACGCGCGCGCGCAGTTTCAAACACCAGTGAAAGGCGGAAGAAGGAGGGAAAGAGCGCCAAGAGATGTTATCTCTGCCAACAGCCAGGGCACTTTGCCAGAGTCTGTCCGCAGAGGAAGGAATGGCAAGGGATGGCGGGAACTGTTGGGGGGAAGGAGGAAGGAGAAACCGAGGAGCAAGTAAAAGCCAACGCCTGGCTGCCAACATCAGGGCACAGCAGCCAGGCCAGGGAGTAGTGAATGTGCCCACGCCGGAGCCTCCAAGACCAGCGCTTGTGATAGAGGTGTTGCTGGAACTGTCAAACGGACACCCACTAAAGATAAAAGCGCTATTGGATTCAGGCAGCTCCTGTAATTTCATGAGTAAGGAGTTTGCAGCTGAACACCAGATACAGACTATTCCATTAAGTAAGCCTTTGCAGGTGACCACCATTGATGGGAGGGAACTGTTGGGAGGTGAAGTGAGCCAACAGACTGTACCAATGATTATGAGGGTGGCAAGACACACAGAGCTGATAGCGTTTAACGTAGCCACCTTGGGAGGAGCTCCTATTATTTTGGGAATGAGCTGGCTGGCACTACACGATCCGCTAGTAGGCTGGCATCAGAGAGTGGTTTCCTTTGGATCAGCACATTGCCTAGAACACTGCAAGGAGGGAGAGGGTCAGGCAGGGGCCAGGGCCACTCTAGCAGGGATGGAAGTGACGGACAAGGGGAAGGTGCCACCACAATATGCTGACTTGATTGACGTCTTTAGCGAAAAGGAAGCAGATAAACTGCCACCGCACAGACCATTTGACTGTCAAATTACCTTACTCCCAGGAGCACAATTGCCAGTGGGCAAGCTGTATGCAATGTCAGACAGTGAGATGCAGGAGTTAAGGGAATTCATTGACAAGAACCTCAAGCGAGGTTTCATCAGAAAGTCACGAGCGGTGGGGGTCAGCCCAGTGTTCTTTGTGGACAAAAAGAAGACGGGTAAACCCAGGCTGGTGTGTGATTTCAGGGCCCTAAATGCTGTGTCAGAACCAGTGACTTTCCCTATGCCTAGAATTGATGATATTCTGACACGGGTGAGAAAAGGGAAAATTTTTACCAAGCTGGACCTTAGGGGGGCATACAACTTGATACGTGTGAGGAAGGGGGATGAGTGGAAGACCACTATGTTCACCCCCTTGGGGGCTTTTGAGTATTTAGTTATGCCTTTCGGACTACAAGGGGGTTCGGCCTGCTTTCAATCATTCATGAATCACGTCCTGGGGCCATTGCACTACAAGAACTTCGTAGTGTTCTTAGATGACGTCTTGGTGTACTCAGAGAATGAGGAGCAGCATGTGCGAGATGTTAGAGAAGTACTGAGCAAACTGCGAGAAAATCGGCTGTGGGTGAAACTGGAGAAGTGCCAGTTTCATACCAGGGAGGTGGAATTCCTGGGGTACCGGTTGTCTGACAAGGGGTTGGCCATGGATCCCAGCAAGGTTCAAGCGGTACTGGAATGGAAAACACCAAGGACCAAGAAGGACGTGCAAAGGTTCCTGGGCTTCGGAAACTTCTATAGAAAGTTCATCAAAAACTTTGCCCATTTAACAGCGCCCATCACGGATTGTCTTAGCAGCAAGAAAAAATTTGCTTGGACGGAAGAAGCGCAGCGGGCGTTCGAACGCTTAAAGGCGGCATTTGCGTCGGGGGAGCAACTTTTGCACGTGGATCTACAGCAACCAATGAGAGTGGAGACTGACGCGTCAGACCGAGCGGTGGGAGCCGTGCTTCTCCAGCCGGGAAAAGATACATCTGAATGGAGACCGTGTGCATTCTTCTCGCGGAAGTTGAACAAATCCGAGAGGAACTACACAGTATACGACCGAGAACTGCTCGCCATTCATGAAGCATTCCGGAGATGGCGGCACTTGCTGATTGGGGCGCAGCACAAGGTTCAAGTCCGGACTGACCACAAAAATCTGGAGTACTGGAGAACAGCCCGAGTGCTGAACCAGAGACAAGTGAGATGGGCCCAGGAGTTCTCCAAATTCAACTTTGAGATTCGTTACGTGCCAGGCTCTGAGAACGTAAGGGCGGACGCTCTTTCCAGAAAACCTGAGTACTTAGAGGGGGAGGGCGCGCCTGAGGCAAGGCATGTAATCCCTGAAGACTGCTGGGTGTGTGGGGCGGCATTGGTGGGGCAGAGAGAACTGTTAGAGGGTACGGAGAACGACGAATACGCCCAAGGGAAACTCAGAGAGCTCAGAAGGACAGAGGAGAACACAGGGGGGTTTGAAGAAAAGAATGGGGCGCTGTATTACAAAGGGGCACTGTACATACCCGATGGGGAACTGAGGGGCAGAGTACTCAAGCAGTTGCATGACAGCCCCACAGCGGGGCATTTTGGACAGCACAAAACCATGTGGTTGGTTACCAGGGAGTTTTGGTGGCCCAAGGTGAGGGAGGACGTACGGGAATATGTCAGGAGTTGCGACAGGTGCCAGCGAGCGAAAGGGGAGAGGGCGGCGCCAGCGGGGCTCTTACAACCCTTACCCACACCAGAAAGGCCATGGGAGGCAGTCTCCATAGATTTTATGACGGATCTGCCAAAATCCAAGGGCAAGACGGCTGTCATGGTGGTGGTAGATCTACTAACTAAGATGTGTCATTTTATAGCCTGTTCACATGCGGTCACAGCGGAGGAAACCGCCAGGTTGTTCGTAGAGCATATTTTCAGGTTGCATGGCGCCCCCTTGAGGGTGGTCAGCGACCGAGGGAAACAGTTTACTTCCAGGTTCTGGAGGAAGCTTATGAGCTTACTGCACGTGGAAATCAATTTCTCCACTGCCCGGCACCCAGAAACAAATGGGCAAGCGGAAAGGGCAAACGGGATTTTACAACAATACCTGAGGTGTTATGTAAAGGACCGAGAAAATGATTGGGTAGATAAGTTACCTCTGGCAGAATTCGCCTACAACAACGCGGAGAACGTGTCCACAGGGATGAGTCCCTTTCTGGCAAATTATGGGTGTCATCCCAGGGCATTTCCAGGAGAAGGAGGGGAGAGATGGAGCGTGCCGGCGGCGGAACATTTTGTTGAAGAGATGGAAGCGATCCACCGTCAGCTTCAACTTAACTTAGAGAGAGCCAAGGAAGAATATAAAAAACAAGCAGACAGAAACAGGAGGGAAGGTGAAACTATAAGGGTGGGAGACCGGGTGTGGCTATCCACCCAGGGACTACCGTTCAAGGGAGGGTGTAAGAAACTGAGACCCAAAAGATTGGGACCCTTTGAGGTCATACAGCAGGTCAACCCAGTAGCATTCGAACTCAGACTGCCCAGTCACATGAAATTGCACCCAGTATTTCACAGGTCATTACTGTCGCCGTACCGAGAGGGACGTGAGTGGGGGGAGCGTGAGAGAGAGGTCACCCAAACGCCCGTGATAGAAGAGAGAGAACGCGACATGAACGTGGCAGGAATCATTGATTCCAGGTGGAAGGGGAATCAGGTGGAATATCTGGTAGAATGGGAGGGGGAAGCAGAGTCGGAAAACACTTGGGTACCCGCGGAGGTAGTCAACGACGAGGTTTTAATAGAAACATTTCATCGGCGTTTCCCAAAGAAACCGCAACCCGTGGCACGATTTAGAAGGGAACACTTTGGGACCACCGATGAGGAAGGAGAGTTTGAAGGGTTCCCAGAGTCAGGGGTGGGTGAGGAAGCCGACTCCGACGAAGAAGAGGAAGACGGGGAGAGAGACGGTACGCCATGGCTAGAAGTGTTTGAATCCTCGGACGACGAGGAGAGTTCCTTCAGGGGCTTTCCACCCTCACCGCCAGTGGGAGAGGAGGTGGGGGGTGAAGGGGGCCCTGGGGGGGAGGTGGATGTCAGGGAGCTGCCATCGGAGAGAGAGATGGGGGAGAGGCTCCAGGAGAATAGGAGAGACCCTACAGCAGAAGCAGGAACCAGCAGGGGGAGCGCAGGAGTTCCAGCGGAAGGGGAGTCGGAGGGAAGGCTCTGGGATACTTCTAGTGAGAATAGTGCAGAGGTATCAAGACCCCCGTTAGCAACTCCCACCCCTCGCCGGAAACTGTCACGCAGAGAGTCACGAAGGCGCATGTCCGTCAAACAGCTTTTATGTTGGAGTAAATTCCGTAGACGCCCACTGTCAGATTCTACCAGCGACTGACGGAGCCATGCTTTGGGGGCTCCGTTAGTGCCTGGGTTTGGTTGACCAGCCAAACCAGAGAGGGATTAAGCTTTTACGCACAAGCAGCTCATTATCCCATCACATGGACTACCAAAAATTTCAGAACAAAGTAAAATGATTTTGAATGAGAAAATAACAGAACAAGAAATAGAGGGTGCCATTCAGAACATGCAACTGGGAAAATCACCAGGACCAGATGGTTTGACTGCTAGATATTACAAAGCGCTGAAGGAATGGCTAATACAACCACTGAAGGAAGTCTGTAATGAAATTTTGGAGGGGAAAAAGGCACCTGAATCATGGAAAGAGGCTTTTATCTCACTTATACCGAAAACAGAGACTGAAAAGAACCAGGTCAGAAACTACCGCCCTATATCTCTACTTAATGTGGATTATAAAATTTTTGCAGACATTTTGGCAAAAAGATTGAAGAGAGTGTTGTTAGGGGAGATTCATAAGGACCAAACTGGCTTTCTCCCAGGGAGATATATGTCAGACAATGTGAGGAACATTATAGACATTTTGGAGTTGTTAGAAGTGGACATTAATAGGAAGGCTGTTTTAATTTTTGTGGACGCGGAGAAAGCCTTTGATAATATTTGTTGGAGCTTTATGAAGAAGAATCTCCAAGGGATGGGGGTAGGCCAAGTTTTGAAAACGGTATAGGTGCAATATATTCTAAACAATAAGCAAAGTTAATTGTAAACAATGTGGTAACGGAAGAAATACCCATAGAAAAAGGTACACGACAGGGATGCCCAATATCCCCTTTGCTTTTTATATCAGTCCTGGAGGTTTTGTTAAACATGATTAGAAGGGACCAGTTGGTTAAAGGAATTCAGGTCGGAGTCAGACACTACAAGCTAAGGGCATTTGCAGATGACCTAGTATTAACCTTGCAACAGCCAGACACTAGTACTAAAAGAGTATTAGAACTAATTGAGATATTTGGTCAAGTAGCAGGATTTAAATTGAACAAACAGAAAACGAAAGTGCTGGAAAAAAATTTAACAATGGAAGAAAGAGAGAGATTTCAGAGTGAAACAGGTTTGGAAATAACGAAAAAAGTGAAGTACCTGGGGGTAAACTTAACATCTAAGAATGTGAACTTATTTAAGGATAATTATGAAAAATGCTGGACAGAAGTAAAGAAAGATCTAGAAATATGGTCAAGGTTGAGACTTTCCTTGTTAGGCTGAATTGCTGTTATTAAGATGAATGTATTGCCTAGAATGTTATTTTTATTTCAGACGTTGCAGATTTTGGACAAGATGGATTGTTTCAAGAGGTGGCAGAAAGACATATCTAAATTTGTCTGGCAGGGCAAAAAGCCCAGAATAAAATTTAAGATTTTAACTGATGCAAAAGACAGAGGGGGCTTTGCCCTGCCGGACTTAAGACTCTATTATGAATCGGCAGCTTTTTGCTGGTTGAAACACTGGTTACTTCTTGAGAATACAGACATTTTGGATCTGGAAGGGTATGATAATAGCTTCGGTTGGCATGCATATTTATGGTACGACAAGGCAAAGGTGTATAAAGGTTTTAAAAACCATATTGTTAGGAAAGCATTATACAATGTTTGGATTCGATATAAAGATTTGTTGGAAAGTAAAACTCCCAGGTGGTTGTCACCAATGGAAGCTAAGGAGGTGAAAAAACTTAACATGGACTCTAAATGGCCAAAATATTGTGAAATTTTAGAACAAGATGGTGAAAAGGTTAAACTTCAGAGTTATGAGAAATTAAAGTCCAAAGTCCGAGATTGGTTGCATTACCATCAGATAAATGAGACATTTAAACAGGACAGGAAAATAGGATTTCAGAAGTAGAGGTCAAAATTAGAAACAGAATTGTTAGAACCCAATACTAAGAATTTGTCAAGAATGTATAACTTGCTGTTGAAATGGAATACACAGGATGAAACGGTGAAATCAGCTATGATTAAATGGGCACAAGATATCGGTCATGACATTATGTTTGCTGACTGGGAACAGTTATGGACCACTGGCGTTAAATTTACGGCATGTAATGCCTTAAAAGAAAACATAATGAAAATGATTTATAGGTGGTACATGACCACAGTCAAGCTTGCAAAAATTTATCATTTGCCCAATAATAAATGTTGGAAATGTAATGAGACTGAAGGTACCTTTTACCACCTTTGGTGGACCTGCCCGAAGATTAAAGCCTTTTGGGAAATGATCTATAATGAAATTAAGAAAGTCCTTAAGTGGACTTTTCCTAAGAAACCTGAGGCTTTTCTCCTGGGCATGGTTGGCCAATTGGTGTCAAAGAAGGATAGGACCTTTTTTATGTACGCCACCACAGCAGCAAGAATTCTTCTGGCAAAGTATTGGAAGATGCAAGAACTACCTACTCTGGAAGAATGGCAGACAAAGGTGATTGACTTCATGGGACTGGCAGAGATGACCGGCAGAATCCGTGACCAGGGGAAAGAGACAGTGGAAGAGGATTGGAAGAAATTTAAAATATATCTTAAAAATTGTTGTAAAGTTGAGGAGTGTTAAGATGTCAAGGGGTAAGAATCAGAGAATTACAGCTGTAACTAATAAATTAAAGAAAATTTAATGAAAGGGAATTAAATAGATAATTGACCAGAGGAGTTGCTAAAGAATTGTAAAATAAGGATGCAGCAAAAGGGAGGTATGGGGAAGTCAGGGGAAAGAAGGTGCATGAAAATAAGATTATGAAATTATACATGTTTGGGTGTTTTGTATGTTTTTGTTTTGTGTTTTGTTTGTTTCTTGTTGTGTGTTTGGAAAATGAATAAAAATTATTTTTAAAAAAAATAAAAGAGAAGAGAAAGCCATTATCCTAATTGGAGAGAGGGCTTAAGAGGAAGACGCTGTGTGGTGTTTAAATCCTGGATAAGACATCGTTTGTGCCCAGGCTGCTGTCATAGAGGGCTGAGAGAGGCCAGTGGAGCCAGGACATTTGGCACCCTACCCCCTAGACATCTTGAGGCTGTCACATTTCAATACTTCCCTTGTGAGAAGCTTCTGCAAACTGGGTGCGATGTGTCCACAAAAGACTGATGTTGTAAGTGGATTTTACCGTAGTGGAGAGGAAGACTTCACTATTAGTATCCATCCAAGGAGCTTTCACCCACAGTGCCATCTTCTGGTGGTCTTAACTATCTTATTTGTGTGTTGAATGTTATGTTATTTTAAGAATCGTATAATCCTTGGCCTGAGGAAGTATGGGTCAGAACAAACGCTTGAGAGACTTTGACGAGTCCCTATCATCCCCCAAATCAAAACTATCAAGGTTGGTGCCACACCGGAATAGAAGAGGGAGTGACCATGCCGAGCATTGCTTTGCGGTGGAAACCCAAAATCGCTTCCTACCTCTAATTGGTTTAGAAGCCACTCCAATTCTGATGACTCAAGCCTGTAAAGGCGAATACGAAAGAAAAACTCTCATTACAGGATGATGGTTTAACATCTGACATGGGGGAGTTCCCCAGTTGTGAACAGTTACATTTAGTAATTAAGACCCTTCACTGTATCTTTAAAAGGCGGGATGAGGTATCTTCACAATTATCCAATATCCTGCTGAAAGTCGAAAAACTTGAATCAACAACACAATCTTCAGTTTGTGAGGTCAAAAATTTATTGCCTCACCCCAATTCAGATAAAATAAAGGAGACTAAAATTAAATATATCTTAAATTCCCAATTGAATAATCAGATATTAACTCTGCAACCCAAGAAAAGTTGCCTTTCTGTCAGGTCGGAAATAGGAAGATGGTCAACGCTAGAAGGGGCTAAAGACTGTTTAAGCAAACTTTTAAAAATTAAGAAACACCAGATTGACCTATATGCTGTGATGCCCCTGTTCCGACAGACCAACTTCTTGAAGGTGATACTGGCGTTCCACTCTGAAAAGATACCATCCATTATTGTTAGGCGGAAAACGCTTTTGTCCATGGCCGATATCGTAGCAACGAGGGTTTTTGCAGATAGCAAGATCAAACCCCTTCTAAATAGGTGCCCTGGAGGTGAGGACTTTAGGACAAGAGACTCTGCCTTACTTCAAAATACTGTCAGGCCCCACCGCGATGACTCTGCAGCGTGCCATTCTCGACCAATCTCGATACCCTCTCAAACAGCCATATATGAGGACGAAAACTTGCAGACTGCCCTTGATGAAAGGGAACTTATTGATTCGTTCAGAGCCCTCCCTCCGAAAGAACAGTCGGTGATGATGCAAAGATTTGACACGCTTAAATCCCAGCTTTTGCAAGTCCAACATAGAGGGGAAGATACTAACGATGCTTCAAATAACCCCACTTGGGCTCACCGGACAGAAGTGGTCGACCTTCTTCAGCTCAGCCCCACTTTGAAAACAAAAACCATCCTGCAAGACTCAAATCTTCAAGTTGTTTCTGCCCCTAGTGCTATACCACGAGACGACCAGGCTCTGCCATCCTCACTTAACCTTCATCTACATCCATCGACCAACACACCTAAGGATGAAATTCTGATTTCCCTGCTTGACTCAAATCCCTCTTTAACTCACTCATCTATGCCAGAGCTAGAATCTTCTCCAGTTTCGACCAGATATAGAAGCAGTCCACAAGTGATGCCCCTGAGAGAGTCTTCCGCAATTCCCGCCCCCGTGATGTCCCCTCAACTACCTTCTTTAAAGGAAAATGTGAATGTTACACTTCGGGACCCGTCGTCGGAAACGATTGAAGACCCGATGGGACGCATCAATAAAATCATCCTAATGCCTGATGATAAATCTGCTAGAGGGTTTCCTCCGACGGACTTAATTTCTCCCTCTCTGGGTATTTCTCTGTCAAGTTGTACAAAGAATTTCGAAATGAAGAGACTTCCTGTTCAGGGATCTACTTCTAGTAGATCATCCACGGTGTGCCAACAGTCGTACCAAATTGTTAAAAACTTTAATTTGGAGGGCTCCTCACAGTTACCATCTTCCCAAAGTAAAATAACTGACTTTTGTTACATCTTCTGTCTTCAACAGAGCGACTGCCCCCCCTCCGCTGTGACTGTTAAAAGAACAACACAGAAGTCCCCAGCTAGCAGTCCTAAGTTGGAATATTGCTGGCTGGAAAAGGAAAAGATTAGATCCCGAATTTCTGTCCTATATAAATTCCTTTCAGATAATCCTTTTGCAAGAAACATGGGAAGAAGATAAAATAGATATAAATGGCTTTGAACTGATATCACTTCCAGCTAGTCCCTCCCAAAAAGGTGGCCGGTCCAGAGGTGGTCTTGCAATCGCCATATCGCTTAAAATGAGTGCTAAACTCTCGCTAGTTCAGACTTTTCCTCCTTTTGCCTTTACAGGTCTGATTTCAAGCGAAAAATTCTCACTATTAATCACCAATGTTTATCTTCCTCCAGGTGGTCTTATATCGGACCTCCATTATAGATGGGATTCTCTGGAAGATCATTTATTGGCATGCTATGTTATGTACCCTAATATTCCATCGATAATGGGTGGTGACTTTAATGCACGTACAGCCGCCAATTGGGATGGGATAATTAAGGCCAAGTGGTGGGTATCTCCCCCCTACCCAAAATCTGATTTAATCTCTTTTACATCAAGAAGATCTAAGGACATCAGAGTGAATGAGGCGGGAGTCCTTCTTTATCAATTGGCCATTCGTATGAATTTGAACATTTTGAATGGCAATTGTCCTCCAGACGTGCCAGGAGAATTCACTCATTTGGGCACAACATCAAATAGTGTCCTAGACTACCTTCTAGTTTCAGAAGACCTATTTTCAAACTTTTTTTATTTTAAAGTAGACAATGTACAATCCAGTGACCACCTACCTCTAGCGGCCAAGCTAACGCTTGACTGGCACCCGGTTAGCGGTTCACACCCAATTCATGTAGTTTTAAATGCTGCAACCACAGTAAGAAGCATTAAATGGTCTATGAAACAGGCCCAAAAATATGCAGAATTCTTCCAGAGGAATATCTCCGAATCCCTTATTGTTTCAGTGGCGGAGTTGTCTGAACCAAATAGGATACTGGAGTGGTTCTCCCACCTCTCTGTAGATTTAACTAGCTTCTTTACGATGCCGACTCACCTGGTTAACCGAGACCAACCCAGGTTCGGTGCACCTTGGTTTGATTCCAAATGTAAGCAAGCTAGACTCTCTCTCTGTTGTATCTACAACAGATATAAATCTTCTGGAGCTGAAACTCTCCCCCCAGAGTACTTGCAGGCCAAAATTGCTTACAAACAGGCACAGAAGTCAGCCAAGCATGAATGGCAGCTAAGACGTTGGCAAGCGCTGATTGCTGCCTCTAAGCTTTGCAGCTCTCGTGGTTTTTGGAATTTAATCAACAAAAGATCGAGGAAATACCCATTGACGGTTATACCAGCCCCGACATGGGAACAATTTCTAAGAAAATATTTCTCCCAGACAGTTATCTCTAACATTCATTCTGATACTCTTTCATGTCACTTGCCCATATGGCCAGATACTGACCCGGAGGAAATAGTAGATTTAATTGCTAAACTGAAAACTGATAAAGCCCCAGGGCCCGATTTGATCCCAGCGGAAGCTATTAAACAACACCCAGCATGGTGGGCCAAAATTCTTGCAAAAATCTTTGATGCAATTAATGCCACGGGCCAGATACCTAGATCATGGAAGGAGTCTATCATAATTCCTATATATAAAAAAGGACCACCAGAGGACCCAGGAAATTATCGTAATATTAGTTTATTATTGTAGAAGTGTTTGCAAGGTTGATGTAGAATCGTAGGAATCTTAAGTGGGCCCTGGCAGACACAGAGGGTAATCCAACCTCCACCCTCAAGAAAGCTGCTGGGGTTCCTTGAGGAAGGCCTAGAATCCTCTTGAGATAATAATTTTGCAACATTTCAAGCCGTTCCAACAGCCTCTGGTTCCACCCCCAGAGTTCTATCGCATATAACATCTGGGGAATAGCTTTCCCAACAAAAGCTCTTAATGCCGGGATCACCAGTTGACCTCCCCGGGTATGGAAGAAACTAAGCAGGACACCAATTGTTCTTCGTGTTAGGATGGTTACAGCCTTAAAGTGGGCTGACCAACTAGATGTAGCCTGGAATGTAATACCCAGATATTTAAAAAAAGGGCACTGTTCAATCACATGTTCGTCTAAAGACCATCTAAAGGCGTGGCGAGCTCTACTGAACACCACAATTTTTGTTTTGTCATAGTTTATCTTTAGTGAGTTATGCGTAAGCCTCTTCGGGTGAGTGCCATTAAAGCCATGTCATCGGCATATAGCAATATATTCAGACGTTTACCTTCAAGGGCTGGAGCCGATGACTTGTACTTTGCCATGTACTGGACAATGTCGTTTATATAGAAGTTAAAAAGAAATGGGGCTAGCAGGCATCCCTGTTTGACCCCTTTCCCCAATGGCAGTGGGTCCGTAAGAGTTCCCGATGGGCCAGTTCTGATTTTGACCGTAGTATCTGTGTGTAACTCTCTGAGAATTTTTAGAAGCCGTCTATCAATGTCCGTTTCATATAATTTTTTCCATAGTCTATCTCTACAGATTGAGTCAAAGGCAGATGTCAAGTCAACGAAGGCCACAAAGAGTCTGCTCTTATACGCTTTTGCATATTTAGCTACCAGGGTCTGTAGTACCATACAGTGACCTATCGTATTGTGGTCCTTTCTAAATCCTGCCTGTTCCTGGTTGAACAGGTTAGAATGGTCCGCCCAGTCTACCAACGTGTTTAATAAGTACCGGGTATAAAGTTTGTATGCGATGTCCAGAAGGCTTACAGGGCGGTAGTTTGCTGGATCTTTAATATCTCCCTTCTTGTAGATAGGGGCTACCACACTTAGTTTCCAGTTTGCTGGAATTTTACATGTGTTGTTTATTGCCGTAAAAAGTTTGGCCAAAAAGATGGCCCACCATTGGGCATTTGATTTAAATACCTCAGGGGGGATCATATCCTCACCAGGAGCTTTGCCATTTTTTAATGTTTTAATTAGCTGTAGGCACTCTAATTCCGTAACAGGATCCCTACTAGCTAGATGGTCATTCTTCAATGGGAGGGACGGACTCGAATTAGCAATATTTGAGGGGAAAGTGTTGAAACCACACATCGGATGGAATACTGTTGTTTACAATTTTTCCTTTGGATGAGACTCCCTGTGTTACTATTGCCCAAAATTTTCTATCGTCTCGCAATTTAATTGCCTTATCAAGTTCCTCCCATTGTTCCTTCCTATAAAGGGATTTCTTGAGTTTTAAGGTGTTTATATAGTAAGAGCGCCATCTGTGGAAATTTACCATAGATGCCAGAGTCCTCTCCTGTTTTACCTTGTTTTGTTGTTTCCTAAGCAGGGATCTTAGCTTCCGGCAGTCTTTGTCAAACCAGCCCCCCGATTTGTTATGTTGTTTGGGAGGCCTGGTGTTTATAAGTAATGGAAAAAGAGACTCTGAGACCCGCTGATATAGTGAAAAAGGATCAAAATTAGGTAAAAGACACTGGTCTCTCAGAACCAATAAGTCTGGAGAGTGCGGGTGTTGTTTAATTTTAAGCTCCAGCTCACTGTTCCATTTACGCCTGCATGGGGCCGGTGCTTGAGGAGGGACTGCACAATGTAGATGTTGTAATCCCCCTGATTCGAGGGGAGTTAGTGAGATTGCTCTAGGAAGATGGTCGCTCTCAGTTCTGTTAAAAGTGCTGAGACCCTGTGCCCTCTCCAAAATTGTTGGAGAGACCAGGATATGGTCAATCACACTTGCACCACGAGGGCCAATAAAAGAAAAGAAACCTCCTGACCTATCCATGTAAGTACCATGCAGGTTGTACAAATTATGCTTAAAGGCAATCTCCAGTAATGTATTACCTGCCTTATTCAGGACCTTTTCATCAGAACTCCAAGGGATAAACCAGTCTGCCTCTGGTAAAAACTGGGTTTTGGAGCCATACGAATTGATGTCGCTGCCTATCCTAGCATTAAAGTCACCCGCCAGCAGGATGTTCCAGTCAGGAAATTCTATTTTGGCCTTCTCCAAGCATGACTCCAAATCTTCCCAGATTTGTATTGACTGAGAGGAAGTACACACGGGGGGAATATAAACGTTGAAACATAGAAAATCTCCTCCTGTGTTATTGGAGATAAGTAAAATCTGAAAATTGTTGCTCTTCATCCACTGCAGTTGTCGCACCCTGTACCCTTGCTCTATAGGAATAAAAGTGACCAAACCGCCACTAGGTCGGCCACGGTTATTTAGTTTCTTCGCAGGGGTAGCAAAAGCCACATAGCCCTGTAAGTAAGGGAGATGAGAGTCTAGGCACCAGGTCTCTTGTAAACAAATAATCTGGAATTTTGAGAGGAAATCCAGAAAATCAGCATCGCCCTGCTTAGATATGGTGGTGAGGGGAACAAAGGTAGACTCCTCCGTTTGTTCTTTAGGATGATGGAATGTATGTTTTTGTAGAGGTGGGGTGAGCTGTTAAGATCATTTATGGTAGGTACTAGCCTAGTGAGTTTTGTTTCCCTGGCATGGTGTTCCCTCGCTGTATCTGTCTTTCAATCCTCCACCTGAATGTCATCTAAGGATCCTGAGGCGTCCACAAAGATTGAACCGTTCCTACTCATCGGCATGGCAAGATCAACCTGGTGTGTTGTTGTTTGAGGTATTAAGGGTTGTGTGGGAGAACCCACTTCTTCGGGGGACAAGAACCAGCACTGCGTCCAGTCTTCGTTGGATAAGGGCTTTGTTGTGTTAGTAGCAAAATTAAATTCCAAAGGAGCAGAAAAGCCTTGGGGGAGTAAGGATTTTTTAATGGTTTGTAACCTAGCTATTAACGCATCCTGGGACTGTTGAATCTGCTCAAGGGAGGCTAAAAAGGACAGCTCCTTTTCGTTTAAGATATCTTTTTTGGATTCATTGGAAGGGAGTAAAATTTTTTGGAGCTTAGCCTTCTGTTTGGAAATTTTGGCTGCCTCCGGTTGGGCTTGTTTGTAGTTTTCAGAAGCCATTTCCAATTCTGTGCGCAGACTAGTAGGCTTGCGTGTTCCTAAGAGGGATGGAGGGATGGTCTATCATAATTTCTATATATAAAAAAGGACCACCAGAGGACCCAGGAAATTATCGTAATATTAGTTTATTATCAATCATCGGACGATTGCTCCCCTTTTGAGGAGGGAGATCCAACATGGCGGCGAAGGTAGTTTCCGAGTAATTTCGCTTACTCTTATCAAAGTTTTAAGTGGTTTTAAGCGGTTTTTATCCTCCCTTGTTTTTATCCGTGAGTTTTAATGATCTGCTGGCTGTGCCGGCTGTCTTTTAGTATCCAGCTACCTGTGTTATCTTTGTTTTCTTTTTATCTGGGTTGCTCCGACGCCCGGACTTGCCGCCACGGCTGCCGCCGCCTCCCTAACTGGGAGAGATAAGTGAAAGGTTCTCCTGGGCATAAATCCTCTGCCCTGTCGACCAACTCTTTCCTTTAGCTTTTAGTTTACTGCATATTACGAAGTGAAGTTTGCCCAACTGCTGGAACCGAGCTGTCTCGAAAATCCTAGGAACAAGGAAGAGGGGAAGGAAGAAGCTTGAACTGACTGCCTTACTGTGAGTAATTTTATGGCACCACTGTCCTGGAAGTGGTAGTATTCTTGTGAGGAAGACTAAAGGATTTAAGGAGCTCCCCAGCACAGTGCCCACGACGGTTCTCCTGCAAAATTGATTTATGGGCCATGGAAAACGTCCAAGAGACTCTGACGAGGCATTATCCTCTCCAAGGCCTAAGCAATTAAGGAAGGGTTCACCTAAAGGAGGGAGAGGCCCAGAGGAATGTACCTACTCAATAGCAACTCAAAATCGTTTCGATCCTCTAACTGCCCTTGAAACAACATCAGAAGATGAGGTCCCTGAGACGTTACAAATTGGAAACGCTAATGGTAACACAAATGGGGATGGTCCCTACCAGAAGGAGGAGTTGGTAGCCTAATCGGACTGCACAGGATGCGAGCAACTCCATCTAATAATTAGAACTCTAAACTGTATATTTAAGAGAATTGAGGGCCTATCCTCTCAGCTGAATAGCCTTCAGCAAAAACTGGATGACCAGCCGGCACAGACACCCCAAGATGGGGCAGTAGATGTTTCATTGCGCCGGCAGAAAGCTCCACCAAACACTGATTGTATGAAGAACTGCAAATACAATCTCAACCCCGCACTGAATCGCCAATCCCTGATTCTACATCCAAGGAAGATTTCCCTAACCTTCCGGGAAAGGGACCTAAGTTGGACAACGCTACATGGGACTAAAGAGCACCTCAGATGGCTTCTAAAACTCGAGGCATCACAAATAGACCTTTGTTCTGTGCTTCCCTTAGTCCGCCAGAACAGATACCAGAGAATGATGCTGGCTTTCCACTCTGCAAAAATCCCCTCTCTTATTATTAAGCAAAAAGTTTTTTTTTAATAATCTTGGTATTTTTCCAACGAGAGTTTTCATGGATTCCAAAATTAGACCCCTCCTATCGGAGGGATTAACCAAGGAGACGGTACAACCCTCCCGCCCTGAACCACAAAAGAGGGCTGAGCTGTACACCCCATGTCTGGGCCAGTCTCATAGTACCTCCACTCCTACAACTAAACACTACGAGTGTGCCAGTAACTCTTTGACACCCCAGGAGGAAAGAGAGCTTATCGCCTCCTTTGGAGAGTTACCAGCGATGGAACAACAAGAAATTATAAATAGGCTGGATTTACTTAAACTTCAGCTCCTAAGGATCGCCTGCAACGGAGTTCCTACGAATGATACCCACTCTAATTTAGCGGTGCCATGCCCCATGGAGGTGGAAACAACAACTCCCCAATACCCAGCATATAAGGTGCCTTCTGCAGTAGATGGGAAGGTCCCACTGCTGGAGGCAGACTCTTCTCCTCCCCTTCACGCTGGTAACTCATCCCTGCCTTTAATAGACTTATCTGTTCCCTCCGTGATTAACCGATCCAAGAATGGAACTCAGGATAACACCCCCCTGGATAAATCGTTGTCCCTTCACCCCTCCATGCCGGACTTGGAATCATCATTCATCGAAGACCATCCACGTCCTGAGACGGTAGTGGCCACCTCAAGTCAGGCTTCTCCACCAAAAGTCCAACAATCATGTGAGGAAGACACCACAGTGTCGAGAGTCACCACAGAGTGGACTGAAGACCCAGCAGGACATATAAACCAAATGATCACAAGTGGATCGGTTAGATCCCCAAAGAGGACGGCTCCAGCGGACTTGGCAGGAGCCTCTTCAGAGCCTAGTTGGGCCCGACAGCTAAAAACGCCAAATATTATCTCTATTCACAATAGCTCAAGAGGCACACCTGCGCCAAAAGGAGAGAAGTCATCTACCATTAGTCAAAGGAAAATTACTGACTTCTTTAAATTTGACAACCCACCAAGATCAGCGTTCCCCCCTTCTCCATTGTGACTACCCAAACCTCAGTCAAATCTTCCCCCATTCTCCCTTTTAAGCTGGAACATAGCAGGTTGGAAGGGGAAAAAAATCTGACCCGGACTTTGTAAAACTAATAAACTCACTTGGACAGAAGTAAAGAAAGATTTAGAAATATGGTCAAGATTGAGACTTTCCTTGTTAGGCCGAATTGCTGTTATTAAGATGAATGTATTGCCTAGAATGTTATTTTTGTTTCAGATGTTACAGATCTTAGACAAGATGGACTGCTTCAAGAAGTGGCAGAAAGACATATCCAAATTTGTCTGGCAGGGCAAAAAGCCCAGAATAAAATTTAAGATTTTAACTGATGCAAAAGATAGAGGGGGCTTTGCCCTGCCGGACTTAAGACTCTATTATGAATCAGCAGCCTTTTGCTGGTTGAAACATTGGCTGCTTCTTGAAGATACAGACATTTTGGATTTGGAAGGATATGACAATAACTTCGGTTGGCATGCATATTTATGGTATGACAAGGTAAAGGTGTATAAAAGTTTCAAAAACCATATTGTTAGGAAAGCACTATACAATGTTTGGATTCGATATAAAGATTTGCTGGAAAGTAAAACTCCCAGGTGGTTGTCACCAATGGAAGCTAAGGCGGTGAAAAAACTTAATATGGATACTAATTGGCCAAAATATTGTGAAATCCTAGAACAAGATGGTGAGAAGGTTAAACTTCAGAGCTATGAGAAACTAAAGTTCAAAGTTCGAGATTGGTTACATTACCGTCAGATAAATGAGACATTTAAGCAGGACAGGAAAATAGGATTTCAGAAGGAGAGGTCAAAGTTAGAAACAGAACTGTTAGAACCCAATACTAAGAATTTGTCTAGAATGTATAACTGTTGAAATGGAATACACAAGATATAGCTGTTGAAATGGAATACACAAGATGAAACGGTGAAATCAGCTATGATTAAATGGGCACAGGTCATGACATTATGTTTGCTGACTGGGAACAGTTATGGACCACTGGTGTTAAATTCACGGCATGTAATGCCTTAAAAGAGAACATAATGAAAATGATTTACAGGTGGTACATGACCCCAGTCAAGCTTGCAAAAATTTACCATTTGCCCAATAATAAATGCTGGAAATGTAATGAGACGGAAGGTACCTTTTACCACCTTTGGTGGACCTGCCCAAAGATTAAAGCCTTCTGGGAAATGATCTATAATGAAATTAAGAAGGTCCTTAAATGGACTTTTTCTAAGAAATCTGAGGCTTTTCTCCTGGGCATGGTTGGCCAATTGGTGCCAAAGAAGGATAGGACTTTCTTTATGTACGCTACCACAGCAGCAAGAATTCTTCTGGCAAAGTATTGGAAGATGCAAGAACTACCTACTCTAGAAGAATGGCAGACAAAGGTGACAGACTTCATGGGACTAGCAGAAATGACCAGCAGAATCCGAGACCAGGGGAAAGAGACAGTGGAAGAGGACTGGAAGAAGTTTAAATTATATCTTAAAAACTGTTGTAAAATAGAGGAGTGTTGAGATGTCAAGGGGTAAGAAGTAGAGAAATACAGCGGCAATTATTAAGTTTAAAGAAATCTAATGAAAGGGAAACAGTAGATAAACTGTTTAAAGGGTTGCTAAAGAACTTTGGAATAAGGATGCAGCGAAAGGGAGGTATGGGGAAGTCGGTATATGTTTAATGTTGGGTATGTTTTTGTTTTGTAATGTGTATGTCTTTTATTATGTGTTTGGAAAATTAATAAAATTTTTTATAAAAAATAAATAAATAAACTCACACCAAGTAATTCTCTTGCAGGAAACATGGGAAGAGGGGAGAGTAGATATTAATGGTTTTGATGTTACATCATTACCGGCATGCCCGTCTACCAAAGGAGGCCGGCCTAGTGGAGGATTAGTTATAGCAATTTCCTTGAAAATACAGGCAAAACTCACGCTTGTAAATGCTTCCACCTTTGCAATTACAGCCCTGGTTACGGGGAAAAACTTTGAACTTGTTATAACAAATGTTTATCTTCCTCCTGGAGGCAACATTGCAGACTTATACAATAAATGGGGAATCTTGGAGGAACATATTACTCTTTGTCACTCCAAATACCCCAATATACCCAATGTTATAGCAGGGGATTTCAATGCTCGCATTGCAACCAACTGGGAGTCTTTAATCAAAGCCAAATGGTGGATAACCCCAGAATTCATAAATGACCTCTCCCTCCATAATCAAAGACTCTCCAAAGACAAAAGGGTAAATGAAGCAGGAACCCTTCTTTACCAATTGGTACTACGTCTAAACCTAGCGATTCTAAACGGGAACTGCCCGCCTGACGTACCGGGTGAGTTTACACACATAAGCTCCTCTGCAAACAGTGTCCTGGATTATATGTTAGTATCTCATGACATATTCCCCAAATTTTCCCATTTTTAAGTTGAAAATATTCAACTGAGCGACCACCTACCGTTGGTCGCCATAATGACTATAGACTGGACCCCAGATGGAGACAGACACCCAACACATCTGATTACGAACTCAGTATTGCAAATCAAAAGTGTAAAATGGTCCGAACTACAGGCCCAAAAATACTCAGCATATTTCCAACAAGGACTAAAACAAGCATATTCAGGCTTAATCGAGGATTATTATGATTATGACCAAACTCTATGACTATTCTCGAATTTGTCGGAAGATCTAACGTCTTTTTTCTCTGTCCCGACGCATAAAATAAACCGAACACAAAGGAAGATAGGTGCATTGTGGTTTAACAGTGCTTGTAAACAGGCTAGACAACTTCTTGGTAACATCTACAAAGAGTATAAAGCCTCCGGGGCAACGGTCTTGCCAAAAGAATATTTCCAAGCAAAATCGGCCTACAAGCAAATTCAAAAGGAAGCCAGACAGAAATGGCAAGTGAATCAATGGTGGGCAATTATAGAAGCCTCATCATCACGGAACTCCAGACAATTTTGGCTCCTGGTAAATAAAGGACTATTATTCCTGCCCCGGTTTGGGAATCTTATTTAAAAAATTACTTTGCCACAACTGACTGTATTGCTAACACAAGAGATGAATTCCAAGATCAGCTTCCCCTCTGGCCCCCCACTGATCCGGAAGACATCCATTATTTGATCGTTAAACTCAAAACAGGGAAAGCACCTGGGCCAGACCTGATCCCGGCAGAAGCTATAAAATACCACGCGGACTGGTGGGCCAAAGTCCTGGCGACCATCTTCGATGCCGTTAACAACTCTGGAATGATCCCGGAAGTATGGAAGGACGCTGTTATCGTTCCAATCCACAAAAAGGGCTCACCAGATGACCCGGGGAATTACAGAAATATCAGTCTGCTCTCAATAGTGGGGAAACTGTATGCCCGCTTCCTGCTGAACAGACTTATCCAATGGTCCGAAGAGAAAAAATTAATTGGGCCCGAACAAGCTGGATTCCGCCCAAAACAGTCAACAATTAATCATATTCTAATTTTACAGCATCTTGCCTGGAAATATTCCACCCCAAAGGGTGGCCAACTCTGTGTGGCATTCATTGACCTAAAGGCATCATTCGATAGTATCCCCAGGAGCATCCTCTGGGAAAAACTCACCCACTGGGGCATCGACAGAAGGCTTCTCTGGCTAATAATCAAACTCCATGAGAACTCAGCGGCTAGAGTGAGATTCACCCTGGAGGGTGATCTCACCAATTCAATTACCATTAACAGAGGTGTCCGACAGGGTTGTATATTGGCTCCATTCCTGTTCAATTTGTTCATAAGCGACATGAGGACTCCCCTAATAGAGGCTCAAGAAAGGATTCATGCACCCCGCCTAGCACTTTATCGCTGCCCTTTGTTACTATATGCGGATGACGCAGTCATCCTTTCCTTTTGTAGAGTAGGTCTCAGGAGGGCCTTAAAAATTTTTGGATCATATTGTAACGCAAATTCCCTTACAATTAATTATGGAAAATCTAAGATCCTAATTTTCTCAAAGAGCCGGAAACTCCATAATTGGAAAATTGATGGGAGAGTCATCGAACAAGTCTATAAATTCCAATATTTGGGAGTTTGGTTACAACATAACCTTAGATGGAAGGCCCATGTAGCCTATGTTACAAATAGAGCTAAAGCTATCTCCTTGGCGATCTTGCGATTCTTCTTCACCGATGGGGCCCTTCATATCCCATCGGCGTTGAAAGTCTTCAAGGCCAAGGTGATTCCGACAATTGCTTATGCCATCTCAATTTGGGGGACTTTTTGTTAGAGGACATTCGGCACAGAAACATGTGTGTATACCTTTAAGAAGTTTCTGGGATTAATTGGCTGCAGGTGACCGTTGCTATAAAGGAAAAAAGCTGAGTTTTGTTGCTTGCCTGCAGGAATAACATCCACCAGAGTTTGTGTTTATTTGCTTAGTAATAAAGTCTTCGTTTTAGTTTGGGTTTTTACACCTATGTCTCCTGGAGTCACTCTGTCCTCTGCCACCGGCTGGAAATCCCCCTCCAACACTTTTTTTTATATATAATATTTTTATTGGTTTTTACACATATCAAAGACAATACAAAACAAAACACAAACATCAAAAACATACAACATACAACAATAATTTGACTTCCCCATACCTTCCCTTCGCTACATCCTTATTTTGCTATTTTTTCGAGCAACTCATCAGTCAGTTTTTAATCAAGTTCCTTTTAAATTTACTTAAAGTTTGAGATTTACAGCTGTAATTCTTTGTTTCATACCCCTTGACATCTTATCAGTCCACAATTTTACAATAACTTTTAAGATATGTTTTAAATTTCCTCCAGTCCTCTTCCACTGTCTCTTTCCTCTGGTCACGGATTCTGCTGGTCATCTCTGCCAATCCCATATATTCCGTCACCTTCGACTGCCATTCTTCCAGAGTAGGTAGTTCTTGCATCTTCCAATACTTTGCCAACAGGATTCTTGCTGCTGTGGTTGCGTACATTAAAAATGTCTTATCCTTCTTTGGTACCAATTGGCCGACCATGCCCAAGAGAAAAGCCTCCGGTTTCTTTACAAATGTCCACTTAAGGACTTTCTTAATTTCATTATAGATCATTTCCCAGTAGGCCTTAATCTTTGGGCAGGTCCACCAAAGATGATAAAAAGTACCTTCAGCCACATTACATTTCCAGCATTTGTTATTGGGCAAATGGTAGATCTTAGCCAGTTTGACTGGGGTCATGTACCACCTATAGATCATTTTCATTATGTTCTCTTTCAAGGCACTACATGCCGTAAATTTAATACCGGTGGTCCATAACTGTTCCCAGTCAACAAACATAATGTCATGACCGATGTCCTGTGCCCATTTAATCATAGCTGATTTCACCATTTCATCCTGTGTGTTCCATTTCAGCAGCAAATTATACATTTTAGATAAGTTCTTAGTATTGGATTCTAACAATTCTGTTTCTAACTTTGACCTCTCCTTCTGAAAACCAAGTTTCCTGTCCTGCTTAAATGTCTCATTTATCTGACGATAATGTAGCCAATCTCGAACTTTTTGCTTCAGCTTCTCAAAACTTTGAAGCTTCAGTTTTTCACCATCATATTCTAAAATTTCACAATATTTAGGCCAATTAGAGTCCATGTTAAGTTTTTTCACTGCTTTCGCTTCCATTGGTGACAACCACCTAGGGGTTTTACTTTCCAGTAGATCCTTATATCTATTCCACACATTATACAATGCTTTCCTGACAATATGGTTTTTAAAGCTTTTATAAACCTTTACCTTGTCATACCACAGATATGCATGCCAACCAAAACTATTGTCATATCCTTCCAGATCAAGAATGTCTGTATCTTCCAGAAGTAGCCATTGCTTCAACCAGCAAAATGCTGCTGATTCATAATAAAGTCTTAAGTCTGGCAGGGCGAAGCCCCCTCTATCTTTTGCATCAGTTAAAATCTTGAATTTTATTCTGGGCTTTTTGCCCTGCCAGACAAATTTAGATATATCTTTCTGCCACTTCTTGAAGCAGTCCATTTTGTCTAGAATTTGCAACGTCTGAAATAAAAATAACATTCTTGGCAATACATTCATCTTGATAACAGCAATTCGGCCTAACAAGGAAAGTTTCAGCCTAGACCATATATCTAGATCTTTCTTTACTTCTAACCAGCATTTTTCATAGTTATCTTTAAATAAATTCACATTTTTAGATGTTAAATTTACCCCCAGGTACTTAACCTTTTTTGCTATTTCCAACCCGGTTTCACTCTGAAACCTATCTTTCTCCTCATTTGTTAGGTTTTTTTCCAGCACCTTTGTTTTCTGTTTATTTAATTTAAATCCTGTGACCTGGCCGAATATCTCCATTAATTCTAGAACTCTTTTGGTACTAGCTTCTGGCTGTTGCAAGGTTAACACTAGATCATCTGCAAATGCCCTTAACTTATATTGTTTAGTTCCGACCTGTATTCCTTTTACCAGCTGGTCCTTTCTAATCATGTTTAGTAAAACCTCCAGGACAGATATAAACAGTAAAGGGGATATAGGGCATCCCTGTCGTGTACCTTTCTCTATTGGTATTTCATCCATTACCACATTATTCACAATTAATTTAGCTCTTTGTTCAGAGTATATTGCACCTATACCGTTTTCAAACCCTTGGCCTACCCCCATCCCGTGGAGATTCTTCTTCATGAATTTCCAAGAAATGTTGTCAAAGGCTTTCTCCGCGTCCACAAAAATCAGAACTACCTTTCTATTGATGTCCACCTCTAACAATTCCAAAATGTCTATAACATTCCTCACATTATCTGACATATGTCTCCCTGGGAGAAAGCCTGTTTGATTCTTGTGAATCTCCTCTGCCAGTACTCTCTTAAATCTTTTCGCTAAAACGTCTGCAAAAATTTTATAATCCACATTCAGGAGTGATATAGGGCGGTAGTTCTTAACTTGATGCTTCTCAGTTTCTGTCTTCGGTATAAGTGAGATGAATGCTTCTTTCCACGATTCAGGAGCCTTTTTCCCCTCTAGTATCTGGTTGCAAACTTCCTTCAATGGTTGTATTAACCATTCCTTAAGGGCTTTGTAGTATTTCGCGGTTAAGCCGTCTGGTCCTGGTGATTTCCCCAATTTCATATTCTGAATGGCACCCTCTATTTCCTGTTCTGTAATTTTTTCATTCAAAATCCTTTTATTTTGTTCTGTAATTTTTGGTAGTCCGTACTTTTTAACAAATTCCTCCATTTCTTGTTCGTTTACAGGCCCTTGTGCATACAATTTTTTAAAGAAGCTTTGAAAACAGTTACTTATCTCATTCGGTTTGTTAACAAGCTTCCCATCTATTTCCAAGGATGTCACAGTGTTTAACTTTTGTCTCTTTTTCAGTTGCCATGACAGCAGTTTCCCACATTTATCTGCTGATTCAAAAGTCTTTTGTCTCATTTGCTTTATTTTCCATTCTATCTCTTGATTCATCAATTCCATATATTGTGTCTGGTAATATTTTATTTCTCTTAAAATCTCCTGAGACTTTGGTTTAGATCTCAATTTCTTCTCTCCTTCTTTTATCTGTTTCAAAATTTTCTTCTCTCCTTCTTTTATCTGTTTCTCATTTTGTTTTTTCCTCTTTATAGAATTCTGCTGGATTAGGAAACCGCGCATCACAGCCTTACTTGCGTCCCATACTATTCTTTTCTCCACCTCCGTTCTCAAATTTATCTCAAAATAGTCCTTCACTATTTTTGGGGCCTTTTGGTAAATTTCTTCATCTCTAAATAGGGTGTCATTCATTCTCCATCTAAAGGTTCCAGCCGTTGTTAATTTCATTTCCATCTTAACTGCATTGTGGTCGGAACAGGTTTTTGTGCAGATTTCTGTTTTTTTCACTCTTGGTGCCAGATTGCTAGAAATCCAAATTTGATCAATTCTAGTCCAGGTCATTTTTGCTTCAGAGAAGAAGGTTCCCTCTCTTTCCAGAGGGTTCCTTGTTCTCCAAATATCAATCAAGTCCATGGTGTCAGTGAGTTCAAAGAAAGTCTTTGGTAGTCTCCCATCCTTGGATATTACTTGTCTTTGAGCTTTGTCCATATTTGTGGAGACAACTCCATTCAAGTCGCCCATCAATATGATTTTAAAGTCCATAAAGTCCATTAAGGTCTCATGCAACTTCTTGAAGAACTCTGCCTTCCCCTCATTAGGTGCATAAACCCCAACAATTAAAATCTTTTCCCCTTGAATTTGAATTTCTACTGCCAGGTATCTTCCTTCATCATCTTTAAAAATCATTTTTGGTTCCCATTTTTCCTTGGCATAAATCACCACCCCTCTTTTCTTAACTTTGTCTGAGGAAACAAATTCCAGTCCTAATCTCTTATTTATCAGAAGTTTTCTGTGTATCCTGGCAATATGGGTTTCTTGCAAACAGATTATGTCTAACTGTTCTTTCTTTAATATATGAAAAACTTGATCTCTTTTTCGGGGATGGTTTAGACCATTGCAGTTCCAACTCAGAAGTTGCAGGGACATTTTGTTATTGGGTATTTTTCCCACCCACTGCTCCAAGTTCTTGTTCCTCGTCAGTCGGTGCTTGGTTCAATCCAAACGATAGGTTTGCAATGTCCGGTATTTCCCTCTCTCTCACGGTTCCTTTCTGAAAGTCCTCAAAGTTTCTCTCCAAAAAGTATTCTTTGTCTTGAATTGTTTTTATTTTGATTTTCTTCCCTTTGAAGTTGAAAGACAGCCCTTGTGGGAATTCCCACCTAAATTGAATGTTGTTTTGTTTCAATAGGTCAACTAAGTCTTTAAATTGTGTTCTCACCTCCAAAAAATATCTGGAAATATCTTTAAAAATCTGTATTTGGGAATTTTTAATAACCAATGCCTTCCGGAAATGTAGATTCAGTATTTTGTCTCTTTCTTCCTTGGATCTGAGGGTAATTAAACAATCCCTTGGTTTCTTGCCTTGCTTTCTGCCAATCCGGAAGGCTGTAGCTATTGCGAAATCCTCTTCCTCTTCCTCCAACTCATCACTCCAGAATTCTTGGAACTTGTCTGTAAGAAATTCCCCAAGCTTGTCCTCTTCCTCTTCAGGTACCAGTCTCAGTTTCAAGTTCTTGCCTTTCCTCTCCAATTCCATAAGGGCCAAGGCTGCATCATGTTCATATACTTTCTTTGCAATAGGAACAAATTTCCCTTTAGTTTCCTCGGCTGTGCTCCTAGCGCTCTCGGCTATTCTCCTTGTTTCTGTACTTTCCTGAATTAAACGATTAATAGAATCTGTATTAGACGATATTGTCGTTGTGTTCAAATCCAATCTTGTTGTCAATTCTGTCAGTTTCTTAGAGTTCTCTGTGGATTGCTTGGTAAGTGCTTCTAAAGATTCATTTATCCTGAGTAAAGCCTGTGTCATAGAATCCATTGATACTGTTGTTGTTCTTTCCTGTGCAGCTGATGCTCCTGACAAGGAGCCTCTTTTCTTTTGAGCCTGAGCCTGCTTTGCTTTGGATCTTGTTGATATTTCATCCAGTGGGCCGCTCATATCTCAAGGTCGTTCCCACAGGAACAGCTGCAAGTGGAAAATCCCACTGTTTCTGCCTCAGTACAGCAACAGTCTCTCTTTTAGACCTCTAGAGGGAGTACATTATATCCAGTACAGGAACAAAGAAACAGGGAGAGAAGTAGCCATACCAAGTTCCAAAAGTGAAAGTCCAAGTAAAAACCCTACTTTGTTGCGATTTTAAATGTTACAGTTTCTGTCCACTAAAGTCCCGTTATTTTGTTTCAGATAAATCTTACTTTGTATCACATCTAGTTTGACAGTTCACTCCCAGGCGCTCGCTGCCCCGGCAGCCTGGCCAGAGGTGTTGACAGCAGAAAATTTCCGTTTCCAAACTCCTCTCTTCAACCAAACAAAATTAAGTCAATTTTTCTTCCCCCCCTCTCCCACTCTCCGGGGGGGGAGGTCCTCTTTCGATGTCAGGTTAACGAATTTGAGAAAGATAAATACGTTCCCTTTAAATGCAGCTTACTTCTTTCGTTGCTCAGTCAAACATGTAGTTCCGGGAGGCTGACTTCCTTAATTTTTGCCTGACCCGTTTTCAGCCTAATCTTCTTAAATTTTAAAGTCCCGTTCCCTTTATTTGTCAATCTTACTCACAGGTATTATTGCCAATCGGTAGTTTCAGGAAGGAATCGGCGCTCTCCGTCAATGGCGACGCGGCTTCGCTCCGTGGGCTGGGTCCCCCTCCAACACTTTTGTCAACCTATCTCACCTAGAGGTTATTCAAAATCAGTTTTTAAGAGGGATATTGAAACTGCCCAACTGTGTAAGTAATACAGCGTTACGCATGGAACTTAACACTGTATCCCTGGAAAACGCTCTGTGGAAGCACATACTTTGTCACTGGTTATCTCTATGGCACAATCTCCCAAACTTGTACTTGATACAATGTATGTGGAGAGATGATTTCCAGAGCCCATGGGTTAAAAATTTACAGCTGAAAATTACGGCAATGGGAATCTCCCCATCCAAATTACTAGAGCAGGACATAGTTCCAGCTAAAAGAACAGTAACCTGTAAACTAGAGGAGATGGACTTGCAGCAGAAAATGGTCTTGGGCAATGGTACCTGCTCACCTCTAAACCTTGGTTTATTACCCCTCTTAAGGCTCCCAAACTATTTGAATTCCTTAACTTCTTCGGCTCATAGATATGCCTTTGTAAAGGCAAGATTCAACACCTTCCCATCGAACGTGCTGAGAAATAGATTCTCCAATGGACAGTTGTGGTTCGAGGACCCGACCCCCGCGAAGTAAAATGAAGTGAAAAGTAAAGGGGGAAATGATGGTGGGGAGGAAGGAGGATTTAAAGACAAGGAGAAAGGAAAAAGTAATCGCAAAAGTAATGAAGGAGGATTTGAGGGCAAGACTTCCCTTTCTCAGAAGTCTTCTTCAAAGTGGCCGCTTCTATGCAGGAACACGGAGGTGAGGATCCTCCTGACTCGCCCAGGATGACAAAGAGAAATGAGGCCGGGGGGGGAGGCTGGCACTGCAGCATAAAGGCTGCTGGACACGCCCCCCCATGGCACCTGGTTGGATGGCCACCGGGGGGGGGGCGTGAGTGCCAGCCAGGTGAGCTGGAGGCAGGGGGCACGCCCCCTGCTAGGAGCGGTGCTCGGGCTCCCGTCCACAACCACTCCCCTCTCTTTCAGGGAGGAGAGTCTATATCGCTCTTATGTGATTGTAATTGTGGGGCACCGGAATCGTTGCATCACATAATTCTTGATTGTGCTTTTCACTTATCGGCCAGGAGCAAGTTCCTTGCTCAATATCTAAAGGGAATTGCCGATGATACGACTGAAGCCAAACTGAGATATCTATTAAATGATGATGACCCCCTAAGATCACTCATGGTTGCCAGATTCTTGATCAGCGTCCTATCCCTAAAGAAGAGAAACGGACTCCTGTGTGGCTCGGATAATCCCTTTAAACCATGATCTATGTTTTAGGATGTAATTAGGTGATATCACCATTGATGTCTTCTATTAATTTATGAGCAGAGGGCAATGTTTATGTTACAAATTTATTGTATTTTATGATGTTGGTCTTTTGTTTTTGTTTTGCTTTGGTTCTTGTCTGTTTTTTGTAAGTTTTGGCGGTTTTAAATTTGGAGGTTCAAGTACATTATGGTGGTATGGGGAACTGTCGTGTGACGGGCCAATGGCCGTAATAAAGATCAATCCAATATCAATCATCGGAAAAATCTATACTCGCTTCCTGCTAACCAGACTAACCCAATGGGCCGAAGATTCCAATCTGATAGGCCATGAACAGGCCGGGTTTAGACCAAATCGTGCTTCTATTGACCATGCAATAATTCTATATCATTTGGCGCGGAAGTATTCTTCCCCCACTCATGGTCTTCTATGTGCCGTTTTTATAGACCTGAAGGCGGCTTTTGACAGTATCTCTAGAGAGCTGTTATGGGGAAAATTGGCAAAGTGGGGCATAGATAAAAGGCTGTTGTGGCTTATGATCAAATTACATGAAGGGACGGCCGCTAGGGTGAGGTTAACACCTGAGGGCGATCTCACAAAATCTGTACCAATAAATAAGGGGGTACGACAAGGGTGCATCCTTGCCCCCTATCTCTTTAACCTCTATATTAGTGACATGAGAACTCCCCTAGCTGAGGCCCAAACCACCATTCATGCACCCAGGCTTGCAGACTATCGCTGCCCCTTATTATTGTACGCTGACGATGCGGTGATCCTCTCATATTCAAGAATTGATTTGAGGAGGGCCTTTAAGATTTTCGCGTTATATTGCCAAACAAATTTACTTACTATTAACCATTCCAAATCTAAAGTCCTAATTTTTTCCAGGAGTCGTAAATTGTATAGGTGGGAACTTGAGGGGAAGCCAATTGAACAAGTCTACAAATTTCAATATCTAGGAATTTACTTCCAGCATAATATGGGATGGAAAGCGCATATCACATACTTACAAAATAAGGGTAAAGCCCTTATCTATGCTCTATTACGCTTCTTCTTTACAGAGGGGGCTATGCATGTTCCATCCGCCTTAAAAGTTTATAGTGCAAAAGTGGTTGCAACTATGGCCTATGCGGTCCCTTTATGGGGCGCCTTTGTAAACCTCTTGCCTCTGGTGACATTGCAAAATCTTTTTCTCAGACGCCTTTTGAAACTACCCCCCTGTGTAAGCAACTCTGCTATTCGCTTAGAACTTAAGACCCCCTCCTTAGAGATCCTGATGTGGAGACATGCCTTTAATTATTGGCTGTCCCTTTGGCATAAATTGCCTAATTACCATCTTATTCAGTGCCTTTGGAGAGATGAATTTACCAGCCCATGGGCAACAAAAATCCATTCCAAACTGTTGTCTTATGGAATCTCTCCTTCCGATATACTAAATTTAGATCTAATTACAGCTAAAAAGGTCATCAAACAAAGATTGGAGGAGGTTGATTTGCAACAAAATCTTACTACAGGTGGAGGTACATGTTCCCCGATAAATCAGGGCATTACATCTATGTCCCAGATACCTCGATATCTGTCTACCTTATCGGTTGCGTCACATAGATTCGCATTTGTTAGAGCCAGATTTAATGTGTTCCCCTCAAATGTGCTGAGTAATAGATTTTCTAACGGCAAAACCTCTGTTTTATGCACATGTGACAACAAATCAATAGAATCCCTTTATCATATCTTGTTTAATTGTCCTTTATATATTGTTCCCCGATCAAGGATTCTGAGTTCAATCATTTTGGAAACTGTTGCTAAACCACCTGAATTACATCTAGCCTATCTACTCCAGGACATTGACTCTTATAGAACATTACAGGTTGCCAGATTCCTGAATTCAGTTCTTTCATATAAAGGACTTCATGGAATGCTGCATGACTATTAAAAATCTAGTAAACTCTATGCACCATCTTTATATTCAAGGCCACAATACGGTACATCTAGAGATTGTATGTAATGTGAAGGAGATTATGCGTTGAAATATTTTAGTTGATATTTTAGAATGTAAAATGCTATTTTATAGATTGGTTGGTTTTACCTTGTGGGCTTATAGCCGAATAAAATATTATCTATCTATCTATCTATCTATCTATCTATCTATCTATCTATCTACCAGTTTGCAGCTGCGTTGCTCTCATATTCTGACACTCTGCTGGTGCTTGCTGAGCCCCTTTTGTGGGGCCTCCAGCAATTTCTCCTGACTCTCTCTTTAGAGTCTGACTGGACGGTCCTGGCTGGCACTCACCGGCTTCTAGCTGCTGCCTCTGTTGACCCTCAGGTCCCGCCTGGCTCTGCAACTGGTGTAGCCGCTCTGTGAGTCTCCTACTGTGGTCCTCCAGGAGTTCAAACTGTTCCAGTAGCTGACACTGAGTGCTTTCCTGATCCTCAGATCCTAGCCGCTCCAGCGTCACTGCGGACAGTTACAGCTTGCCACCAACTGCTCCAACGCACAGCCACTGGCTCCATGCATCACCAGGACTCACCAGCTCCCTGCTGAGATGCTGTCAGTCGTTTTTGCACTCTGCATTTGCTCAGAAACACTGGGCCCATAACCTATCAGTGTTTGTAAAAAGCAAAAAAGGAGGAAAGGGTTCTGACCTCCCTTTGTCTCCTCAGCCTGGTCCTCGGACCCTTGTCGGCACAAAAGAGTCCACGAGAATATCCTTGCACAGTTTTATTCTTAAAAGTCTTTGTGCAAAACACGACTGACCAACTGTACACACCAACACTACCTAACTTTCACTAACCAACCCCAGCCACAAACTAACATTTCTCACTCTATATATACAACCTGCTGCAAGCCGCTGACTCATGCTGACCCAGCTTTTTAAGCATTAAAGAAACAGCGGCCATTTTAGCTGTGACATTTCCTTGTAATTTAAAAGTAACAACTTTCCAATATCATTATTAAACTAAAACAATTTCTGATTAGTGTCATCTTATTCACTTTTCTTTACATTCTGAATCCCATTTATTTAATTATAACTTAATTTGTCCTAGGCCTATTTGTTTCTTTCAAGTAATTTCTAATTTTTTATATTACAATATTTGTTCAAATAGTCCTTGAACTTCCTCCAGTCCTCTTGAAACTCCTCTTCTTTCTGATCGCGGATTCTTCCAGTCAGGTCAGCTAGCTCCGAAAAGTCCATCATCTTCATCTGTCAATCTTCCACTGTTGGTAGTTCTTGTGGTTTCCAATTTTTAGCAAGTAATATTCGAGCGGCCATTGTGGCATACAAAAATAATTTAACATCTTTCTTGGGCAATTCTAAACCTGTTATTCCAAGAAGAAAGGCCTCTGGTTTCTTAGTAAATGTATATTTCAACATTTTTTTCAGTTCATTATAAATCTTCTCCCAGAAGTCTTTCACCTTGGGACAAGTCCACCACATATGGGGAAAAGTACCTTCTTTTTCTTTACATTTCCAACAAAGATTATCACTTTTGTGATAAATCTTTGCTAATTTTACAGGGGTCAAGTACCATCTATACATCATCTTCATAATGTTTTCCTTTAACATCCTACATGCAGTGAACTTAACCCCTTTCCTCCATAGCCTCTCCCAGTCCTCCATCATTATATTATGTCCCACGTCCCTTGCCCAATCAATCATGACCGATTTAACTTGTTCATCCTTTGTATGACACTCCAACAACAAACTGTACATTTTAGACATATTCTTATCATTAGTCTCTAACAACTCCGTTTCCAATTTGGTTTTTTCTGTTGCAAAAATATTTTTCTTATCCATCTTATATAATTCGTTAATTTGATAATATTGCAACCAATTCACTTTATCTTTAATTTGTTCAAATGGTTTTAATTTAAAACCTTCCTGATTCTCTAACAACAAATCTGAGTACCTCAACCATTTGTTTTCCATATTTAACTTTTTTTGGGCCTGTGCTTCCATTGGTGAAATCCATTTTGGTGTTTTTCTTACTAAGAGATCTTTGTATCTAGTCCAGACATTGTATAATGCCTTTCTAATTACATGATTCTTAAAACCCCTGTGGGCCTTTACCTTGTCATACCATAGATATGCATGCCATCCAAATCGATTATCCAGTCCCTCCAAGTCTAACACATCATCATTTGAAGGTGACCCGGAAACTACAATTAATCCAGAATGTGGCAGCTAGACTGGTGACTGGGGGCGGCCACCGAGACCACATAACACCGGTCTTGAAAGACCTACATTGGCTCCCAGTACGTTTCCGAGCACAATTCAAAGTGCTGGTGTTGACCTTTAAAGCCCTAAACGGCCTCAGTCCAGTATACCTGAAGGAGCGTCTCCACCCCCATCGTTCTGCCTGGACGCTGAGGTCCAGCGCCAAGGGCCTTCTGGCGTTTCCCTCATTGCGAGAAGCAAAGCTACAGGGAACCAGGCAGAGGGCCTTCTCGATAGTGGCACCCGCCCTGTGGAACGCCCTCCCATCAGATGTCAAAGCGATAAACAACTACCTGTCAAAGTGATAAACAACTACAATCCAGCAGAATGCAGCAGCTTCAAAGTATATCTTCAAATCTGGCAGGGAAAAGCCCCCTATTTCTTTTATATCACTGCGAAAAGATGGCGTCGTCGTTAGTAGTAGCGTCGACTTGAACTCCGCATCAGTTGATGCTGTTTTTATTATTTTTATCAGTTTTTACTAGCTTTTTTATCAGTTTTTATTAGCTTTTATCAGCCTCAGTTCTTTATTTTTGTTAGTTGGCAGCTATTAATTTACAAAGCTTAGGTCAAGGGCCTGAGTTACAGAAAGTCTAGAAAGCCCTAATTAGCTCCAGCCCAGCAGGAGTGGAGATTAGACGCCCTATCGTGGGTAGACGCCGAGCTTCCTGATTTACAGCAGAAGCTGCTCTGATTTACAGCGGCTCTATCCCTGGAAAATGACTAGGAAAAAGAAACGACCGGCCTCATCTCCAGAAGGGAGCCCACAGAAGAGAAAGCAGAGCAAAATGGATGATTTTGTAAAAGCACAGAACTCAGAACCTACCACACCAAACAGAACTCATTCCCAGGTAGGTGGGGATGCTTTATTGGGCGGAGATCACCCAGGGGAGAATGCTGAGATGAGCGCTCATGAATTATCCCATGAACTACCATCTGAGGGGGCACCGCTCTATGCAGAAATACTCGCGGACCACTGTCTGCTGACTGCAAGAACAGTGGAGGAAATTAACATCAAATTACAAAAGGTAACGTCTCTCCTGGCGGAGTTGGTGCTCCTGACAGCCAAAAATAGCCAACTCAGTACTAAAGAGACCGACCATAGCGTTGCCCTCCCTCTAGACCATCATGTACAGGGGTGCAACCGGCCCAGACTTGATAACCAAGAGACTACAAATACTAAAAACAACAAAAGCGAAAGTAGGGACCTGATCCTACAAAGTACTCAAGTAGCTCTGGACATATATCCTTTTAATGGTATCCTGCCTTACTGGAAATCAATCGACAGTGTGAAGAGAAACTTTAAGCTTTTTCTAAATATCCATTGCAACACTCTGATCGCGATAAACTTGCTTTGCACGGACCCCCAGCACACTAGACTCACGCTGACATTTTCTGACTCAGCTACCCCTAAAATGCTATTGAAATATAGGGCCATTTTACAGGACTATAATATTGTTCTGAGGCGTGTTTTTAAAGACACAGAACGAAAACAACTACTGCCAAACTTGTCATATAGCCGGACCAACTCCAAGCAATCAGCACCCTCTCTGCCGAAGGGCTTTCGCCACAGGGCCATGATTCATTCGGAAGGGCCGTCAAAGATGAATATGTGCGGTGAACCCAGCTGCAACACTCACTTGGAGAGGAAAACATCAGACCAAAAAGGTCAAACACACAAAGAACGCCAGCCCAAGCTAGATAATTCAAAGATAGGACTCTCCATTACGCCTTTGGCAGATCCAGAATTTCACCACCCTCTATCCCAACTGGAATCTGATCAGCCAATGCCAAGTGACGACCCTCCCAAGGGAAATGGGACACATAGAAAGCCAGAGACAGATTTAATTATCTTTGACGAAGACCCCCCGATGGCACCAGCAATCCAAATAACACCGTCGATGCCGGGAAATCGGGAAAATGCTGCAAATCAACCCCGAGAACAACAACACCGTGCATACCCTAAGAACGGTTGCATCATTACCGAACCAGTGGGAGAGCTGATAACAATTTCCCCACCACAATGAAGCCAAGCCAGTTATGGAACGAGCAGCTTTAACATTATCTCATGGAACATAGCGGGTTGGGCTAACAAACTTGGGGACGAGCCATTTCGTGATTATATAATGGGTTTTGACATAATAATGCTGCAGGAAACTTGGGCAACTGATAACATAGCTCTTGACGGTTACGACGTCTATGAAATCAAGGCCTCTAAACCGCTTGGAAGGGGACGACCGAGGGGGGGCCTAGTAACTCTGGTTTCCACTCAATTGACGTCACAAGTTATTGAGTGCTCAGTTTTCGAGCAGCTGGCACTGGGGATCACCTTGCATATGGAATCCAAGAGTATTATTTTTGTTTCAGTGTATATTCCACCATATACAGTGCAAACACAGATAGAGAGCACGTGGCGTAAAATCCATAGTTTCCTTTATTCCCTACAAATTAGGTACCCTGGCTCGCCATTTTACCTAATGGGAGATATGAATGCCAGAATAGGCTCAAATGATGATAGCCTGGAAATAAAATTCCCAATATTAAGAGATCTAAAGGAAAATAGCGCCCTCTTGCTAAACCCACCCCCACGTAGACATTCGAAAGATAGCCAAATCAACTATGCTGGATTCTGCCTGGCTTTTTTACAAATAAGTCTGGATCTGATAATTGCTAATGGGGCATTCCCCGGGGACAGAGAAGGCGAGTACACATTCATAAATTCAAATGGGGCCAGCACAGTAGACTACTGTCTCACTAACAGACAGGCCTTCGAATCAATTAAAAAATTCACAATAGATAATAGGACTGAAAGTGACCACTTACCTCTTATCATCTCCATTACCGGCCAAAATTCAATTCAGCACTCTCACATAGAACATGAGGACATAGACAAAGCAAATGATCCAGCATTGCGTAGGAAAAAATGGACACCTGAGATAGCAATTGCAGTTGAGAATAGATTGAATTCACAAACTGCAATTAAGTTAAGATCAATTATAATAAACAATTTATCAATAGACTCCTCCCTGACAGCCTACGAAAATCTCATTGAGTCCTTGCAGGATGTGGTCTCGGTTAACATAAACTCAGCTGGCAAGCCACGCACTGCGAAAGGGCGCAGTTGGTTTGACCAAGAGTGCCACACAAAGAAGGAAGCCCTAAGGAACGCCTATTTGGCCTATAGAAACGCTGGATTAAGCTACTTACCTCAATCTTATTTCAAAATCAAAAAAGAGTACAAAGCCCTTTTGGCCTCAAAAAAAAGGCAGTCCGAACAAAATTCCTGGTCCCTACTATTGAATGCCTCACTAAACAATGAAACTAAACTCTTTTGGCAACTGGTCTCCGACTCAATGAGAAATAGCTCCTCAGCCCCCAGCTGTGTCATTCCAGCTCAGGTTTGGGAGAACCACTTCAGAAATATATTTATGGAAAGTCCAAACCTCCCTTCCAGTTCACAGGAGGATGACAGGGTACAATTGTCACTGCTCCCTAATTGGAGGCCGGTAACTGTGCAGGAAGTCCATGCATTAATTGGGAAGCTGAAGAGCGGAAAGGCTCCGGGGAAAGACTTTATCCCAGCTGAGGTGATTACATCAAACCAGCACTGGTGGGCCCCGCTTCTGGCAGCACTCTTTACGGTAGTAAATAACTCTGGTAAGGTACCATATAGCTGGAAACATGCTATAGTAGTCCCAATCTTTAAGAGAGGCCACCCAAATGTACCTTCCAATTATAGGCCTATTAGCCTGCTCTCAATAATTGGGAAACTATATGCCCATTTCCTCAGTAGCAAATTGACAACTTTTCTAAATGAACATAATATACTATCTGAAGCCCAGGCAGCTTTCCGTGAGAATCATTCAACAACAGACCACTGTCTAATGCTGTCCTTCCTAGCTGAGAAGTATACCAGACACCTACAGGGTAAACTCTTCGTGGCCTTTATGGACCTGAAATCAGCATTTGACTCCATCCCCAGATCCCAGCTATGGTCCAAATTGAGTCTGATCTTGCAGGACAAACGACTTCTCTTTCTTATAAAAGCCCTGTACAATGGAACCAAACTGCAGGTCCGATGCGGTAGACAGGGACAGCTATCGAACAGCATCGAGATGACTAGGGGGGTGAGACAGGGTTGTATTTTGGCCCCCACATTGTTTTGTCTATTCTTAAATGACCTAGAAGAGAACTTAATGGACCCAGATGGACACATTCCAAAAATAGGAATGAGAAGGACCCCTTTGTTGTTGTATGCTGATGACGCAGCCATCATCTCGCGTTCCAGGCCGGGCTTGAATTATCTGTTGAGGAAATTTTCTGATTACTGTTCTGGAAATGGTTTATCCATTAATTATGAAAAATCTAAAATCTTAGTCTTCGAAAGAAGATTCTCCCAGTCTAAATGGGTGCTGGATGGCCATAACCTCGAACAGGTAAAATACTTCAGTTACCTAGGGCTCACATTCCATCATACAAGATCTTGGAAGCACCATTGGCAAACCTCCCTTCAAAAGGCGGAGATTACAAAGCTAGCCATACATAAATTCTTCTTCACAAAGGGCGGCAAATATGTTCCAGCAGCCTTAAGGGTTTTCAACGCAAAGCCCGTTTCCCAACTCCTGTATGCAGCAAATGTCTGGCATAATGGGGACCTGCCAAAGCTAGATGGCTTTCAGGCAAAATTTATACGATCTCTGCTGCAGGTACCTAACTGCGTCCCCAACTCCGTACTTCTGTTGGAAGCTGGTGAATGCCCAATTTCAGCTAGAGCATGGTGGGCTGCCCTAAGACATTGGCTCAGGATTTCAGTGTTTAATCTAGGGAAGGGTCTGTACCAACATATCACCAATGAGGAATTTGTCAGCAAATGGCAGAAAACCATGGCTAAAAAAGCCACCTCTATTGGTCTGTCTCCCCCCCAACTGTATTACCTGGGCTATGAAGGCGCCCAAAAGGCTTTAAAGCAAAGATTATGGGACAATGCACACAGTGACTTGCGATCTCGGTCACACGCAGTCTGTAGTCCACTGGCAGCAGGAGTTCAATATGGGTATGTCTTTGAGTTAACACCTTACATCAAAAACCTGACAGTACCTAACTATCGAAGCCTTTTCACCAAGGCCAGACTGAATGTCTTCCCCTCTGCAGTGCTGGATGGTAGGTTGAGAGGAGTTCCCTACCAGGACAGACTTTGCTCGTGTGCTCAAGACATCGAGTCCATAAAACATATTTTGTTACATTGTGCGAAGTATGAGCAGGCCAGGGCTGAACTGTTACTACCCTTGCTGGTGCCTTTCCCGGGAAAGTCAGAGGCTCACTATGTCAGGTTCCTACTGGAAGACCGGACAAAAGCTAGAACTTTGGCAGTGGCAAAGTTTTTATCGGTGGTTGAAAGAACAAATGAGCCCAATATTCCAAACAAAGTGCTTGATTAACCTGGAGGTAGGCTGTATGAACTCTGTATTGATTTGTAATGTTTTGTTGGTCTCTGGACCGTAATAAAGATTGTTTGTTTGTTTGTTCTTTTATATCTGTAAGTAATTTATATTTAATTCTAAATTTTTTCCCCTGCCAGATAAATTTAGACATTACCTTCTGCCATTCTTTAAAACATTTGACATTATCAATGATTGGTAAAACTTGAAATAAGAACAACATTTTCAGCAATACATTCATCTTAACCACCGATATTCGGCCCATCAATGACAGTTTTAGGTTTGACCATACCTCAAGATCTCTCTTGATTTCATTCCATAATTTTTCATAGTTATCTTTGTAAAGATTCAAATTCTTTACCAATAAATTCACACCCAAATATTTAACTCTCTTCACAGAAACAAGGCCTGTCCTTTCAAAAAGGGGTTTTCTTTCCTCATTATCAAAGTTTTTTTTCTAAAACTTTGGTTTTGCTCTTGTTTAATTTAAATCCTGCTACCTGCCCAAACTCTTGAATCAGCTCCAGTGCTTTTACTGCACTGGTTTCTGGATCTTGTAAAGTTAAAACCAAATCATCAGCAAAGGCTTTTAATTTATATTGCTTGGATCCTACTACAATGCCTTTAACCTCCTCCTCTTTCCTCAACATGTTTAACAAAACCTCCAGACCAGAAATAAATAGCAGAGGGGAAAGCGGGCACCTTTGCCTGGTTCCTTTCTCAATTCTGATTTCCTCTAAGACCACATTATTAACTATGTGTCAGGGAACTGACATCTAAAGCGCCGGAGGCGCAAAGGCTCACTGAGGGTGAGAGAGCAGTAGCAGCGGAAGAGGGAACCAGTAGAGGGCGAGCAAGAACTCCAAGGGAAAGTGAGTCGGAGGGATGGCTCAGAGACGCTTCAAGCGAAACCAGTGGGGAGGTCTCAGGACCTCCTATAGGGACACCCACACCTCGACGGAAACTGTCACGCTGAGAGGCCAGACGACGTGTTTCCGTTAAGGAGCTTTTATGTTGGAAACGTTTCCGAAAGCAGCCACTTTTGGATTCTACTAGTGATTGACGCAGCCATGCTGGAGGGGCTCCGTCACAGGCAGAGGTTTGAAAGCCTGATCAAACTCTGAGGGACTTGCATTTTACGCACAAGCAGCTCATCGTCCCATCACAGCAATCCGAAAGTCTCCGAAAGCCAGCTTGTGCAGGGAGAAGCATCATGAGCAATCCAGCCGGAACCGGGGAAGCAGGAGCAGCTGGAGGAGGTCCAAGCCTGGAAGAAAGGTACAGGGCGTTGGAGATCCAGTTGGCGCTGCAAACGGCGAGGCTTGAGGAGAGGAGGGCTCAGGATGCAGAAAAGGGAAAGGAGAAAACCACCCCGCTCGCCAGAAAGGTGCCAGGATTGGTGCAGAAATTCGGGGGGGATCCCAGGAACTATCATGCCTTTAGAACAGAGATGCAATACGCTCTAAACTTGCAGTTTGATGACTTCCCCGATGAGGAATCGCGAGTGGCGTATGTGATTGGCCATCTCGAATCCGGGGCGAAAGATTGGGTTAGACCCCTGATGGCAGCGAATAATGAGATCTTAAAGGACACGAGGAAGTTTTTTCGTGCCATGGACCTGATGTTTTCCAGCGATATTGAGCAGGGGGTGGTGCGAAGGCAGTTAATGGCTTGCCAGCAAGGAAGCAGATCTGTCCGTGAGTACTGGACTGAATTTACCATGTTGATTCACAAATTGGGGTGGGACCTATCGGCGGAGCCCATCCAAATGCTTTTCGAAGAGGGGCTTTCTTCAACCGTCAAAGATGAGCTTTCCCGGGGCCCCAGGGCGGAGTCTATGGACCAGTTAACCAAATCTGCGCTGGCCATAGGAGCGCGCCAGGAGGCGAGGGCTATGGAAAAGCGGGAAGGGAAAGGAGACCGTTGGAGGGAGTTCCGCATTCCAGACATTCCAGAGCCACCTTTCCCGCCGGCAGAGCCGATGGAAGTTGGAACAGCGCGGGCGCGCGCAGTTTCAAATCCCAGTGAAGGGCGGAAAAAGGAGGGAAAGAGCGCCAAGAGATGTTATCTCTGCCAACAGCCAGGGCACTTTGCCAGAGTTTGCCCACAAAGAAAGGAATGGCAAGGGATGGCAGGAGCTGTTGGGGGAAAGGAAGAGGAAGGCAAGGAGCAAGTAAAAGCCAACGCCTGGCTGCCACCGTTGGGGCACAGCAGCCAGGCCAAAGAGCAATGAAAGTGCCCATGCCAGAACCCCCCAGACCCGCTTTAGTGATAGAGGTGTTACTAGAACTGCCAAACGGACACCCACTAAAGGTCAAGGCGCTTTTGGATTCAGGCAGCTCCTGTAATTTCATGAGTAAGGAGTTTGCAGCTGAGCACCAGATACAGACTATCCCTTTAAGTAACCCCTTGCAGGTGACTACGATTGACGGCAGAGAGCTGTTGGGGGGAGAAGTTAGCCAACAGACTGTCCCGATGATAATGAGAGTGGCAAGGCACACCGAACAGATAGCGTTTAATGTGGCCATCCTGGGAGGAGCGCCCATCATTTTGGGGATGAGCTGGCTGGCGCTACACGATCCGCTAGTGGGCTGGCATCAGAGGGTGGTCTCCTTTGGGTCAGCGCATTGCCTAGAACACTGCAAGGAGGGGAAGGTTTCGGGAGGAGACAGAGTCACCCTAGCGGGGATGGAAGTGATGGACAAAGGGAAGGTGCCCCCGCAATACGCAGATCTGAGCAACGTATTCAGCGAAAGGGAAGCAGACAAACTGCCACCGCATAGACCCTTTGACTGTCAAATCAACCTACTCCCAGGGGCCCAACTCCCAGTAGGCAAGCTGTACGCCATGTCAGACAGGGAGATGCAGGAGCTGAGGGAGTTCATTGACAAAAACTTGAAGCGAGGTTTCATCAGAGAGTCCCGAGCGGTGGGGGGCAGCCCAGTGTTTTTTGTGGACAAAAAGAACACAGACAAACCGAGACTGGTGTGTGACTTCAGGGCCCTCAATGCAGTGTCGGAGCCCCTGGCTTTCCCTATGCCCCGAATTGATGACATTTTGACCAGAGTAAGGAAGGGAAAGATTTTTACAAAACTGGACCTGCGGGGGGCGTACAATCTGATACGCATAAGGAAGGGAGATGAATGGAAGACCACCATGTTTACCCCGTTGGGAGCCTTTGAATACCTCGTTATGCCCTTCGGTCTACAAGGGGGCTCCGCGTGTTTTCAAGCTTTTATAAACCACGTTCTGGGACCTTTGCTCTACAAGAATTGTGTGGCCTTTTTAGACGACGTGTTGGTGTATTCGGAAAATGAGGAACAGCATGTGAGGGACGTTCGAGAAGTGTTGGGCAGGCTGCAAGCCAACCAGCTGTGGGTGAAACTGGAGAAGTGCCAGTTTCATACCAAGGAGGTGGAATTCCTGGGGTACCGCTTGTCAGACAAGGGATTGGCCATGGATCCAGGCAAGGTCCAAGCGGTACTGGAATGGAAGACACCGAAGACCAAGAAGGACGTGCAAAGATTCTTGGGATTTGGGAACTTTTATCGGAAGTTCATCAAGAACTTTGCCCACTTGACGGCGCCCATCACCGACTGTCTCAGCAGCAAGAAGAAATTTGTTTGGACGGCAGAGGCGGATCGAGCCTTTGAAGAACTGAAAAGGGCTTTCGCCTCGGAAGAACAACTTCTGCATGTGGATTTACGAAAACCCATGAGAGTGGAAACAGATGCATCCGACCGGGCGGTAGGGGCGGTCCTTCTTCAACCGGGGAGGAGTGCGTCGGAGTGGAGACCGTGTGCCTTCTTCTCGCGGAAGCTGAATAAGTCCGAGAGGAATTACACGGTGTATGACAGGGAACTACTTGCCATTCACGAAGCATTCCGGAGGTGGAGACATTTATTAATTGGGCCACAACACAAGGTGCAAGTGTGCACCGACCACAAAAATTTAGAGTATTGGAGAACAGCTCGAGTGCTCAACCAACGACAAGTGAGATGGGCACAGGAATTCTCCAAATTTAACTTTGAGATTTGTTATGTGCCAGGCCCAGAAAACGTCAGGGCGGACGCGCTCTCACGCAAACCAGAATATTGGGAAGGGGAGGGGGTGATCGAAGAGAGACATGTCATCCCGGAGGACCGCTGGGTGTGTGGGGCGGCGATGGTGGGGCAACGAGAACTGGTGGAGGAAACGGAAAATGATGAATATGCCCAGGATAAGCTCAGAGGTCTCAGGGGGGAGGGCGAGAGCCCCGGAGGTTTTGAGGAAAGAAATGGGGCATTGTATTACAAAGGGGCACTGTATATACCCGAAGGTGAATTGAGGGGGAGAGTACTCAAGCAGTTGCATGATAGCCCCACGGCGGGACATTTTGGGCAACACAAGACCATGTGGTTGGTTACCAGGGAATTTTGGTGGCCTAAGGTGAGGGAAGATGTAAGGGAGTATGTAAGAGGGTGTGACCAATGTCAGCGAGCCAAAGGGGAAAGAAGGGCGCCGGCAGGGTTATTAGAACCTTTACCCACACCAGAACGGCCTTGGGAAGCGATATCAATAGATTTTATGACGGATCTGCCAAGGTCCAAGGGGAAAACAGCCATCATGGTAGTAGTAGACCTGTTAACTAAGATGTGCCACTTTGTAGCATGCTCACATGCAGTCACAGCGGAAGAAACGGCGAAGTTGTTTGTGGAACATATCTTTAGGTTGCACGGGGCTCCCTCGAGGGTGATCTCAGATCGAGGCAAACAATTTACTTCCAGGTTCTGGAGGAAGCTCATGAGCTTGTTACACGTGGAAGTCAATTTTTCAACTGCCCGGCACCCTGAAACCAACGGGCAGGCGGAAAGGGCAAATGGCATTCTTCAACAATATCTTAGGTGTTATGTCAATGACAGAGAGAACGATTGGGTCGAAAAATTGGCGTTGGCAGAATTTGCCTACAATAATGCGGAGAATGTGTCCACAGGGATGAGTCCCTTTTTGGCTAATTACGGGTGTCACCCCAGGGCATTTCCAGGGGAAGGAGGGGAGAGATGGAGCGTCCCAGCGGCTGAACATTTTGTAGAAGAGATGGAAGCCATCCATCAGCAGCTCCAGCTCAACTTAGAAAGGGCTAAGGCACAATATAAGAAGCAGGCAGACAAGAACAGAAGGGAAGGTGAAACCATAAGGGTGGGGGATCAAGTGTGGTTGTCAACCCAAGGGTTGCCGTTCAAAGGGGGTTGTAAGAAACTGAGGCCCAGAAGATTGGGACCCTTTGAGGTGATTCAGCAGGTCAACCCGGTAGCTTTCAAACTCCGATTACCCAATCACATGAAATTGCACCCAGTGTTCCACAGGTCGTTACTGTCACCATACAGGGGAGGAGGTGAAGGGGAGCACGTCAGGGGACCAGCCTTGGAAGAGAGGGAACGCCGCAACCATGTAGCGGAAATCCTCGATTCCAGGTGGAAGGGAAATCAGGTGGAGTATTTAGTGGCGTGGGAAGGGGAACCGGAGTCAGAAAACACCTGGGTAAGTGCGCAGGAAGTCAATGACGAGGTTTTAACAGAAACGTTCCATCAAAGGTTCCCGAGGAAACCTCAGCCGATAGCAAGGTTTAGGAGGGAGTATTTCGGCACCACCGATGAGGAAGAGGAAATGGAAGGGTTCGCGGAGTCGGAGTTGGAAGAGGGAGTGGACTCTGATGACGAAGAGTACCTAGAGAGTAGGAACAGCAACAAGTGGAAGGAAGTGTTCGCGACGTCGGAAGATGAGGGAGGTTCTTTCAAGGGTTTTACCTCCTCACCGCCAGTAGGAGAGGAGACGGGAGGGGGTGAAGGGGGCCCTGGAGGGGAGGTGGATGTCAGGGAACTGACATCTAAAGCGCCGGAGGCGCAAAGACTCACTGAGGGTGAGAGAGCAGTAGCAGCGGAAGAGGGAACCAGTAGAGGGCGAGCAAGAACTCCAAGGGAAAGTGAGTCGGAGGGATGGCTCAGAGACGCTTCAAGCGAAACCAGTGGGGAGGTCTCAGGACCTCCTATAGGGACACCCACACCTCGACGGAAACTGTCACGCCGAGAGGCCAGACGACGTGTTTCCGTTAAGGAGCTTTTATGTTGGAAACGTTTCCGAAAGCAGCCACTTTTGGATTCTACTAGTGATTGACGCAGCCATGCTGGAGGGGCTCCGTCACAGGCAGAGGTTTGAAAGCCTGATCAAACTCTGAGGGACTTGCATTTTACGCACAAGCAGCTCATCGTCCCATCACACTATGATTTTTGCTTTTTGTTCAAAATAGATCGCATTAATACCATTTAAAAAATCCTGGCCAACCTCAATTCTTTCTAGGTTTTTCATCATAATTAACCAAGAAACATTATCAAAGGCCTTTTCAGCATTAATAAACATTAACATTGCTTTACAATTTCTTTTCGCTTCCAACCTTTCTATTATATCAATTTCTAATGTTATCTTTCATATTTCTCCCAGGCAGAAATCCTGCCTGGTCCTTATGTATATAATTTGATAGAACCTTTTTTAATCTATTGGCCAAAATGTTTGCGAAGATTTTATAATCCACATTAAGTAATGAGATTGGTCTATAATTGTTTACATCGGATCTATCTTGATCTGTTTTTGGAATCAGAGTGATAAATGCATCTTTCCAGGTTTCGGGAGCTTTGTCCCCTCTTAGAATCTTATTACACACATCTGCCAACGGTTGAATTAGCCAGTCTTTCAATATTTTATAATATTTTGCAGAAAGACCATCCGGTCCTGGGGCTTTGCCTGACTGCATCTTATTTATTGCCATCTCAACCTCCTGTCTTGTAATCATGCCATTTAGTAGGAACCTTTTTTCCTCAGGAATTTTCTGCATTTCATTCGCCACAAGAAATTGCTCAATTTTATCCTTATCTTCTTTACCCTTTTTATACAGCTGTTTAAAGTATTTCTGAAAACATTTTCTTATATCTGCAGGGTTTTTCATAGATTTTCCATCAGATACAATGTTTGTAATAGTACTTTGCTTCTGTCTCTTTTTTAATTGCCAAGCCAACAATTTCCCACATTTATTTGCAGATTCAAAATTTCTCTGTTTCATCATTTTAATTTTCCATTCTATTTCCTGGTTAATAATTTGAGAAAATTGAATCTGCAATGCTTTAATTTCTTTTGGAATCTGTTGACTCTTTGGCATTAATCTTAAACTCTTCTCTTTGTCTTTTATTTGAGACAGAATTTTCTCTTTTTTCTCATTCTGTATCTTTTTCCTTATCAAGTTCTGTTGTATGAGGAAACCTCTCATTACTGCCTTACTTGCATCCCAAATGACTCTTGTTTCAAACTCTGTGTTCATATTTAGTTCAAAATAGTCTTTTAGAGTCTTTTGGGCCTTACTAATAATCTGTTCATTCCTCAACAACTCATCATTCATCCTCCATCTAAAGGAACCCTTTAGGTATAATTTCATCTACAAAACCACTGCATTATGATCTGAGCAAGTCTTAGAGCAAATTTCTGTTTTAGTAACCTTAGGAACCAAATCTCTGGATACCCATAAATAGTTGATTCTCGAGAAAGATTAATTTGAATTTGAGAAAAAAGTGAAATCTCTCTCCATTGGATTTCGTAGCCTCCATATGTCCGACAAATCGTATTTATCAGTCATATCAAAGAAAATCTTTGGTAGTCTGCCGGAACTTGGATTTTTCTGACCCTGTGTTTTATCCATTAATGTTGATGCTACTCCATTCAGGTCTCCCATTAAAATCAATTTGTAATCCGTATAATCCATGAGTTTTAAGTCCAGATTCTTAAAGAATTCCACTTTGCCATCATTTGGTGCATAAATTCCCAGCAAAAGAAATTTATCGCCTTGTGCTGTAATTTCAACTGCAATGTACTTCCCTTCCTCATCTTTAAACAACAATTTGGGGTTCCCTTTTTCTTTAACGTAAAAAACCATGCCTCTTTTTTTCACTTTGTCGGATGAAATAAATTCCTGCCCAAGTTTCTTATTTTGGAGAATTTTCCTATGAAGTCTTATAACATGTGTTTCTTGTAAACAAATTATATCCAAATTCTGTCTTGCCAGTACGTGATAAACTTGATTCCTCTTAAAACGTGAATTTAGACCATTCACATTCCAGGAGAAGATTTTCAAAGACATTCTGATTTGTTAGGGGCCCACTGCCCCTGCCCCTGATGAAGGAGAACTTTCCAGTCCAAGCTGTTTTGCACTTTTCTCCAAAAATCTTTCTTTCTTTCCGACAGTTGTTATTCTTTGTTTCCTTCCTTGAAATTTAAAAGATAGTCCTTCCGGACAGCCAATCAGCGGACCGGGGAGGCGTGGCCTGGCCTATTTAAGGCCAGGCACGCCCGGGGACCGCCCTCTTTGCCCCTTTACAGCTGAGCGGTTTTTGCTTCTGCTCGGAGCCGTTCTTTTGTTTTTTCCAGCGTCTACGAAGCCGTTTATCCGAGCTTCTTGGAGCCGTTTCGGACCCACCTTCTGCCTTGTTCGTGGCCTCTCTTCCCCTGAGCTGAAATCTCTGGGAGATCGCAGTCTTTACTTCAAATTGAGCTGAAATCACTTTAGGCGGGGCAGCCGGCAGGCAGAAGGTTGGGGGGAAGCGAGCGGCGGCGCTCGAAGTTTTTTCTCTGCAATCTATTGCCGAGCGATTTTGGTCGCCTCCGGGGGAGGAGCTCTCACCTCGGGGATTCAGGAGGAGTGATACAGCGGGTTAATCTTCGCAGGAGCAGCAACGGAGTCCCAGGCACCGCGGGAATCATAGCTGGACAGCGAGTCGGGTAAAGTACGCGTGGGGGGAGTCCCCCTTGTTCGCACCTGGTCTCCGCTACTGCCTTGCCTCAGCAGATTCTGGGATTTCTCCCACGTTGATCTGCTCTGCTTTCCCTGCGGCTTTCCTCTTTAGGCTTTCTACCTTTTTAGCCCTCGGCAGCTGTCCGAATAGCCCCGGCGCTGACTTGCAGTTCCCGTTCCTCGAGTCCCCCCATCTGGTCTGCCGTTCCTGTTCCTCGAGCCCCTCTATCGTTTGCCTCGCCTCGCTGCCCGCTAGCTCCACTTACCTTTCCCGCTAGAATCGTTTGCCGGGTTGCTGTGGTTACGGCAGCCGCCTGCCTTTCCCGGCGTTCATTTGAAGCTGCGGCACCCATTGCTGTTTAGGGCTTTGTAAGGGCAGATCGTCGACGCCATCTTAGCGGGAACACGTGGGAGTGCGCAGGCGGCCATTTTGGTTGAGGCACAGGGTAGCGGCGATAGCGGCCGCCATCTTGGTAGGGCCACGTGGATAGCCTTGGCAGCCATCTTGTGTGGGGCATTCGGAGGCAGGAATACACTTAAACCGCATAGCCTCTCTAGTATTGGTTAACGCGGCAGCTGGTTACTAGAGCGTGGAGGCTCAGCACTCAACAATTGGGCTGGGTAACTGCGGCTTGTAGGGACAGGGCAAGCTACGTCGTGTTAGGATATTTCCGTTCCACCTTAAGAGAGAGCAGGCTTGTGAGTCACAGAGTCTGCGTATTTCCTGTTTCTCAGGATGTTTATGTTTGCTATTGCTTTTGTTTCCTCTCTCTCTGCGCCAGAACACGCTAGAAGGCAGTCATGTTTGTTCTTTGTTCTGACCAACGCTGAATAAACATTCTAAATGATACCCTCCTGAGTGCAACTTTTGCTGTGTGAATTCTGCTGACAGAGTGTGCATCAGCCCAGGAATGTGGCAATCTATTTCTGGAGCTGGTGTCGCTAATCGCTGATACTGAATCTACGGGAGGTCGATGGATCATCCGGCAGCCGGCATGGGGGCTCAGATGGACTTTATCTCCCTGGCAGTATCCCAACACGTTGCGCGTGTTATTAGGCTGGGTTCGGTCGGCTGCGGAGTTTAAGGCAGGGACTTATTTATGCTGCGGTTTAGGTGCGAACCGCTTGAACTATTATTCCTTGTGGCGTAGTTATCAGGAGTGGTGTGCCTTAGCTTGTAGTTATTCAATTACCTATAATTTCTTTATGGTTTTATTTTGTGGGAGTTTAAAGTGCTGAGTGCTTAAAATGTTTTGGTTGTTTTTCTATCGCTGGGGACGTTGCTGGCTGCAGTGGGTGTTATTTCCGTGGGGATAATTAGGTCTGCTATAGTATCTTGGTCTCTTTAACAACACTGAAGTTCAGTTTTAGGTTTTTCATTGGATTTGCTTATTAATTGGTCACTTATTCCGGTACTTCGGAGTTCCAAGTAAAGAGGGCAAAGGGCCCCCCTCTTGCAGCATCATCTTTTGGCTAGGACAGTTCATTCATTCTACTTCTCCAGCGTCATTCGCCTGTCTAACCCACTGCTTGCTCTTTAAATGATCATTGCAATAAGGGTTATTATAACAACACAGTAACTGAATACATAATTAAAAGGGATTCAATAGTTACTTCTTGCTTTTATTGTAATCAAACTGACACCCAATAGCCCTTCTTTGTACTTGCGGCTGTCAACTTCTGCATTTAATTTTCAGGAGGCGCTGTGATCTAATAAATAAATCCAGGGAGTAAATTTAAAAGTAATATTTCGATAAAAAGGTATCTTCAACTAAAATCATTGGCGGGCCTTGAGCAGTGTAGACAATTCTGAACTAGGCTGACACCTTTATCGGTGTTTTTATTTTGATTGGGTGCATCTAAGTAGTGTGGACAATACTGAACTAGTTGGCAACCCGCGCAGCGTGCTGTCTGGGGGCAGGTGCATTACCAGAAGTTTATTGGAGATTTATCAGGCCTCATATATAACTTCTAATGGCTTCTGGGGGTGACCAGCAGCCATCCACTTCTGGCAATCAGTTGGCACCATCCACAAGTGGTGTTAGCGCCCAAGTTATGGTCATGCCCTGTGATCCTCAAGCTTTTGCTCAGTTTTTTAGGGCGTTTGAAACATTTTACAGGCAATGCAGGCCTGGGGCTCTGGCTCTTCCAGCCCCAGAACCATCACAGGATGTAATTCCTGACACCCCCCCTAACAATCAGGGTCTGCCGGGCATCACAGTTGCACCAGTGGGTGGCGCCCAATTAGAAACCTCAAATGCAGGTCGCCCCAATACCCGTGCTCAGGCAGCCATTAATAAGAAAGCCAACCAAAGCGCGGGAAAGGGCAAGGCACCAGTAAAAGGTCACTCCAGGGGGAAGTCTATAGCCAAAGGGACCAGCAGCAATACGGTTTCACAAGTTGTTGACATTCCTAGTGTATTTCAGGAGCAACAGCCCTGGCACAGCTTTACCGAGGACAGTGCGGGTTCCGGCTTGGAGGAGGAGCACATAGAGCAACAAATCGACTAGCCAGCGGCCACGGGGGGCCCAGCCAACGTGGAGGGGCAAGGAGGTAAAAGAAAATCAAATAAAAAACACACATCCGCAAAGAAGAAGAGGAGTAAGCAGTCAGAAACGGAGGACGAGTCAGGTACGTCATCCTCTGATTCTGATAGTGAGGGCCCCATGGATGGTTACTGGGGTTTCGGTGAAAAAAATCATGGGATTCCAATTTGGGCACATGAAAGGAGGTCCAATTCCCATCGTAAGACCTTCAATGGAGTACTGGAGTGGAAGGATGGGAGGTTGGTCGAGGATGTTAAGGTTTCCACCAATCAGTCCACTGATTTTATATTGGGGAACCATCTGTCCCAGAAGAAGAGGAACAAGATCCTCAATGGGGACTATGTAGACATGTTTACCCTTCTCCCTCCTACAAAAGTAACGGGGAAAGGCGAAAAGAGGTGCTCTTTTGGTAAGAGGAGGTATAGGAGACCTAAGGCGGAGCGCACCTTTGAGAACTGGTTGGATGGGTACCAGGTCTTCATGGGTGTTGTTTGCGCCACTTATCCCCGACGCTCAATGGATCTGGTCGCCTATTTGGCTCATGTAAGGCGGGCTCACACCCTCGCTGGGGAAAATGCTGCTTTAACATATGATGAGAATTTTCGTAGGAATGCTTCTCTACTGCCTTCCACGCGATGGGATCTTAGGGATCCTAACTACTGGGGCGAGGACGTCAATCCTTACATCGAAAAGAAAAGCCAGGACGTAGCCAAGGCGGGTAAGACAGAGGCAAAACAGCGCCGCCAGTGCTGGGAGTTCAACAGGGGTGTATGCTCGCGTCCCACCTGTAAGTATCTTCATGAATGTGAGCGGTGCATGGGAAACCACCCCGCCTCGGCGTGCTTTAAGAACAAACAGCAGCCCTTTCGAGGGGGCAGGGGGTACTTCCACAGCAATACCAGAGGTGCCCCCGGATCCTCCCACCGGGTACCCGGTAACCGCCAGTTATTTATATCTCGGTTTGGCCTCCTCCCCTATTCGCCTCCAGCCCCTCAAATCCCTGCTAGAACAATATCCCGATCCAAAAGCCACACGATACCTTTGGGAGGGGTTCTCCATGGGGTTCAGAATCCCCGTGGCTTTCCCCCCTAATACCGGGGACCCTCAAAACCAAAAATCAGTGAGGGAAAGGCCAGAGATAGTCAGAAAAAAGATAGACAAAGAAATCAGAGCAGGCAGGGTAGCGGGTCCCTTCTCCAAGCCTCCTGTGGCGGGCCTTCACCTATCCCCGCTGGGCATTGTACCAAAAAAGGCCCCAGGGGAGTTCCGCATGATCCACAATCTCTCTTATCCAAGGGGAGGCTTGGTCAATGACGCGATCCCGCAGGAGCTTTGCACAGTGAAATACGCCTCCTTCGACCAAGCAGTGAAAATGATTCACGCTCCTAGCCAAATGCGACATTGAGTCGGCTTTCCGCCTTCTCCCGGTCCATCCAGAGGACTTCCGCTGGTTGAGCTTCAGATTTGAAGGAGCGTATTTCATTGACAAAGTAATGCCTATGGGATGCTCCGTCGCTTGCTCAGCTTTTGAGTCTTTTAGTACCTTTCTTGATTGGGCCCTGCGCTTTAGGACGGGGTCGTCGGGCGTATCGCATTACCTCGATGACTTTATTTTGGTAGCGGATAACAGGCAGCGATGCTCCGCCCTCTTGGAGGCTTTCACGACCCTGGCGGGCGAGCTGGGGGTGCCACTGGCCGCCGAGAAAACAGAGGGTCCAGCCACCTCACTGGTCTATTTAGGTATTGAGCTATACACCGTGGCCCAAACGTCTAGGTTGCCTCCAGAAAAACTGTGCGCCCTAAAAGAATTGATTCAGCAGCTGTTGCCGCTAAAGAAGGTTACCCTAAGGCAAATTCAATGCCTGCTTGGGCACCTAAATTTCGCTTGTAGGGTAGTGGCCCCGGGTCGACCCTTTTGTGGCCGTCTGGCAAAATTATCAGCGGGTCTCAGGGCACCTCAACATCGGGTGCGCCTCTCCAAAGAAGTCAAGGCAGATTTGGGAGTCTGGCTGCAATTCCTCGACAAGTATAATGGTGTATCCTTGTGGCAGGATTCCATGGCACTCAATGCTGACTTCCAAGTGCAGTCAGACGCAGCAGGGTCCTTGGGTTTTGGAGTTTATTTCAGGGGCCAATGGTGTGCGAAAAGGTGGCCAGCAGACTGGCAGGGCCAGCCCATTACCCGGGACCTGACATTCTTGGAATTTTTCCCCATTGTAATAGCAGTACATCTCTGGGCAGAGCAATTCCGCAATCATAGGTGTCAGGGAACTGCCATCGGAGCCAAGAGGAGAGGTAAGGCTCCCCAATGATGCCGGAGAGGGAATGATGCCGGCTTTGGGTATTTTATTAAGGTATATTTGAAGATTTTTTTTAGTTCATTGTACATAGATTCCCAGAATTTTTTGATAGGCTCACACAACCACCACATATGATAAAAATCGCCCTCCTTGATCTTACGCTTCCAACAAAATTTATCACCAGTTTTATATATTTTTTCCAATTTTACGGGCGTTACGTACCACCTGTACATCATTTTATACATATTTTCCCTGAGTGTTGTGCATGCCGAGAATCTCATACCTTTGTTCCATAATGCCTTCCATTTGTCGAACTCTATGTTATGTCCGAAGTCCATTGCCCATCTCACCATTACCTCCTTTACTTCTTCATCCTTGGTGTCCCATTCAAGTAACAGGCTATACATTTTTGATAGTTTTGTTTTATTTTCTAGTATTTCGATCTGGAATCTAGATTTTTTCTCACTTATCCCATTCTTTTTGTCTTCAGTCCATATAGAATTAATTTGGTGAAATTGGATCCATCCTGTCAATTTGTTCTTTCTTTCTTTCTTTCTCCTTCGATGTTTTTTTTTTTTATTGTCAGGATATCAATTGGCGATAGCCACCAAGGGGTCTTCTGTTCCAATAATTTTTTGTTTCTTTCCCACACTTCCAGCAGTGGTCCTCTAAAAATGTGGTTAGAAAAACCTTTATGAACCTTTCCCTTGTTACGCCATAGGTAAGCGTGCCAACCAAATCTTATATTAAATCCTTCTAGGTCTAACAGGTCTTTATTTTTAATAACAATCCAATCTTTAACCCAACAAAGACATGAGGCTTCGTAATACAACTTTAAATTTGGAACTGCGAATCCTCCCCTATCTCTTTGATCTGTAAGTAATTTGAATCTAATTCTGGGCCTTTTCCCTTGCCAGATAAATTTAGAGAGCATTTTCTGCCAATCTTTAAATACTGAGGTTCCCCTGATTATCGGTATATTTTGGAATAGGAATAACAGTTTCGGTAATAAACTCATTTTAATCGCCGCCATTCTGTCCGACCAAGAGAGTTTTATTCTGTTCCAAGTATCTAAGTCCTTCCTTATTTCTTTCCATGTGGTTATGTAATTATCTTCCATCAAATTTATATTCTTCATCGTTAACCAGATTCCAAGGTATTTTATTTTTTTAGTTGCTTTAATACCAGTTTGAGATTCAAGATGGTTTTTTACCTCCTCTTTCACATTTTTAGTCATCATTTTAGTTTTTGTTCTATTTAATTTAAAACCAGATAATTTTCCAAATTCTTCTAACAAATCTAACATGAAGCTTTTCGACGCTGGAGACATTTTCTAATAGGGGCGCAGCACAACATCCAGGTGTGCACGGACCATAAGAACCTGGAATATTGGAGGACTGCACGGGTCCTCAACCAGAGACAGGTGCGATGGGCACAGGAGTTTTCCAAGTTCTTTTTTGAAATTCAGTACGTGCCGGGGAAGGAAAACGTCAGAGCAGACGCCCTCTCCTGGAAACCGGAGTACTTGGAAGGAGAGGGAGCGCCGGAAGTACGACAAGTGATACCCGAGGACCGATGGGTGTGGGGGGGAGTGGTGGTAGAGAGACAAGAACTAGCCGGGTTGACGAGGAATGACGAGTACTCCCAAACTAAAATCAGGGAGATCAGAGACGCAGAAGGAAATCAGGGGGGTTTTGAGGAAAAGGAAGGGGCACTGTACTATAGGGGAGCATTGTACATACCAGAAGGGGACTTGAGGAGAAGAGTACTCAGACAACTATATGACAACCCCACGGCGGGGCATTTTGGTCAACACAAAACCATGTTGCTTGTCACCAGGCAGTTCTGGTGGCCAAGGGTGAGGGAAGATGTGAGGGAATACGTACGGGGGTGCAAATGCTGCCAGTGGGCTAAAGGGGAGAAGGCAGCACCCGCGGGGTTACTGGAACAGTTACCCACCCCGGAAAGACCATAGGAGGTGGTATCCATAGATTTTATGACCGATTTACCCAAGTCCAGGGGGAAAACAGCAGTCATGGTGGTAGTTGATTTGTTGACCAAAATGTGCCATTTCATTGCTTGCTCGCATGCAGTGACGGCAGAGGAAACAGCTAGGCTGTTTGTAGATCACGTCTTCAGGTTGCATGGTGCCCCCTTGAGGGTTTTGTCCGACAGAGGAAGGCAATTGACTTCTAGATTCTGGAGGAAGCTCATGAGCCTGCTGGACGTCGATGTGAGCTTCTTGACGGCCAGACACCCGGAGACCAACGGACAAGCAGAAAGAGCTAATAGCATACTCCAACAGTACCTACGCTGCTACGTCAACGAAAGGGAGAACGATTGGGTGGAAAAACTAGCGCTGGCCGAATTTGCATACAATAACGCTGAACATGTGTCCACGAGGATGAGTCCGTTCATGGCCAATTATGGGTGTCACCCCAGGGCCTTCCCAGGGGAGGGGAGGTGGAGTGTGCCGGCGGCAGAGCAGTTTGTGGAAGAAATGGAGGCTTTACACCAACAACTTAAGGTTAACCTGGAGAGGGCGAAGGAAGCGTACAAGAGGCAGGCAGACAAGCACCGCAGAGAAGGGGAGACAATAAGGGTTGGGGACCGGGTGTGGTTGTCAACCCAAGGGCTAACGTTCAAAGGGGGATATCCGAGGGAGAGGAATCCGACTGGGGAGATTGGGCAGTGGAAAGAGACAGCAGCAGGTGGAGAGCGGTGTTTGAATCATCTGAGGAAGGGGATAGCTCCTTCCAGGGATTCCCCGCATCACCGTCCAAGGAACGGACGGGGGGAGAGGATGGCCCTGGGGGGGAGGTGGATGTCAGGGAACTGCCATCGGAGCCAAGAGGAGAGGTAAGGCTCCCCAATGATGCCGGAGAGGGAACTAGCAAGGAGAGAGGGAGAGCTTCCGCTGGGGAAGGAAATCAAGGTGACACCAGGAAGAAAGGGGAGGCTGAGAGTACTTCGGAGGGAAGGCTCCGAGACTCTTCCAGTGAGATCAGCGGGGAGAGCACAGGACCTCTGCTTGGCACGCCTACTCTGCGCAGAAAGCTTCCGCGCAGAGAAGCTAGGCGGAGACTTGGAGTCAAAGAATTTTTATGTTGTAAGAAGTTCAGGAAACGCCCACTGACGGATTCTGCCAGTGACTGAGACAGCAGAGTTGTAAGGGCTGTCAAGCCAGGGAAAGGTTTAGCCATACAACCAGCTTGGAGCAGTTTGTGGCTTACGCACAAGCAACCCCGATTCCCATTACAGCAGGGTTTGCTTCAACATGGATAACCAAGCAGTAGTAGCGGTTCTCTCCAGGCAGTCTGCGCGCTCCACCAGGGTTGCAAACCTATTACGGTCCTTCGTCCTCCTGTGTCTTGAACAGAATATATACTTCCCTGCCAAATTCGTACCTGGCGTTAATAATGACATCACGGATGCTCTGTCTCGCTTTCAGATGGAGCGCTTCCGCTCATTGGCGCCGGATGCGGAACAATCATCGATGCCTTTCCCGGAGCATCTCTGGAATCTTGGGAGGAAGAAGTAATGAAGGGAGTATTCGGTGCAGTCGCCCCTTCCACAATGAGATCTTACAAGAAAGCGTGGGCTGACTACCTGAAGTTCCGTAATAAAATTCCCAACATGAGGCAGAAAGGCAGAACTCGGTTCCCTCAACAAGAGAGGTCCTCCACTATCTAGCACACTTGAAGGAGCTGGGCAGAGCACCTAAGATGCTCAATATTCAATCAGCTGGGATTTCATATTTTTGCAAAACATTTTTTGCCACCGACCCGTGCGCAACATTTATTGTGCGTAAGACGTTAGAGGGTTGGCGCCGGTTTCAGCCCCCCAGCTCCGACAAGAGGAGACCCATAACTTATGATATTTTGACACAGATACACAAAAAATTACATGCAATTTGCTGGTCAAAATACGAAGCTCGTCTATTTTCTGCAGCTTATTCCTTGGCCTTCTTTGGTGCCCTTCGCATAGGGGAGGTAGTTTGTGAGGGAGGGGTTGCCCACGGTCAGAGGGGCATCCTCTTAAGCGATCTGACCCTATCGGGAAGTGACCTTATAGTTCAAGTAAGGAGCTCTAAGACGGATCAACAGGGCAGGGGGGCCCTCATACGGTTAGCAGCCACACAAGGTAGTGGTCCCTGCCCGGTTAGGGATACAAGGCGTTTCCTCTACCTGAGACCCAGTGGCCCCGGCCCCCTTTTGATTCACGCTGATGGTTCACTCTTGGCTAGACACCAGTTTACAAGGGTGATGCACATGGCTTTGGCCGCATGCGGGCTGCCCGCGACCGAATTTGCAGCTCACTCCTTTCGGATTGGGGCCGCGACCACGGCAGTGCACCTCGGGCTATCCTCAGAGAGGATAAAGGACCTGGGGCGGTGGAAATCCAACGCATACAGGGCTTATCTGAGAAAGAATTTATGACTACCGGTTACACTGCTGACCTCCGTTTTTCTGTCTATTTGCATTTCAGAATCCAGGATGGTGCGCATTTGGTTGGTGGGCCACAGCATTGTGCACTGGGCCAGGAATCGTGCTATGAGTACCGGGTTGGGGCAAAACTTGAGCTTACCTGCGAATGTTGAGCTGACGTGGATAGCGCAGAGAGGGATGCGCTGGAGCGAATTTAAGCCAACCGTGATGGCGAGAGCTGCCTCTGAGGGCCCACCGGATGCCTTAATTATCCAGTTGGGGGAAAACGATCTAGCGTACCACAAAGCGATTGACTTGAGATGGAACATCTTTGACGATTTTGATGGCCTGGTGGCGGTTTTCCCAAACATTACTATCCTGTGGTCCTCGTTGCTTGAGAGGAGGACATGGAGGGACTGTGTGAGCCCGGTTGGGATCAATAAAGCAAGAAAGGTCTTGCAGCGAGCTGTGGAGCGTAGAGTGGCAGCTCTGGGCGGGGGCGTCATCGGCCACCCAAGCATCCAGTACAGCAACGAGGCCCTCTACAGACGGGATGGCGTGCATCTGTCAGATGCTGGAAACGATATTTGGTTGGGGGACATCATAGCAGGGATTAGGAGTTGGTTACAGGCTTGAAGGTATTGGCGGCGAGCTTTGCTCGAGTGGCGGTTAGGCATTGGCAGGGGATACAGGGGAGAGTATCCATGCAGAACTGCAAAAAATGCTAAAGATCTCTTTCAATAAAAAACCAGAGGCCTACATCCTGGGAATAACAGATTTGGATATTCCACAAAAGAGGAAGGGTATCTTTTTATATGTGACGGCGGCAGCAAGAGTTTTGATCGCAGCAAAATGGAAGAGTAATGAAATCCCCTCTATACAAGATTGGATCCAAAAGCTGACAGAATATGCAGAATTAGATTGTTTATCAGAAAAAATAAAGGATAAATCAAAACAGGAATTTGTTTCAAAATGGAAGGTTTTTAAAGAATATCTGAAAAATAAATATAGTAGTTTAAATTCTGTTGCAGCATTTGAGGAACTTCAGTAACAGTTGCAAGGTAGATATAAGAAATTAGATTTATTAAGAATAAGTTTAATTATGATAAAAGTGTGTTCTGGCAATAAGTAATATGAATTTGAAATATGGAATAGACGGGAAGTTGGGTCTTTAGTGTTAAGACCAATAGATGTTTTAATGTTTGCTAAGAAAATTATGTGTCTATGTGTTCTTGTGTGTAATTTGGTATTTGTGATTTTTTTCTTTTTTCTTGTTGTATCAATAAAAAACTTAAAAAAGAAAAAAAAAGATAGTCCTTCCGGGAACTCCCACCTGAAGAAAGTGTTCTTTCTTCTTAGGGCACTGGCCAAATCCATATAATTATTTCTCAGGGCCAAAAAGTATGTCGGAATGTCTTTAAACAGAATTATTCCCTTCTCATCTATCTTTAAACTTTTTTTATAATGGTGGCCTAGAATAATGTCTCTCTGCGCTTTAGTTTAAAAAATCACCATACAGTCATGTGTGATCTTAGTATCTTTTTAGGTCCAAATCTTGTCTATCCAGCAATTTAATTCTTCTTTTGAAAGGCCCCAGTATGCTGCAAATTCTTCAATTAACCAATCCTTCAAATTATCCCGCTTTTTCTGGGGAACGCCCCTCAATCTCAGATTACATTCCCTCTGTTTTAGCTGCAGAGACGCAATTGAAATTTGAGATTGTCGCTGATTTGCCACTAAGTCAGGAATTCTCACAGTTTCCAAATGTGCCAGTCTTGACTCATGTACTGATACATCTGAATTAACTTGCGTAAAATCTTGTCTTAATTGAGCAAAGGCACTTCTTTTTTTTGCAAAAAATTATTAGTTTTTACAATATCAACGACAAACAAAAACATGAAAGAAACAAAACATAACAAACATAAATCATAACCTTATTGAAAATAACAGTTATTTACTTTGTAGAACGACTTCCTCGTTTCCCCTTAGTTGAATTTCATTGCATATCCTTATAACGGTTTTCCAAATCCCAATTTTAATACCCTTTAAATTAAACATTAACATCTTTAAATCTTCTCCTTCTTGCATTAAACATATTATTTTATCAGTTAACATAAATACAATCCTAAACCCATTAAGTATCTGGAGGCTATTTCCAGTTATTTTAGCTTAACAAATTTAGCTAAATAATCATTAAATTTCTTCCATTCTTCGTGGTGTTCCTCCTCCTTCTGGTCGCGGACTCTTCCGGTTAGATCGGCTAGCTCCATAAAATCCATCATCTTCATCTGCCATTCCTCTATTGTTGGTAATTCTTGGGTTTTCCACTTTTTAGCTAACAAAATACGAGCCGCAGTTGTGGCATACAAAAATAGATTAACATCCTTCTTGGGCAATTCCGAACCTGTTATTCCAAGAAGAAAGGCCTCTGGTTTCTTTATAAATGTGTATTTCAACATTTTTTTCAATTCATTATAAATCTTTTCCCAGAAGTCTTTCACCTTGGAGCAGGTCCACCACATATGAAAGAATGTTCCTTCCTTTTCTTTACATTTCCAACATGTATTATCACAATTATGATATATCTTTGCTAATTTTACAGGAGTCAAATACCATCTATACATCGTTTTCATAATATTTTCCTTTAACAAAGTACATGCGGTGAACTTCAACCCTTTCTTCCACAATCTTTCCCAGTCCTCAAACATTATGTTATGTCCTAAATCTCTTGCCCAATCTATCATCACCGATTTAACTTGTTCATCTTCCGTATGCCACTCCAGCAAAAGCTTGTACATTTTAGATAAGTTTTTACCTTCAGTATCTAACAACTCCATCTCCAACTTAGATTTTTCCAAGGAAAACCATTTTTCTTATCCAGTTTATACAATTCATTAATCTGGTGGTAATGTAGCCAATTTAGCTTATCTTTAATTTGCTCAAATGGTCCTAATTTATAACCTTCCTCTTCCTCTATTAATAAGTCATAATATCTCAACCATTTGGTATCCATATTTAATTTTTTTCTGGGCCTTTGCTTCCATTGGTGAAAGCCATCTGGGCGTCTTTCTTTCTAAAAGGTCTTTGTATTTTATCCAAACATTATACAACGATTTCCTAATTATATGATTTTTAAATGCTTTATGGGCTTTTACTTTATCAAACCACAAATATGCATGCCAACCAAACACATTATCAAATCCCTCCAAATCTAGTAAATCTGTATCTTCTAATTTCATACATTCTTTAATCCAACAAAGTGCGGCAGCTTCAGAATAGATTTTTAAGTCTGGCAGAGAGAATCCCCCTCTTTCTTTGGAATCCGTAAGTAATTTGTATTTAATTCGGGGTTTCCTCCCCTGCCAGATAAATCTAGAAAGAGCTTTTTGCCATTCTTTAAAACATTTCACATTGTCTATAATTGGGAGGGCTTGAAACAAAAAAAGCATCTTTGGCAGCACATTCATCTTAATCACAGAAATCCGGCCCATTAATGACAATTTTAAGTTAGACCATGTCAGGGAACTGACATCGGAGCCAGAAGTGGAGGCAGGGCTCCCAAGCGATGCCGGAGAAGGACCGAGCAGGGAGAGAGGGGACTCATCAGCTGGAGAAGGAAATCAGCGTAACACCAGGGATAAAGGGGGGCAGATGGGGGAATGGGAGAGAGGGCTCCAGGACTCTCCGCTGGAGACCAGCGGGGAGAGAACAGGTCCTCCGCTACCCACACCCACCCTGCGCAGAAGACTTCTGCGCAGGGAAAGTAGGCGTAGACTTGGAGTCAAAGAACTTCTTTGCTGGAAGAAGTTCAAGAAACGCCCACTGACGGATTCTGCTAGCGACTGAACAGCCACGAAGTGAAGGGCTGTCCAGCCAGGAAAGGTTTAGCCAGGCTACCTAGCCAGGAGTGGTGGAAACTTACGCACGAGCAACCCCATATAACCATTATAGCAATCCGTCAGTCCCTGACGTTGCTTGTGCACAGCGGCAGGCAGGCAACACCATGAGCCAAACCAGAGGAGCAGGCGCCACGGAGCCAGCAGCTGGAGTGCAAAATCTGGTGGAGAGGAACCGAGATTTAGAACAGCATGTGGCTCTGCTGACGGCGCGGCTAGACGAAAGGCGGACCCAGGATGCACAGGTCAGACCCACCCCCGTCGCAAGGAAGGTACCGGGACTGGTACACAAGTTTGGGGGGAAGCCCAGGACTATAACGCGTTCCGAACGGAAATAGAGTACGCTTTGGAACTGCAGCATAATGACTTTGCTGATGATGGGGAAAAGGTAGCCTATATTGTCGGGCATCTACAGGATGGGGCCCAGGAATGGATCAGGCCCCTAATGGTGACGCAAAATGCTGCCTTGAAGGACCTTAGGAAATTTTTTGGCGCGATGGATGCAATGTATTCCAGTCAAGTGGAGCAAAATGTGACTCGCCGGGAATTGATGGGGTGCAAGCAGGGGAGCCAATCAGTTAGAGACTACTGGTGGCGTTTTGCGATGCTGATCCACTGGCTCGGGTGGGACCTGGACTCTGAGCCCATTCAAATGTTGTTTGAGGAGGGGTTGTCCCCAACGGTGAAGGACGAGCTTTCCCACGTGCCCCGCCCGCAGTCGATGGATCAGCTGACCAAGGCTGTGCTTGCGATTGGAGTACGACAGGAAGCACGGGCTCAGGAGAAGCGCGAAGGGAGAGGGGAACGTTGCCATGACTACCGCATTCCTGAAATGCCGAGGCAGCCTTCCCAGCCGGCTGAGCCAATGGAAATAGATGGTGCGCGCGTGCGCGCGAGGTTTCAAACTCCAGTGAAGGTTGCAAGAAGGAGGGAAAGGATTGGAAAACCACCAAGAAGTGTTTCCTTTGCCAACGGCCAGGACATTTTGCCAGGGTCTGCCCTCAAAGAAAGGCATGGCAAGGGATGGTGGGAGCCACTGGCTGTGAGGAGGAGGGGGGAAAGGAGCAGGCGCAGGGAAACGCCAACGCTTGGCTGCCAGTCAGCGGGCACAGCAGCCAGGCCAGCAACCAATAGAAGTGCCCCAGCCAGACCCCCCAAGGCAGCTATAGCCATAGAAGTGGTGCTAGAACTCCCGAATGGGCACCCAGTCAAGGTGAAGGGCTGCTGGATTCAGGCAGCTCCTGCAATTTCTTCAGCAAGGACTTCGCTCTGGAGCACCAACTCCACCTGCTGCCCCTAGATTTCCCCTTGCAAGTGACCACCATCGATGGCAGAGAACTTCTGGAAGGGGAAGTGACGCACCAGACCCCACCAATGAGAATGAGGGTTTCCAGGCACACGGAGACCATTGCCTTTCACGTAGCCACACTGGCAGGACCCCCAATAATATTAGGGATGAGCTGGCTGGCACTACATGATCCAGTAGTGGCATGGCATCAGCGGACGGTCATCTTTGGGTCAGCTCACTGCTTGGAACACTGTCTGGGGGGGGGGGGCCAAGGATGACCGTGGCCAGGGTGGCTGGGCTGGCTGTGGAGCCAAAAGGGGAGGTGCCACCACAATATGCTGACCTGCAGGAGGTCTTCAGCGAGAAGGAGGCGGATAGACTACCCCCCCATAGGCCCTTTGACTGCCAAATCAACTTACTCCCAGGGGCTCAGCTGCCGGTGGGTAAACTGTATGCCATGTCTGACCGGGAAATGCAGGAGTTGCGGGAATTTATTGACAAGAACCTGAAAAGAGGTTTCATAAGAGAATCAAAGGCGGTGGGGGGCAGTCCGGTGTTCTTTGTGGACAAAAAGGATACTAATCATCCCAGGCTCGTTGTGGACTACTGGACCGTCAACCTGGTGTCAGAACCCGTGACCTTCCCAATGCCCAGGATTGACGACATTTTAACACGGGTGAGGCAGGGGAAAATTTTTACCAAGCTGGACCTCAGGGGAGCGTACAATCTGATTAGAATGAGGGAGGGGGACGAATGGAAAACCACCATGTTCACCCCCCTGGGGGCCTTTGAGTACTTAGTTATGCCATTTGGATTACAGTCGGGCTCTGCCTGTTTTCAAGCTTTCATGCACCACGTATTGGGGTCCCTGCTGTACAAGAACTGCGTAGCATTTTTGGACGACGTCTTAATCTATTTGGACAATGAGAAGCAACATGTCAGAGACGTCAGAGAAGTGCTAAAGAGACTGCAGAAGCACCAGTTGTGGGTCAAGCTGTAAAAATGCCAATTTCACGCCAGAGAAGTCGAGTTTCTGGGGTACAAGTTGTCAGACAAGGGCCTAGCTATGGACCCCAGCAAGGTGCAAGCGGTGCTGGAATGGAAGACCCCCAAAACCCGGAAGGACGTGCAGAGGTTCCTAGGGTTCAGCAACCTCTACAGGAAGTTCATCAGGAACTTCGCCCACTTGACAGCGCCCATCACAGATTGTCTCAGTAGCAAAAAGAAGTTCGCTTGGACAGAAAGTGCCCAGCAATCCTTCGAAAGGCTGAAGAAGGCGTTCGCTTCGGAAAAGCCCCTCCTGCACATTGATCTGGAGAAGCCCATGAGGCTGGAGACCGACGCGTCAGACCAGGCCATCGGAGCGGTACTGTTGCAGCCGGGGCCCCAGCAGAGCTGGAGGCCGTGCGCCTTTTTCTCGAGGAAGCTGAGCAAGTCGGAGCAAAACTACACGGTGTATGACCGCAAACTGCTTGCAATTTATGCAGCATTTCGACGATGGAGACATCTGCTAATAGGGGCGCAGCACAAGATCCAGGTGTGTACGGATCACAAGAATTTGGAATACTGGAGGACTGCACGAGTACTCAACCAGAGACAGATTCGATGGGCACAGGAGTTCTCCAAGTTGTTCTTCGAGATCTGGTACATGCCGGGAGAGGAAAACGTAAGAGCAGATGCTCTCTCCCGGAAGCCGGAGTACATGAAAGGAGAGGGACTGCCGGAAGTCAGACACGTGTTCCCCGAGAACCGATGGGTGTGTGGGGGACTGTTGGTTGGGAAACGAGAACTAGCCGGGCTTACTAGAAACGACAAATTCACTCAAACAAAAATCAGGGAACTCCGGAACGGAAGGGAAAACCAGGGAGGGTTTGAGGAAAAGGAAGGGGTACTGTACTACAAGGGAGCGCTGTACGTTCTGGGGGAGACCTTGAGGGGAAGGGTACTCAAACAACTCCACGACAACCCAACAGCGGGGCATTTTGGTCAACACAAAACCATGCTGCTTGTCACCAGGCAGTTCTGGTGGCCAAGGGTGAGGGAAGATGTACGGGAATATGTACGGGGGTGCGACCGCTGCCAGAGGGCAAAGGGGGAGAGGGCTGCACCCGCAGGGTTACTGGAACCCTTACACATGCCGGGAAGACCCTGGGAGGTGGTATCCATAGATTTTATGACAGATTTGCCCAAGTCAAGGGGGAATACAGCAGTCATGGTAGTAGTCGATCTGCTAACAAAAAGGTGCCATTTCATAGCTTGCTCGCATGCGGTAATGGCAGAGGAAACAGCCAGGTTGTTTGTAGATCACATCTTCAGGCTGCATGGGGCTCCCTCGAGGGTCCTCTCGGATCGTGGGAAACAATTTACTTCCCAGTTCTGGAGGAAGCTCATGGGCTTGCTGCAGGTCGAGGTGGGCTTCTTGACGGCGAGACACCCAGAAACCAACGGGCAAGCAGAAAGAGTGAACAGTATACTCCAGCAATACCTACGCTGCTATGTCAGCGAGAGACAGAACGATTGGGTAGAGAAACTAGGCTGGCTGAATTTACGTACAATAATGCTGAACATGTGTCCACGGGAATGAGCCCGTTCATGGCCAATTATGGGTGTCACCCCAGGGCCTTCCCGGGGAGGGGGGAGGAAGGGGGGAGCGTACCTGCGGCAGAGCAGTTTGTGGAAGAAATGGAGGCCTTGCACCAGCAACTTAAGATGAACTTGGAAAGGCCAAGGAAATTTACAAAAGGGAGGCAGACAAGCACCGTCGGGAAGGGGAGACCATACGGGTGGGAGACTGGGTGTGGTTGTCAACCCAAGGGATACCTTTTAAGGGAGGGTGTAAGAAGTTGCGGCCAAGGCGGCTGGGACCTTTTGAGGTAACACAGCAGGTGAACCCCATGGCATTCAAGCTCAAGTTGCCTGACAACATAAAAATACACCCGGTGTTCCATAGGTCCCTACTCTCACTGTACACGGAGGGGCGGGAATTCCCGGGGCGAGAGGGAGAAGTCACCACACACCCGCAGGTAGAGGAGAGGGAACACCACAACCAAGCCACGGAAATACTCGATTCAAGGTGGCGAGGGCGCCAGGTGGAGTACTTGGTAGCTTGGGAGGGAGAACCCGAGTCAGAAAACACGTGGGTTCCAGCGGAGGCTATCACTGATGGGTATCTTGTGGAGGAGTTCCACAGCCTGTTCCCAGATAAACCTAAACCACTAGCGAGATTCTGGGAGGAGCAATTTGGAACCACAGATGATGAAAAGGATTTTGTGGGTTTTCCTGCCTCCGAAGAGGAGGGAGGAGAGGCGTCAGAGGAAGAGGAATCGGACTGGGAGGGCCACCCCGCAGGAAGAGATCGGAGCGGGTGGGAAGCGGAGTTTGAATCCTCAGGGGATGGCGACAGCTCCTTCCGGGGATTCCCTAAATCATCGGCCGAGGAAAGGGACAAAGTTGGGTCAAAAGGTCGGGCCGGGGGTGGAGGGGGTCCTGGGGGGGAGGTGTATGTCAGGGAACTGACATCGGAGCCATAAGTGGAGGCAGGGCTCCCAAGCGATGCCGAAGAAGGGCCAAGCAGGGAGAGAGGGAACTCATCGGCTGGGGAAGGAAATCAGCGTAACACCAGGGATAAAGGGGGGCGGATGGGGGAATCGGAGAGGGGGCTCCAGGACTCTTTGCCGGAGACCAGCGGGGAGAGCATAGGTCCTCCGCTACCCACACCCACCCCGCGCAGAAGACTTTCGCGCAGGGAAAGTAGGTGTAGACTTGGCGTCAAAGAACTTCTTTGCTGGAAAAAGTTCAAGAAACGCCCACTGACGGATTCTGCTAGCGACTGAACAGCCACGAAGTGAAGGGCTGTCCAGCCAGGAAAGGTTTAACCAGCCAGGAGTGGCGGCAACTTACGCACGAGCAACCCCATATAACCATTACAAATAATAAAAAAGTACATAAAGGTTTTGTAAGCCACATATTTCGAAGATCTTTGATAGAAGTATGGGATAGGTATAAAAACCTATTAGAAGCAAAAATACCCCATTGGTTATCACTTTTAGAAGTTATGAGTGTGAAAAAAATCAACATGCAAGGGGGGTGAATAACTTACGGTGATTTGATTATTAAAGAAGAGGGAAAATGGAAGTTAAAACCATATGAGGAAGTCAAGGAATATGTTCATGATTGGTTGCATTAATAATAATAATAATAATAATAATAATAATTTATTATTTATACCCCGCCCATCTGGCTGGGCCTCCCCAGCCACTCTGGGCGGCTTCCATAAAAACCAAAAATACAGTAAAATCACACGTTAAAAACTTCCCTGAACAGGGCTGCCTTAAGATGTCTTCTGAATGTCAGGTAGTTGTTTATCGCTTTGACATCTGCTGGAAGGGCGTTCCACAGGGTGGGCGCCACTACCGAGAAGGCCCTCTGCCTGGTTCCCTGTAGCTTTGCTTCTCGCAATGAGGGAACCGCCAGAAGGCCCTCGGCGCTGGACCTCAGCGTCCGGGCAGAATGATGGGGGTGGAGACGCTCCTTCAGGTATACTGGACCGAGGCCGTTTAGGGCTTTAAAGGTCAGCACCAACACTTTGAATTGTGCTCGGAAACGTACTGGGAGCCAATGTAGGTCTTTCAAGACCGGTGTTATATGGTCTCGGCGGCCGCTCCCAGTCACCAGTCTAGCTGCCACATTCTGGATTAGTTGTAGTTTCCGAGTCACCTTCAAAGGTAGCCCCACGTAGAGTGCATTGCAGTAGTCCAAGCGGGAGATAACCAGAGCATGCACCACTCTGGCGAGACAGTCCGCAGGCAGATAGGGTCTCAGCCTACGTACCAGATGGAGCTGGTAAACAGCTGCCCTGGACACAGATTTAACCTGTGCCTCCATGGACAGCTGTGAGTCCAAAATGACTCCCAGGCTGCGCACCTGGTCCTTCAGGGGCACAGTTACCCCATTCAGGACCAGGGAATCCTCCACACCTGCCCGCCTCCTGTCCCCCAGAAACAGTACTTCTGTCTTGTCAGGATTCAACCTCAATCTGTTAGCCGCCATCCATCCTCCAACCGCCTCCAGACACTCACACAGGACCTTCACTGCCCTCACTGGTTCTGATTTAAAAGAGAGGTAGAGCTGGGTATCATCTGCATACTGATGAACACCCAGCCCAAACCTCCTGATGATCTCTCCCAGTGGCTGCATGTAGATGTTGAAAAGCATGGGGGAGAGTGAGGCATCTAATCATAAGCCTGCATTTTTATCAAAGCTTATATATTTCAATCAAGGCTTGTATTTTAAAATGAGCTTAAAAAAAAGATTTTCAAATGTTTCATGCCAGGCAGAAGACCAGCTGCTTAGAAAGAACCTTGGCAATTCCTCCAAGACAAGGGCCCCCCCTGATTTACAGCAGAAGAATAAACAATTCTCAAAGTCGTAAAAGAGGAAATTACAGACTAAGAGCGAGGACACTGATCCTGCATGTTACAGAAGATAAAAAAGGCTGAGAAAACACAATTAGGAATGGGCAAATAGTAAAATGATACCATGGGCCTCTCATTAGAGCAGTGAAAAAGGCAACTGGCTTGGCTGGAAGAATGAGAGCATTTTTGGGAAATCTTTTAAAGCTGTTTCTTTCTTAAACTAAGAGAGTTAAAGGGTAATAAATGCTGGGAAGAGCTAATGGGAGAAGCATCTAGCTGGCTGGGAAAGGAGGGGTGAAAGGAGGGGTGTAAACTGAAGAGGCTTCTTTTAAAGCTGTTTTTTACTGAGTTCCTTCCTTTTTACTTTGAGAAGCTTTATTCTTTTAAAAGGCTACCTATGATAATGTATGAAATATATTAGCTTAAATATATTGGCTTAAATGTAATTATGCAAAGGATTTAAGAAATGCTAGATTCTTAGAGTCATATTGCAATAGGAGACCAGAGGGGCAAATGAGCCCAGCCTCCTGCCAGACAGGAGACGCCATCGAGCACTCCTGATATATAGTTGTCAGGCCTTTTGTTTAGAAACCTTCAATGAAGGAGATCTTTCAATGTTGATGTGAACTCAAGATCCTTGACATCTGTTGAAGATAAAAATTTAAGATTAACCATTTGTTTTAGAAGGCAATAGGGCAAGGAGGGCAAGAGGTGAGCTGGTAATTAAGATTCCTTGTTGAGACACATGTAAGATATATTATTACTTATTTGTCATTTATAGATGTAACAATATATAGCTCTTTGTGTTCCATATAAGGACAGGAGGATATGGGTGTATCTATTGTGATTGGTTCTAGCAAACAACCAATAGGAATTTCAACCAGGCTGATTGGACAGAGGCAGCCACAGGAGGAGCAAAGGGGGCTGGATTAAGGGAATATAAGTGCTGGCCAGAATGGCAGGAGGCAGGCCAGAGCTTGGTAACCATATACCACTGAGCCTCTCATTTATTTGTCTGACAAATAAATTATTATTTTAATTTCTCTATTGCTGCGTTGAATATTTCATTCCAGCTAAGCGTTAACCACAAGCAGAAGGTGCTACAAGAGGACAAAACCCTGAGGCACCCCACAAGTGAGAGCCCAGGGGTCTGAACACTCATCCCCCACCACCACTTTCTGAACACGGCCCAGGAGGAAGGAGTGGAACCACTGTAGGACAGTGCCCCCAGCTCCCAGCCCCTCAAGACGGTTCAGAAGGATGTTATGGTCGATGGTATCAAACGCCGCTGAGAGATCCAGCAGAACTAGGAAACAGCTCTCACCTTTGTCCCTAGCCCGCCGGAGATCATCAACCAGTGCGACCAAGGCAGTTTCCGTCCCATGATGAGGCCTGAATCCCGACTGGAAGGGATCCAAATGGTCCGCTTCTTCCAGGCGTGCCTGGAGTTGTTCAGCAACCGCTCGCTCTATCACCTTGCCCAAGAATGGAAGATTTGAGACTGGGCGATAGTTGGCCATTGTGGCCGCATCTAAAGATGGTTTTTTAAGAAGCAGTTTAATAACCACCTCTTTCAGTGGGTCTGGGAAGGCTCCCTCACGGCGGGAAGCATTCACCACCCCACGAAGCCCATCGCCCAGTCCTTCCCGGCTAGCTAGGTAGGCTCGACGTTGAGCTCTAACCTGTGTCCGGTCAGATTCGGAATGAGTTATCCGCCACCGGCGCTCTAGCCGTCTCAACGATTGTTTCATTGCCCTCAGATCCGTGGAAAACCACGGGGCTCTCCGGGCTCCATGCAATCGGAGAGGGCGCTTCGGAGCCAAACAGTCAATAGCCCTGGTTAGCTCCACATTCCAGCGGGCCACCAGGGAATCGGCTGAAAGGCCATCAACATGGGATAAAGCATCCCCTACCACTCTCTGGAAACCATTTGGATCCATTAAGTGGCGGGGGCGGACCATCCGAATTGGTCCCACCTCCCTGCAGAGGGGATGGGTCGCAGAGAAGTCCAGTTGCACCAGGAAGTGATCTGACCATGGCACTTCTTTTGTTTCACTTTTACTTAGTGTCAGATCACCAACATCCATAGGGGTAAACACCAGGTCCAAGGCATGTCCGCGGCTATGGGTTGGGCCAGACTTATTCAGGGACAGCCCCATGGAGGCCATGCTTTCCACGAAGTCCCGAGCTGCCCCTTGTAAGGTCGTGTCGGCATGGATGTTAAAATCCCCTAGGACGACCAAGCTAGGTGTCTCCAGGAGAACATCCGCCACGACCTGAAGCAGCTCGGGCAGGGAATCCTTGGTGCAGCGGGGAGGTCGGTACACCAAAAGGAATCCTGTACTGCCCCTATTGCCCAACTTCCAGAACATGCACTCAGAAAACTGGGTCTTCCCAATAGGACGCCTGGTGCAAACTAATGACTTTCTAAAAATCACTGCAACCCCCCCTCCCCGCCCACATGACCTGGGTTGCTGTGCGTAAGAGAAGCCTGGTGGACAAGCAGCGGCAAGGACAGGCCCATCTGCTTCATCCAACCAAGTCTCTGTTACACATGCCAGGTCAAGTCCTCCATCCATGATCAAGTCATGGATGGCAGTGGTCTTATGAATCATTGACCTGGCATTGCACAGCAGCACCTTCAGGTCATGTGGGTATCCCTTGCTGATTCTAGTATCCATCCGGTCAGGACCAGACCCGGAGGCAGGAATAGTCCTCAGACAACGACTAAACCTGCCTCCTCTGTAATGACATGGTCTGGTCTTAGCGTAACTCCTCCTCCTACCCGTGATCACTGAGATCGGTTGTCCCAGTGCATTCCCCCCTGTGGAACATGCCCCAGCCATTTTTGTGGGCTGGGGCCCACTCCCCGGCAGCCCTGACCCCTCCCCCTAAGAACAAAATAACAACTTATACAAACAAACAAAACCAATAAAACAATACAAACAAAAAAAATGTAAAAATTACAAAAACATCAAAATAAAAAAAATAATTCCCCAAACCCAACCAAACATCCATCCCACCCCCACCCCCCACATACAAAAAATCCAAAAGAATTTTTTAAAAAAAACATTTTAAAAACACTCTGTGCCCCTCCTGCAGTAACACTGTCCTAGTGAGGCCTGTCAGGCCCTGCCCCAGGCCAGATGGTAAGTGGCAAGAGCAGGGCCCTCAAGCACTCACTCAGGGGAGTCCTCCTGGGCAGCAGGCAGCAAGCACCAAACAGTCCTTGTGAGGCTTCAGGCCCTGCCCCAGGCCAGATGGTAAGTGGCAAGAGCAGGGCCCTCAGGCACTCACTCAGGGGAGTTCTCCTGGGCAGCAGGCAGCAAGCACCAAGCAGTCCTTATGAGGCTTCAGGCCCCACCCCAGGCCAGATGGTAAGTGGCAAGAGCAGGGCCCTCAAGCACTCACTCAGGGGAGTCCTCCTGGGCAGCAGGCAGCAAGCACCACGCAGTCCTTATGAGGCTTCAGGCCCCACCCCAGGCCAGATGGTAAGTGGAAGGCAAGAGCAGGGCCCTCAGGCACTCACTCAGGGGAGTCCTCCTGGGCAGCAGGCAGCAAGCACCATGCAGTCCTTATGAGGCTTCAGGCCCCACCCCAGGCCAGATGGTAAGTGGCAGAAAGGAGCAGGGCCCTCGGCACTCACTCAGGGGAGTCCTCCTGGGCAGCAGGCAGCAAGCACCACGCAGTCCTTATGAGGCTTCAGGCCCCGCCCCAGGCCAGATGGTAAGTGGCAGAAAGGAGCAGGGCCCTCGGCACTCACTCAGGGGAGTCCTCCTGGGCAGCAGGCAGCAAGCAGTCCTTATGAGGCTTCAGGCCCCACCCCAGGCCAGATGGTAAGTGGCAAGAGCAGGGCCCTCAAGCACTCACTCAGGGGAGTCCTCCTATCAGATTAATGAAATGTTTTAAAAAGAGCTAAAAGAGAGAGGTTTTTCGGAAAAAGAGTCAAAGTTTCAAAAATAAATATTGAGTAATGAAATTAAAAACCTGTCAAAAATGTATAAATTGTTGCTAGAATGGCATACTAAAGATGAAGAGGTAAAATCAGTAATGATTCAATGGGCCAGGGATTTTGGGTACAATATACAATTTGACGAGTGGAATAAACGCCCACTGGTGGATTCTGCTAGCGACTGAACAGCCACGAAGTGAAGGGCTGTCCAGCCAGGAAAGGTTTAACCAGGCTACCTAGCCAGGAGTGGCGGCAACTTACGCACGAGCAACCCCATATAACCATTACAGACCACACCTCTAAATCTCTTTTAATTTCCTTCCATATTTTCTCATAGTTATCCTTATACAAATTCAAATTTTTCCCAGACAGGTTCACCCCCAAATATTTAACTTTTTTCACAAAATCTAGGCCCGGTTTTTCTTGTAATATTTTCCTTTCTTCATTATCCAGATTTTTCTCTATTACTTTGGTCTTGCTCTTGTTTAATTTAAATCCTGCTACCTGACCAAACTCATGTATTAGCTCCAGTGCTTTAACTGCACTGGAGTCTGGATCTTGTAATGTCAGAACTAAATCACCAGCAAAGGCTTTTAATTTGTATTGTTTAAAACCTACTGTAATACCTTTAACTTGTTCATCTTTTCTAATCATACTTAGCAAGACCTCCAGAACCGAGATAAACAGCAGAGGGGACAGTGGACGCCCTTGCCTGGTTCCCTTCTCAATTCTAATTTCCTCTGAAACCACATTATTTACAATAATTTTAGCTTTTTGTTCTTGACAGATTGCTTTAATACCATTTATAAAATCATGACCTATCCCCATACTCTCTAAGTTATGTAACATAAAACTCCAAGAAACATTGTTGAAGGCTTTCTCAGCATCAATAAACATTAACATTGCTTTACAACTCTTTCTTGCTTCTAACGTTTCCAAAATATCCACAACATTTCTAATATTGTCTTTCATATGTCTTCCAGGCAGAAATCCTGCCTGGTCTTTATGAATATACTCAGATAAAACCTTTTTCAGCCTATTAGCCAGTATATTTGCAAAAATTTAATAATCCACATTAAGTAGGGAGATTGGTCTGTAGTTTTTAACGCTGGATCTATCCTGACCCTGTTTAGGAATCAGAGTAATGTAAGCTTGTTTCCAGGTTTCAGGTGCCCCCCCCCGTAAAATTGAATTAGATATTTCTACCAGAGGTTGTATAAGCCAATCTTTCACTGTCTTATAATATTTCGCTGATAGACCATCAGGTCCTGGTGTCTTGCCAAGTTGCATTGAATTTATTGCATGTTCCACTTCCTGACTTGTAATTACGCCATTTAGTAGATTCTTTTTATCTTTCGGAATCCGTTGCAGTCTGTTGTTCTTTATAAATTGCTTGATTTCCCCTAGATCTTCTTTTTCTTTTTTATAGAGTTGCTTATAATATTTATAAAAACATTTTCTAATGTCTGCAGGTTTCTCTACCGATTTTCCTTCTGTAACAATGTTTGTAGTAGTACCTTGCTTTTGTCTCTTTTTTAATTGCCAGGCTAATAGTTTCCCACATGTATTTGCAGATTCAAAATTTCTTTGTTTCATCCTTCTTATCTTCCATTCAATTTCTTGGTTTACTAACTGTGAATATTGAACCTGTAAGGCTTTAATTTCTTTTTGGATCTGCGAATTCTTTGGGTTTCCTCTAAGCTTCTTCTCTTTGTCTTTCAGTTGTTCCATAATTTTATCTTTTGTCTCATTCTGTGACTTTCTCCTAATTGCGTTTTGTTGTATCAGAAACCCTCTGATTACCGCTTTGCTGGCCTCCCAAATCACCCTTATCTCCATTCCTTGAGTCATATTATGTTCAAAATAATCCTTTAGGTTTTTTGGGCCTTATTTACAATTGATGAATTTCTCAACAAATTGTCATTCATTTGCCATCTGAAGGAACCCTGAACAAACATTTTCAAGTCCATAGAAACTGCATTATGATCCGAGCAGGTTTTAGGGCAAATTTCCGTTTTTGCCACTTTAGGAACCAAGTCTCTGGATATCCATATATAGTCTATTTACGAAAATACTTGATTTGCATCTGAAAAAAAGTGAAATCTCTTTCCATTGGATTTCTAATTCTCCATATATCTGACAGATCAAATTTTTCAGTTAGATCAAAGAAAGTCTTCGGTAGTCTGCCAGAGTTCGTAACCTTTGATCTCTGAGTTCTGTCCATCAAGGTAGATGTAACTCCATTCAAATCCCCCATCAAAATAATTTTATAATCCAAGTATTCCAGCAGACTTGCTTCCAGGTTCTTAAAAAATTCCGCTTTGCCATCATTAGGTGCATAGATTCCTAATACCAAAAAATTCTCGCCTTGTGCTGAAATTTCAACTGCGATATATCTTCCTTCCTCATCTTTGAAAGCAAATTTTGGATTCCATTTATCTTTGATGTAGAAAACCACTCCTCTTTTTTTGACTTTGTCAGAAGAAATAAATTCTTGACCCAATCTTTTATTTATTAAAAAAAAATTGTGTAATCTTGTAATGTGGGTTTCCTGTAGACAAATTATTTTGTTTCTCCAAAATATGATATTTTTTTCTCCTTATTTGTGGCAAGTTCATGCCATGAACATTCCATGAATAAATTCTCAACGCCATATTGTCTATTTACGAGGAGGCTGCCTCCGCCCCCCGCAGCTGTGGAGATTGCAATCCAAGTTCTACCGAGTGCTTCTGCATAAATCTATCCTTCTCCTGAAGATTCTTAATCTTTTGCTTTCTTCCTTCAAATTTGAAGGATAGGCCCTCTGGAAATTCCCACCTGAAAAAAATGTTCTTTCTCCTCAGAATGTCTGTCAAATCCTTGTACTGGGATCTCAAATTTAAAAAAAACCTAGGAATGTCCTTGAAGAGAACCACCACTTTATCAGACACTTTGAGGCCTTTTTTATAGTGATGTCCCAAAATGATATCTCTTTGTTCCTTAGTCTTAAAGACCACAATACAGTCGTAAGTTATTTTAGTCTCTTTTTTAGGTCCAAATCTATAGGCTTTCTCCACCCAGTCTTCCACCTCTTCTTTTTTCAGATTCCAGAATTCAACAAAATGTTTTATCACACATTTTCTGAGTTTATCTTGATCCTGTTCCAGATTAGGAAATCCTCTCAATCTCAGATGAGATTGTTTCTGGGCCAGCTGTAAATAAGCTATAGCTGTTGCATTTTCCTGTTGCAAGTGTTCCAGGTCCTGGACCCGAACATTCTCCAATTGTGTCAATCTTTCATCATGTGTATTAATTTGCTCTTTAACAACTCGCAGGTGGGTGCTCAACTGGTCAAACCTTTCTTCCAATTTTTTTACTGCGCCTGTATTGTGGTCCAGTCCTTCCTTAATATCATTTAATGCTGACAATACCGACTCCTCGAATTGCGTCGGTGCTTTAGAGCCACGTCTAGGCTTTTCTTTTTCTGAAGTCATAACTGAGGAATGTCAAGGTCAATCACACAGTCTGCCAGAACAATGGAGAAAAACAGTTTCTCCTTTCCACCAGCCAAATCGAAAGCAGCTTCCTCAGTCTTTAAAACTACTCCAATCACAACAAAAAATATGGCAGAGAGAAGTTTATCCAAAGCTTACTTCCTCTTGAGAGGAAGTAAGACAGTTTTTATCACTTTAGAACGTTACTAGTCAGTGCAGGACAATATACTGTATTTTTCCCTCTATAACACGCAGATTTTTTCTCCTAAAAAGTAAGGGGAAATGTCTGTGCGTGTTATAGAGCGAATGTGTGGTCCCTGGAGCCGTTTGTCCCAAGTGCATGGCAAAAATTAGGCAAAAATCATATTGCGCCGTCACGGAGGAGAGGAGGCTGCTGCTTTCCTGCATTCTGCCTCAGGGTCTTACTGCCCACCCTGTTCTGTTTCGGTTGCTGTTTGCTCAGACGGAACAAAGAGCAGTGAAATCCCCTCCCCTCCAGGCAACCCCTCCCCTCCAGGCAAGTAGAGAGGAAAGCAGAGCGTCTGTCCGTGCTCCGGTGCTGCTGCTGCGTCTGGGGACTCGGCAGGCAGCGGAAAACATGCAGATGAGAGAGAGAGAGAGAGAGAGAGAGAGAGAGAGAGAGAGAGAGAGAGAGAGAGAGAGAGAGCGAGCTGACTTGGGTGGGTGGGTGGACTTTTGCCTTCCTTCCCCCCCCCCCTTTAAACCCCTCTCCTGCATTCTTAGCCAGCTGCTTCTCCGCACACCCCTCTCGTGCTCCTTGTCCCTTCTATATTTTTCCTTCCCTCCCCACTTAAAACGTGGTTACAAAGCACGGATCCACATGGATCCTCAGGATCATTGCATTGGGTCACCCCAAATTCACCATCAGATCACATAGCAATGATCTGATGCAAAAACAGGGCTGCAATGGTGCAAAAACGTGGTTACAAAGCATGGATCCACATGGATCCTCAAGATCTTTGCATTGGGTCACCTCAAATTCACCATCAGATCACATAGCATGTCCATGGCTACAGCCTGCCCCCCCAAAATCATGCACCCACTGTTGCCTGGGGCTGCAATGGTGCAAAAATGTGGTTACAAAGCATGGATCCACAGGGATTCTCAGGATTTTTGCATTGGGTCACCCCAAATTCACCATCAGATCACATGTCTGTGGCCACAGCATGAAGCACAAAAATGATACATCCACTGTTTCATTCAGAATGTTTTTTTCCCTTGTTTTCCTCCTCTAAAAACGATGTGCGTGTTATGGTCAGGTGCGTGTTATAGAGCGAAAAATACGGTAGGCTATTCAGTCGAGGTGGAGATTAAGTTTATTCACTTTCCTTCTAAAATCACCATGGAGACTAGCCTTTCCTCTCGGCTGGTCTACTGCTGAGAGAGGATATCTCAGTCTAATTAGGCAAGTTCCCAATTGTAATAAATCATTCACATACCCCTATGTTCCCAAAGAAGGGAAAGGGGGGGGGGTCGCTTCCAGTTTTAAAAGTTTTCTTTACTTTTAAGCTTCGGTCTTTGCACGCCGATTCATATTTTTGTTCAACAGAAGGGGAGCCACCTCCTTTTCCGATGTCTCCCTAATCTTCCCAGATAGCTCTAAGAATGATTTAGGAGTACTTACCGTTCCGAATTGCTTATTCTTTTTTTATGGAGGAATTGATCACTGCTGGTTGCCAGTTCTCAGAGCTTCGCAGCTTTGAAGATAGCAGTCGTTTCCGCTGAGCCGCGTCTCACCCCACGCACTCTTGGTGCCCTTACGAGCTTACCGGGGACTGGGGGAGTCGCAGATAAGGCTTGCCAGATAAACCAAGTCCTCAGAACGCCCGATCTGAGGTTTTAATGGGGAACTGTGTCGCGCTCACAGTCTCTCCCTTCTTCAAAGTGCTGGAATTCTTTCAGCTGAAAGACTCCATGACTGGCATACCACGTGACCAACCAGGAAGTACTGCAAAGTCACTTTTTAATTCCTGTATAGACTTTTGATTTCCTCTTACTTCTGTTTTAATTTCCTGAAGCAATTGCAACACAGAGTCCTCAAAAGATGGTGACTTAGAATCCCTCCTTGCTTTGGTTTTTGTTTGCTCTGTCCTCTCTCCTTTCTCTCCCCCATCCATAACTTGCAATTCTTTTGTTCAAGGTCAGTCTCAAACACAAAGGGGAGATAAGGAGACAGACAGTTTCTCTTCTCAAGCCTCTCCACCAGTCTTAATATACAAGTCAACAGTCTCTCTAACTTGTAATCCTTTCTTAATTCCCCAGAAGTTAATAACACAGTCACAATTTACAATTTATATCTGGGGTAGGGGTATTATTTAAAAGAGAAAGGGAAAAGAAAAACCTTTGAGTTCGGGCAGCTGCAGTTGCTCCCCCCCCAAAAAAAATAGGAAAACGAAAGTTGAACGTGTCCTTTTCTTTACGATGTCCCAATGGAGTCTAGTCTTCCCGACTGAGTAGTCTGCTTCCACAAAGAAAATACCTTGTAAATCCAAACTTCTGCAAGGATTAAAAAAGTCTGAAAAGTATCTCCTCCCTGCTAGAAGGAGGAATGCAAAGGTTAACTTGAAAGTCTTTAGAAAGTTGTAAATTTTAGATCGCGGCTTCGGCTAATGTAGCTGTTTTGTCTCTTAATCAGAGGAAGGGACTGACCTCCGTTGTTTTTTAAGCCCCTGTCCTTTCCAAATGAATGTCCAAATTTTTAATTTATTACTTACTCTTTTCCAATCAAAGTTGCTTGGAGAAATTGGCCGTTCACGATAGCCGGACTCGGAGCTTCATGCGATGAAGTCTATTCCCAAGTGCCTCCGTCTTCAACCCCACCCGCTCTCGGAACCCTTATCAAGAGCTTACCGGGGGGGTGAGGGAGTCGTTCCAGGCACCCGCAGGAACACCAAGTCCTCGGAATGCTCAATCCGAGGTTTTTAAGGGGTACCGCGTCGCTCTAGCGGTTTCCCCAACCTTCAAAGCACCGGTGCTCTTTCAAGCGAAAGAGCTCACCCTTCCAGCAGAACGGGCAGCCAACACGGAAGTCTGGCTTATCATTTCTTACCTCCAGGTATTCCAATATATTGATAATATGTCTCACATCTTTTAATTGCCTGCCTGGTAGGAAACCTCCTTGGTCTTTATGAATTAAATCATTTAGTATTGTCTTCAATCTGTTGGCCATGATATCTGCAAAAAGTTTATAATCATTGTTTAACAATGATATCGGTCTGACGTTTTTAACACTCTGATGATCTGTGTCTTGTTTGGGGATCAGTGTTATATACGCTGATTTTTTTCTGTTTCTGCCTCATTTTCATCAGAGCCATGTTGTCCCAGATCTGTTCTTGTACTTTACTGACCTCAACCAGTTCTTTAATTCTATGTGTCTCTTTTCTCCATCAGAAAGACTTTTGAACAATCAGCTGTTAAGACTTTAAAGCAGTTAATGGACTGAGTTGTTGACTAAATTACAATAAATATAGTTATATCTGGGTGCTGGATGTACACAGAAGGATAAGCAATAATGACCAAGGTCTAACTAGTCAGGCAATCCAACGCAGGCTGACTCACAAGTGATGTCCCTTAGCATCCCATAGGGCTTCCTCCCAAGTAAGTGTGCAGAGAACTGCAACCCAAAGTCTAAATATGTGCAATGGAGTACTTGCAGATTCTCTCTCCCCACCCCCATTTTTACTCCAGCCTCTATCTCCCTCTTTCATGGGGCAGGGGACCTGTTTTCTCTTACACTTTGTACATTCCTGGCAAATCATCGTTCTTATATACCCACAACAATAACAGCTCTCCATGTGTGCTGTTGTTTATGTAGCCAAAACTGTCCCACCCATGCTTGGTGGTGGTGGTGGGATTTTGGGTGGAAAAATGTAGAGGGAACGCCCACACACC